>NC_132970.1:17992500-18350000 GCF_047496725.1 Anoplolepis gracilipes | reverse complement strand
ATATATATATATATATATATACACACAGAACACTACGAATAATGACAACATAATATTGCATAATTATTTTTATTTTTTAATTTCAAAAATCAAGATTTGATTCCAGATGCTATAGTTTGTAAGAAAATTTAACATTTATTAATGATAAAAATTCAACCAATATTTTAAGGGAAAGTGACAATTATTATTAAAAATTAGAGACCTAATCAGTAAACAAGACTCTTTTTGTTGTATTATACATTGAATTAGCGAATTTTTATAATTTGCATCGAACAACAAATATCGCAATGCCTCCATCTCTATCTGCTATGATAGGATTTACATGTTTTATCACTTTGATAAAGCGTGGAACCTTTATCACTCCAAAAGATAAGTTATATAAACCACCGTACTTGTAACGTTAGTGCATTTGTTGCTAGTTCATTAATTTAGAATATCGGTCTTTTACGCGTATTTCTATTCATAAATATATAATATTTAATAAGTGCATATATTAATAAATTAATTTTTCATCACATCCGTTTGTAATATTGAAAAGAAACTATGAGTGAGAACAAAAAATGCGTCAACTTAAGTGAGATAAATAACAAGTTTACAGAAGAAAGGTTAACAAATATCCTTTCCAAGATAAGTAACAGGAAAGAAGTGCAACTAACAGATTGGAATTTTTGTGAAGGATCTGCTAAAGGAGATAATTATTTATCAAATATCTATAAGGGCAAAGTAAATGGTATCATCAATGATAATTCAAGACAACATGTGCAAATGAATATTATTGTGAAGTCAATGCCAAAAAATCCTGGCACAAGAAAGACTCTCAGATGCGCAGATTTTTTCCATAATGAAATTGTTTTTTATACAGAGGCAAGACTTTCACATATAAGTACACACTTCCTCCTCTCTTCTCTTTTTTAGATCTATATACAAATGCATGTATTATTTATTTGAAAGAATTTATATTATCTATTTGTATGAAAAAACATTCTTTATTCATGTATTTTGCAGGTTGTCTCTAAATTTCAAAACTTTTTAGCAGACAAGGGACAGAGTGATCTATTATGTATACCACGTTATATAATTTCTTTCATGGATAACGAAAATGACTTTCTGGTTTTGGAAGATGCCTCTTGCTTAGGATTTTATACCGCATCGCGACAAAACTGCTTAGATTGGACAGAATGTACCGCAATCTTGAAGACACTGGCTAAATTTCATGCGATTTCATTCGCGTACAAGGATCAAAAGAAAGAAGAGTTTATAAAAATTACAGATTCTTTAGAGGAAACCTTTTTTAGCAGTAATCATTGGGACTGGTACAAAAATTATCACGTAAATAATGCAAAGTATTAAATTTTTTTTCAAGTAATAATGTTTTTTCTTAAAGCTACAAAACATTTTTCTTTACAGGAAAGTATGCAAAAGATAATCAAACATGCAATAGCCACTGAATATCCCAATAGCGAAGCTGAAAAAAAGTACAATTCATACAAATTTGGTGCTCTCTTCAACAAGTGCAGAGAATTATGTGAAAGAAGACACGCACCCACGTCTGTTGTAATCGAGGGTGATTGTTGGGCTCCGAATTTTTTAATCCGGGACATTGGGCAAAGTCAAAAGGAAGCATTAATGCTCGACTTTCAACTTGCACGTTGCGCTAGTCCTATCTTGGATTTATCATTCTTAATTTATTCTTGCACTCTAAAGTCATTTCGTGATCAATACTTTGATGATACGTTAAAATTTTATCATTCGGAATTGAACAATACTATTAAATTACTTGGATCTGATCCAGACAAAATTTATCCATGGGACTTATTCATGCAAGAGGTAAAATATCTGTTTTATTTTGTAATAATTGTTTCTTTAAGACAAATAAAGATTGTTAATATTTATATTAATTTCAGGTAAAGGAGCAATTTCTTTTTGGTGTATTTACCGCACTTGAAGCTATTCCAATAGGCTTAATGGATATACCTGAATCATTCAATCTAAATACCATTGTTGAAGGCAACGAGGCAATAGATATCAATGAAATGGCATCATTATCTTGTATTGAAACAACAAGTGGAAGACAAAGGATAGCAGATGTGATAGTTCACGCTTTTGAAAAAGGATATATATAATATAAACTTGTATAAAACTATTTATTGATAAATAGTATTAAACATCAATATAATAAAAGTCTTTCAGTCTTACTTTACCAATTTAATTATCCTTTGATTTTCTATACTTGATTTTACTGAAACAACAAAAATTTAACAGCTTTTTACATGTACAAAGATTTCCAAAAAATCCCTTGAAAACATAAATTATTTCACTTCAAGATTGATAGTATATTTTCTTTTTGAAATAATTTTGTTGAAATATTTTTTCTACATCTATTTTTAAAATTGGCAAAAACTTTATCGATAATATATACAAACAGTCACATTGAAAACAGTATATATTCTTTCACTTTGTGTATTTTTTCTTAATAAAAACAATTGTTATATTTGCAAATTTTATTAATTTTTTTCATATACAGGTATGATAAATTCTCAAATTATATAAATCTGTAGCGTTTACCTGAAATTGAGTGAGGAATAAAATTTTACCATCTACTTGCATCCTTCAAAGCTTAATTCCGATAAGTCGGTAATATATTTTCTACGATTTATTTATGATTTGATGTGTCATTCTTTCACACACACATTTATCAGTATATTTACACAAATCCCATTTAAAAGATCGTTATAGAAAAATCAATAATAAAAGAACCGATTGTCGACGAGCAAATATTTATGTAAGTATAATGATCGTTTTGAGGACGACTATAAAAAGAAGTGAACTCAATAGCGAAGAAAAATTAAAATGGATCGAAACGTTTGTTGTTTTTGCATAATTTGTGCACTATTAATGATTGTTGACAATCATTAATTCAATGCACAACAGATACATAATTTCTACATTAATTTTTTTCCTTCTATCCAGATTTTATATTAAAAATTATTTAATCTTTTTTTTTTAGCAGCGTACTTTTTCTATTCATACATAACAATATATTATTATTATCATATCTGTTAAGTATATTACATAATCTCAATCTTACTTCACCAATCTGATTATGCAAAAGGTTATGTTTTTATCTAACGACGATATGCTATTGATCTCGATGATCTCGATAATAAAACTTGAAGGCACATTTTACAGTGCGAGTTGAGAATGCTTACAGAGGGTTAGAGAGGGATAGACATTTGTGGCCTTCGGACAACTTGTCTCAATTTATTCTCCCTTCTCCGCGTGAATATAGATAATGATTGAAATGATATTCGCGACAAGACCCCTAGCCCCTACCAACTCCTACTCCTAGTTATTCACAATGGAAAATTTTATCCAATAGTTAATAGTGTTGCGTGGCAAGTGTATACGTAAGCATTGCTCACGTGCGAGTTACGTATTTTTCTTTTTCTTTTTTTTGCAGTAATCATAGGCATTTATATCAAGAACAATTAATAAGATAACTGTCCTTTTTGTTCGCGAGATAGAAAAAAAAACATTCGATCGACAGAGTCAAGTGCGTCAAGAATGTTTCTTATATGAAATGTGCTATATCACTTGTAAAAAAAATTTAAATTCTCATGCACGCGAATGATAAGGGACTTATCGTAAATTGTAAATCGTCTTATCATAAGAAAAGATCACATTCATTACGATAACAGTTATATGAACCAGTAATTTCATCTTTTCTTATTGTTATGTCGTTCTGTCAGTTATATCCATTAACTTACTGAAAAATAAATGTGAATTGTGACAAGTGAACAAATTAGTATAAATACATTGTTCGTATTAACATAAATATTATCATAAATTTTAAAAATATCAGTATTCTTTCAAAATATTCTTATATTATAAGTTTCATATATAGCTAGTTTTTGAAAAAATCTAAAAAAAAAAAGGAAATCATGACTCAAATTAAGAATCGTATTAATTTGAGTGAAGTGAGTAATAAGTTTACAGAAGAGGTGTTGACAGACATTCTCTGTAAAGCTTACAATGGAAAAAAAGTGCAATTAACAGATTGGAATTTTGGCGAAGGATTTGCCAAAGGTGACAGTTATTTGTCGACTGTCAATAAGGGTAAACTTTATGGTATTATAGATAATGATCCGCAGCAACAAGTACAAATTAATTTTGTCGTAAAGTCAATTCCAAAGAACATTGGTAGAAGAAAGACATTTAGAAGCGCAGACTTTTTCCTCAATGAAATCTTATTTTATACACAGGTAAGAATACATTCACTTTTCTTTCATATAATAGAAAACACATATATTATTGAAAAAATAACAAAATAAATAATTATATAATCAATGAATAAACATTTTAATCTTAATAGTTGTTATATTTTACAGATTGTCCCCAAGTTTGAAAAATTCTTAGCAGACAAAGGACAAAGCAATCTACTGTGCATACCACGTCATTTAGTTTCTTACACAGATGGCGAAAATGATTTTATTGTCTTGGAGGATGTTTCTCCTTTAGGATTTGGACCTGCATCCAGACAAAACTGCATAGATTGGACGGAGTGTAAAGTGATCTTAAAAACGTTAGCAAAATTTCATGCAATCTCATTTGCATATAGAGACCAGAAGAAAGAAGAATTTATAAAACTTGCAAGTATTTTAAATGAAACCTATTTTGGTAATCATAACTGGAACTGGTATCAAAAATTTCATGTAAGTAATATTACATTTTAATATGATATAATTATTATTAAGTATATTTTAATTATTATTAAAGTATTTTTTTTTATATAGAAAAAGGTAGTGGACATAGCTAAACATGCGTTAGCTACCGAATATCCAAACAGTAAAGCTGAGAAACAATTCAATTCTTATGAATTTGGTAAATTCTATCAAAAGTGTGGGGAATGCTGTCAAAGCGACGCCCCTACCTCTGTTATATCTGCCGGTGATTGTTGGGCTCCAAACTTTCTTGTCCGAGACATCGGGCAAAATCAAAAGGAAGCATTAATGCTCGACTTTCAACTTGCGCGTTACGGTAATCTTAACGCAGATTTATCGTTCTTGATTTATTCGTGCACACTAAAGTCATTTCGTGATCAGTATTTCGATGATATATTGAAAACTTATCATTCCGAATTGAGCAATGCTATTAAAGCTCTCGGATCTGATCCAGAAAAAATTTATCCATGGGATTTATTTATGAAAGAGGTAAAATTTTTAATTTTAAAATTTTAAGTAAAATTAAGCGATACACTAATCGATATAAATTACAGGTGAAGGATTCTTTTATTGTTGGTCTAGTATTTTCGCTTGAAGCAATTCCATTTTGTCTATTGGATCCATCTCAAGCATTCGATTTAGATGCTATTATTAAGAATGATGAGGCAGTGGATATTTCCGATGTATGGACGTTGTCTAATATTAAAACATCAACTGGAAGACAAAGATTAGCAGATGTAATAATCCATGCTGTTGAGAAAGGATATATATGATAAAGTTATATAAGAATAATTTTTATGCGTTATAGAGAGAATTATATAAACAGCATGAAATATATACATTTTATGATAAAACAATGATACATTATTGGAAAAATATTAAATTCTATTTTAATAATAATAATTTCGTTATGTAGAGTAATAATTTGTTTTTGGTTATTTAAAATACATATACCTATATATCTTATTAGCAAAATATTTAATCAATTTTTTTACTTTACCTTTATATTTGTCTTTTTTTTTCCAATAAAGATCTCAAAATAGTATTTACACATATTAAGAATATAAAGTTTTGTACATAATTTTTATTAATGTGTAGTATTAAAGAAAATAGAGACAATCTGTATTTGTATAATTTTAATTATATAACAACGTAGATTAATTAAAATATAATCTGTATAAGAGTATAGCCACCCTTTTTGTTAGCTCACAGATGATACATATCTAAAAATTTTATATTATCACATAGTAATATTATAATAGGGTGGAGAATATTGGTAGAAATATCTTGAATTTCTTTTCTTTCTTGTTAGGAAAAGTACATCTATTGCTGACAAGCATAATATGTCAATGATAAGTGCATCACAGATGCATGTTTGATAATAATCTTGCTGCACAAAGCAAATTATTTTATTGAAGATGAAAAATGTCTTAAACCTGTCTTCAACCTCTGATAATCTTTCTCTTATGTACTTACCTCAACAGATCACGATAGAATTAGTTGGATATTATCAAGATCGTGGATGTCAAGAGCAACATTACACGGATGATATATGTATATAATAGCACAACGGTGTATTTCCCTATGTGAAAACTTTTACGCGTTTTGATGCTGAATGTTGGTCGTCACGACGTTGCTCGCATCAAAAACAGTTGTGTCTTCGTCATCCTCCTCTTCTAATGGCAACGGTCGCATTTCGACATCCTGCCTGTGCGTGAGGACACCGTACTTTCGAACCAGCTGAGCTCGTGTTTTACTTAACCTGCCAATAAAAGCAACCAGTGAAACTTTTAACCTGGTGATCCGCCATATATCACAATAAATCATCCTCACTATTAAATCCATCTAAACTCACCTAAAGCTACGGAACACGAAGTAGGCCATGACAAGGATGCTTAGTCCAAAAAAGACTAAGAAACCTCGTACGAGAGCACCAGCATTGAAGGTCGCATGCTCCTCACTGAATTGCTGCGTCAAGATACCAAGATGATATCAGTGATAATCGGAAATAAATTGTAAAGATTGTATCTATGTGAAACAAAAAAAAAAAAAAAAAGAAAAAAAAAAGAAAAAAAAATGTCTACACCAGCAGATTTTTGACTAGACAATCCTTATCTCTGATACGCGTCGCAAAGATACGAACCTCGTTATCCGCGATGTGCGTTTTATTCGCGGTGACGTCCGGCGACGGTTTTGAGGTTATATTGTCGTGCGTTTTGTTGCCATCGGTTGTCGGCCTCTTCACGTCAGAGAACGATCCGGCCGTGTTCTGCTGAACCCGCGCAGACGACTCGTCGACGACCTTCTTATCGGTTTTCTCTTTCACGAGAGGAACAGTCTTCTTATCCTCGGCTGTCGCGTCTCTCCTCTCCCGGAAGCTTCCGTCGCAAATCGCCGTTTGCGCCAGCAGGAAGATCAGCAGGAACATGAAAAACTTTATCTTCTGGATCTTCGAGCGCGTCATCGTGCCGTGTCATTAGAACAACAACGACGACGACGACGACGACGAGTTCTCTCTTTACGACGTGACAACACGACGCTTCAGCGCGCTCTCCATTGTCGTTAGCCGACCGGCGTACACAACTAGACGTGTTCGCTCTGTCACGTCACGCTTCTTCGCGACATCCACACCAGCCAACAGCTGTTTCCACGCGAGGCCCTCTGACAGTTCCGTGTCATTCTCGCGCGACACCCCGTGCTCTCGCCCATATGTTTTGCGTTAAGGTCCTAAGGTGCGTTGACACTTGGAACGGCTAATATTCCTTAAATCGGTAATATTAGTCACGCGAGAGACATAGTATTCTTCTCCACAAATGTTATCGTTTGTGGCGAAGATATTGTATGAAGAAATCAAAGCTTTTTACTAAAATAAAATGCAATTTTTTTATAAAAAGAAAACAAGGATCTATTTGTAAACACGTACGCACACACTCGCGTATACATGTAGCACAAAACACATATAGGTGAACGTTAATAAATTTTTAATTCAATTAAATGTTTTCTTACTTTGAATAAACGATCAAGATCTTTGTGTGTATTTGTGTAACTTTAGGTGCGACACGTGTGCAATGTCAAATACACGATGGTCACCTCTGTGCGAGATGAGAGACACGTGGTGAAAATATGTCAACAGCCCCGGCTTCGAAAATCTAGCCAAAATGATGAATCTTTTTAATCACTTTGTAATCATCTTTGTAATCACTCTGTATAATCAATAGATATCGCAATGCCCGACGAAGACAACCTCTCCTATCGCTGTTAAACAAAAGAAAGATCCTGATGAGAAATGCTTCGAACACGGCATTGTTGACAATAATATATGCATGGAGATCCTCGTAAAAAGAGGAGCTAATTCTTTTAGGAAGTATTATGTCAAGGTGCACAAGAGCCCGATTGTATTAAGATATGGAAATTTAAAACATCATAATTGCGTAAATACTTTTGATATAATAAATGTTTACATACACACACTTTTTCTCTCTTTATAAATTTTAAATATAATTTAATAGCTTCTATTAATTTTCATATATTATACACTGTTTCTTTTGCAGACTAAAGTAATTATTGTGATTATTGTACAATGATGATATATTGGTTTTTTTTAACGTATATCATCAATTTCTTTCAAATAATCACTTGTCTTAACTTGACTATTTAAGTATTTGTATAAATCTTTGATGCAAATTTACAATTTATACACATAATTACTATATGCAATAACTTATTTAAAACAAAACTATTCTTTTGTAGTTTACAAATACTTCAACAAGTAATTATAATTTCAGCATTGTGTCAAATTATCTGAAAGTAAAGAAGAGTAAAGACATGTGTTAAAAAATATGCATTATTATAATCACATACTAATTGTTTCAATGTGAAAGAGAATATAGATTTTGTGGAAAACAGAAAGTACATATATATGTTATTCAATATGAAAAGAATAAGTTGTACATGAATTTGATGGGAAAGAAAAATTGTACGAATAAATATTTTTTATATACCAAACAATTGTAAGTATTACTATACATATACATATATGTATAAAAATATATTTGATATAATTGCAAGAAAAAATGTAAAATACATATATATGTTATTCAATATGAAAAGAATAAGTTGTACATGAATTTGATGGGAAAGAAAAATTGTACGAATAAATATTTTTTATATACCAAACAATTGTAAGTATTACTATACATATACATATATGTATAAAAATATATTTGATATAATTGCAAGAAAAAATGTAAAACTTCCAATTTAATGAAACAGAGATAGTTAAAGAGAGAAAGAGAGAGAGAGAGAGAGAGAGTTTTGCTGTAATTCATGTGTAAGCACGATTTTACGAGAGATTTATTACTGTACAAATAAAAGTGTATTATCGATAATATTTACTGGCGAATTAATAGAGAGATAAGCTAAAGCAAAAGCTAAATTAAAATAACATGCGGATTTAAATTTCATAATTAATTTAACAGTATCATTTTATAATTGAATTGAAATAACGATTTTGATAACCGCATAATTTTTTCATATTTTTTTCATAGAAAATTAATTACGAAATACATTTTCTGCTTTGACTTTATAATTCCGAAAAACTCTTGACGTCATTTTTCTGCGGTTTTGCAGTATGGTATCAAGATTACTCGACAGCATATATATTCTTCTCAGCTTCCTTTGACAGTCGTGATATATTGTTTAAAAAACGAAATATCGCGAGTATTACCCAGAGACAGCACACAATAATATTTATGATAAATATTTATGAAAATATCTTTTCTTGAAATATTATATAAATATTTTATTATATATGTTTTATAAAAATCTTTATTCGACATATTTTTAAAATGTAGATGAAATATTTTATATAATATTTATGATAAGTAAAGAATAAATATTTATTAGTAATTATTTTGTAAATATTTTTCAAATATTTGCTAGGGTTTTTATGATAATTATTTATGAGCTATTCAATCTAAAATTTTGACAATATTTATAAAATATTTAAACAATTATTATAAATAATATTTTGTACTGTCTCTGGGTAATTAATAAGATCAGAAGTCGACCATGTTACATATATATATATATATATATATACACAAGTATGTGTCATATACAAATACACGCAGAGAGATAAAGGTGACAGTTATTGGAACGCGAAAGTGAACGAGTCCGCGTTGTGGAGGTCGCTATCGCGCGAGAGTTGGGTGTATAAACACACATCGGACATCGGCGGGATTGGCGGGACGAAGAGGAGGGGGCTGGTGCGTATGTACCAGTACACGTTACACGTATATACCCGTCTCCTCTGTGAATCTCGGCGTCTCGGCTCTCGGCGCGGTCGCAGTCGGCAACGGGTCGAACGACGTAGTAGTAGATGGAACGCGAGTTGATTCGTTGGATTGGTTGAGATTACGATGCGCGCCTGCGACGGGATGTTCGATATGCGATTGGAGAGGTTCAGGGCCAGCGGCACCGCCGCGACGTCAACGACGACGACGACAACGGTGGCAGCGATGGTGAATGGCGGGAACGAAACGACGGAGGAGGCGACGTCGAGAAAGTGCGAGGGGCAGCTGTCTTTGCTGAATGCGGCGAACAGCTGTTCGTCCTACAAGCCTGCGAATCGCATGACAGAAATGGCGCAAGAGGACCACGGCCCGTCCTGGAACAATCTGCCCAGCGTTATCTTGCAGGAGATATTCTCGTATTTGTCGCACGAGACCAGAATAAGAGCCTCCCAGGTAAGTAAATAGAGAGTGACCGAACAGTGACAAAGGGAGAAAGAGAAAGAGAAGAGGCGAGGAAAGAGAAAGAGAAAGTCTTGTGTTTTCTTTTTCTTCGCTCTTCCAGTGTCCCGATCGTTTACACTGTAAACTGATCTGACATTGTATAGCGATAAAAGTCATGTGTCAATCACAAGAGCATTTTTTTTTATATACGATGTAATGTACATACTAATGAGAGGGATTCACTATATTATCTCGTTTGACATTACACATCGCATTGTCTACTTGCATGGTTAGAAGTTGATATATATAAGCCTTTTTATGTGTGAGATTCGATATTTCGTTATGTTTTCTTTTTACGCTATTATAGTAACGAAGTACTGAATATCTGTAGGCTTGAATGTCAACAATTATTAATAATGACAAACTTTATTATCATATTTATATGTGATAATTATATCTTTAATGTTGTTTGAAAAAAAGTATAAAGTTGATATAATAATTTTTTTTATGTAAATTATTTATCTTAAATATAATAAAATGGTTTTTATACTAAATATACAATAAATAATAAAACTCAGTGTTATATATATTAATATAATCAAATGTTGAATATGATAAAATGCTGATTAATTATAATTTTTATATATAATTATTTTATAACTATATAATATATAATAATTAATTAATATTTATACTTAATAAGATTTGTTTAGTAGGCTTGTTATTTGTACAGGTGTGCAAAAATTGGAGGTACACTCTGTTCCATCCAAGTTTTTGGAAAAAAATCACTTTTGTGTTCAGAGACGAAGACAGCGTTTTGTGGACACGGTTTGTATTTCTTGTTAGTTTATAAGTATAAATTTATTAAGAATTACATAGAACATAGCATGTTTCTTGTTATAGATCTTTGGCAAATTATTTCGCTTTGAGTGTGCATGAAGCTACGATTCGTTGGGATAAACCCAGATACATTGATTACATGGGTGAAACATACAAGCTCTTGAAACAATTAAGTCATAATAAACAGTTGAGAAAATTATTTTTGGAATTTAATAGCAATGCCTATGACTTTCCCTTTGACAACGAAGATGACAGGTATTATAGATAAATTGGACAATCTTGTTCAATATATAATATACAAACCAACTGTTTATATTACGTTTGATAAACTTGTTTACTTTTCAGTAATTGTTATCGTTCCACATTAATAGAATCAGTGGCAAATATTATTGAGACTTCTAATTGCTTGGAGGCCCTAAGCTTAGGCTGCACAGAAGAGTTGATAATGAATATGTTTGTAATTTTGGAACCTCTTCGTCTTCATCATGCTAAACATTTAACACATCTCAGTCTGGCATCTGTTAAGGACGATCCTGATTATTATGATTTTTTCGAGCTCGATAACACTATTTTTAATTCGTTTATCAGATTATCTGTCTTAACTCTGGATTATGAGTTTGTAAGTGATAGTTTATTAAAAGCGTTAGACAACGGATGTATGCAAAGACTTGTGATTCATGTACATGGTTGGAAAAAGGATTACCCGGGAACAACAAATGCGGCTTGGCAAATGTTTAGTCAGAAGAAGTAAGTTATACATATAATAATTGTTGCACTAGCTAGACATATATTAAACTAAAATTATATCTCGATCGCAATAAGAATAGTATATAAAGTAAAAAAACATGTGTATAAAAAAATATTTATTTACAGTCCACAATGTGAATTAAGGCTCAACCTTATACACTCTTATGCTGGTGTTAAAGTTTTACACTCCGACATATTCTGTCCTGCTATGCCACTGACACATTTGAAAGTGTTATTCTGTGAAAACGTTAACAACAGGGCATTACTTCGATTATCAATGTGGTATTCACATACACTGAAATCATTGACATGGATAGATTCGATAGATCGTGAACAACAGATACCAGCTACATTTGATCCAAACGATCCAAATAGGTAAGAAATATCTTTGCGATTTTCTTTATTGTATGTTTTTCAGTTTTTAGAATATGATATATATAATGGCATGATTCTATTATACAGTCCAGATCCTTTGGTATTGGTGGCGTGGAAATGTACTAAACTTACAAAGATGGTGTTCCTAGGCCATAAATATTATCAAGAGAATTTGTTGGCTATTGCGCGTCTTAGAGGTAATACCCTTAAATTGCTGGTATTTGCAAAAAGTGATATCACATCTGAAAATGAATCGTGGCACAAAGCTGAAAGTATCACACATGTGAGTATAAACAATCTTAACACAAATTAAAATTTTTATTTAAGATAAATGTTCAAGTTTCGATAATTCATTCTGTAAGTTAAGGAAATAACGATTGCGAAACTAAAATAGAGATTTTGAAAATTAAGAATATTTATTAATATTAATTTATAGGAAATCCGAGAGATAATGGGTCTACATTGGATGCCATTGAACGATTCGGAGCTACCAATGGTGATATTGGATCCTTTCAAAGGCGATAGCAGAGAAGTGATTATGCCATTGGTTCTCAGTGATCAGAAATAATTGATAAGAAGCCAAGGAAAATTTCTACTTGTGTGATTACCCACCAATCATTTCCAGACTACCAACATTCTCAGAAGTAACGTTATCGAATTGCATCTTTTATTCTTCTATGAGGTTTTTTGTTTATGAGAAGTTGTAGATGAAATATGCATATAAGTTCGAAATCTCGTTATCAACGGCATCTCGTTATCGTTTCGCCGAATTGAGAATCCTACTGGGTATAATGAAAGATATAGAGGGATAAACGCACATATAATCTTCTCCTCGTTTACGATATTTCTGTCGATTCGTATATCAATGTGATAACACTATATAGTCAAGTAGATCTATTTCGACTTGTTGATGGTATATTCAATGCAATATACGATGCATTTGAAAACAATGAGACGATCTCTTCGATGATTTATATGCATTATAACTTTCTTCTTATGGAAAACCATATGAATCACGTTTTGATGTTGACAAAATAATTCTAGGAATGATCACGCGTATATATATATATATATATATTAAGAGCGATAAATAATTGTCCCTATCGCCTATAAAATCGATATTGAAAAGAAACCAGAATACATTTTATATAACTACAATACTATTCTGGTCATAGAGAGCTGTGCATTCAAACAACATGGTTGAAGAACAAGATTGCAACATGCAAAGTCTATATTGTGAACTTTTAAAGAGATCTATGAAGTTTAGCAGAGCTGAAACAAATGTACGTGAAGAACTCTTTTTATCCTGCAGAAAAAGAAAACGCTGCAGCACATCGAAGAGAAAGGGAGAGATTCAGATCTTGTGATCTTCCATTGGAAAGAATAACAAAATTCCAAACGTATGTAAGTAAAAAAAAAAAAAAAAGAAACACGCGTTCAACAACATATTTTTCCAATTCTCTGGGAAGTTAAGTGATAGCGAGCGCCAAGAGCATGACGTGCGAAAGTCAAACTTTTAGTAAAACTTCGCGAAAAGTTCGTTAAATAATAAACGGCGCACATGAAATATAAAGAGCATCGCGCTTGAGAATAAAAAAAGGCAACAAAAGAGCGCGAAGTATCGATATAGCGATCCGAGGTTATTTTTAATACCAAGACCAATCGGACGCTTTTGTACAAATGTTAACGTATGCGCACCGAAGAAAGTCGCTTTGATGTAAAGTACGTGAAACAAGCGTAAGCGAAAGAATGAAAAAAAAAAAAGTCGCTCGAAATACAGCCTGTTCAGGTATAGCTTTCGACAGGTGATAACGAGTAGTATAATCGAATGTGAGTAATACTTAAATATATAATCGTCTATACTCACCGTGCTCTTAGCGACCGCTGATGACGAACACACGAATATAAGTGTGTATCTGTAAAATCGAAGGTATTAGTCGCTAATCGTATATGTATGTATATGTATGTATAACTGTATTATCTGTCGAACTTTAAACACGTCAACACATCCGGACGCAGTGCGCATCTATTTCTGTCGTACAATTAACGCTAACGATTTTATGAGTGTTTACAAGAGAAAGAAAGAAAGAGCGAGAGAGCGATCCGTAACAAAGATAAAATACCAAAATGCAGCCGTATATACACACAGTTTACTATTTCGAGAGATTATTTACTTTTTTTTTTTTTTTTCGAGCCCTTGTATAATTATATATTACATTATCGTGTATCGTAACTTGTAGTCACGTGTAATATTGTGTTTTTTATATGTGGTTTCTGTACATACATCTCCATGCGTTCGAGATACACTGGATACACGCGCGAACAACGCGGAAATCGCGCGCGGAAGAACACACGAAGAGAAAACGAAAAAGTAGACAAAGAAGTGGAAGGAGAATCAATCAAGAAACAAACGAAACAAAGATGAGAAACAATATATAAAGGAGAAAGGAAAATAAAAACGTTTCTTTTCGACGAACGACCAGCTGTTATACAAGATGAACGGGCCTTAATATGTACCTGAGTCGCGGTAAGGGTAAATTCATTGAGAAATCTGTCACGCGACATCCACCATAGAGAGATAACCACCTTATAACTGTTGCGTATCCTGTCGCGAACATGCGTATACACATGTACGCGTTTGCTAGGACAACGGCTACGAACTTGAGGTATATCACGCTCGTTCAAGTGCCCTTTCATTTCGTATTCCGCGCGTGTATATTTTTACATCAGAGGAGAGTAGAGAGAGAGAGAGAGAGAGAGAGAGAGAAAATCTAACGCGAAACGAGAGAAATATGTAACTAGGGATTTCCACAAAGAATCGTAGTTATTACTATACGATACGCGGACGTAATGTACTAACAAATCGTTCGCTGAACGTCGATTTTGTGCGGTACAGGATGAAAACTTTACCAAGTGTAATTTTACGTTTCTTCTCGTTTTTCTTTCAAACGGAAATTTCGCGTAAAGAAGAAGAAGAAAAATTATTATTCGGGAATGCGGTGTCCAGCGTATGAGTGTGATATGTGAGCGAAAGAGAGAGAGAGAGAAAGAGAGCGAGAGAGAGAGAGAAATAACGAACACGAGAATAAATATAAGTGTGAAAAAAAGCCATGTGACAATTGCGCGAGAGCAAGTTTAATAGCGTGCGAATAGAGAAAGAACGAGAGAAAAAATTAACCGAGAATGCGGAGCGAGATGATACGCGTTTGAATGTAATAATGGATATATCCGCGAACCGTAGAAACAAATCAAGTGATATGATAGTACCATCTCTGCGAGTCCTCTGTATTAAGTAATATCGTAGAAGGCAATCGTGCAGCCGCTTGATGCGGGCACAACGCAACTAAATAACCACGTGTACGATAACACGACAAAACCACAAGTATAAGACTGAACCTGTCGAAAGAGGTGTATATTACAACACAAGTCAAGCGAGCTGCACGTTGCCGCGCAAGAGTAGTCGACACCATATTCATAAAAAAAAAAAAAAAAAAGAGGCGGGGGATGGAAGGCACATTCTTTGCAAAAGTCATCGAGATACGTTCCATTGTTGAACACGATCATCGTTTTTCGTCAATTTCTCGCGTGTTTTAAACGCCTTTTTTTTCTTTCCTCGTTGCTTTCCATCTTAGCCTCGTCGAAATCGCTTCGAACTCGTTTGTGCAAACGCGAATATTTATGAATATGCGCGTCGCGAAAGCGAAACAAAAATAAAGGGGTGGTGCACAAGCTAGCGTTTAGATCGGAATAAGCCCTGAGAGAGCTCACTCGACGGCGAGGTTCTCGTAACCGATATATTATACATTTAAATCCTTCTAAAGCAGCCTGCCAAGAATCAAAATACTGTAAAATATCAAAACGAATGCTAGCCAGTACAGAATGCTAAGATCTATTTTTTAAGAAGCGAATGTATATTTTTGTACTAAGGCAGGCCTTAGCGTGTGATCGTGTCTTCTTGCGCGTAACGGCGAGACCGAGAGCTGTGATTGTAACATGTATTGGCTATACAAGAGACAAGGAGAGTAAGATCAACACGGGAAATATATATCGAGAGTGTAATCTGCGCATCAGCATGCGGACAACATAGGGAACACGAAACGAGAATCCCTGATCGAATGTTACCGAGTGAGCTGTAAGCATAGACAGGGCGTTATAAACAAAATCGAGAATAAAACATCTGTGATAAAGTAGAAAATCTTACAAGCGTGTTCGAGAGAGAGAGAAAGAGAGAGAGTGGATGAAGATCAACGAGTGTAGATAGAAAGTAGGAAAAACAAAATCGAAAAAGAGAGAGAGGACTGAAGAGAAACAGAAATCCACGCGCGCGCATCGATGAAACTTGGATGCACAAGCGATTCCTTCGAGATTTTAGACGGAGCCGGTGATCTCGACGTTCGCGAAGAATAATTCGTCGCGTGTACGATCGATTATTGGCAGCGGATCGAAAGAGAAGGAAAGAATATTGAGAGATTGTCTTTCGACGAGATAGCCCGGTCTAACTAGATAGACGACGACCCGACCAGCTCATCTCTCGATCGCGCGCTCTAAGTGGGTTACAGCGTACGTTTATTTTTCTTTTTTTCTTCTCGGCCAGCAATCAGACGCGCGCGTCCTGCAAGAGCCGCGATACACGGGAGCTCTTTGATACACACACGAGCCACATAGCCATTTCGCGTCGATCAATAACGTGTATCGTGGCTCTTAATAACGCGGAATCATAGCCAGCGCGGAGAGAGTTTTTTCCCTTTACACGAAAACCGCTCCGTCTTTCGACATTCCACAGCGTGATGCGGAGACCGGAGACACGTGCGACTGCGTTGATGACACGCGCCATATAATTACTGACACGCTTCGCCGGCTTCCTATAGACAATGTTGGTCCTCTCGACTCACCGCAGATATATACAACTTTTACGCTGTAGCGGTCTTGGCGTTTCTCCTTCGCGCGGAGAGTGAAATCCGCCGCTGACGGTGAAGCGCGCGCGCATTTAGGTAAATTATAGTATAAAGAGAAAGAGAGAAAGAAAAGAAAAAAAAAAAAATCTTAAGTTATCGTCGACTGAAATCAAGATCGCACAAGATTATCGCAGTACAACCCGAATATGTATGATATATGTGTATGTATATAGTTTGATTTTGACACGGACACGCGACACGAAGACACGCATTTTGTCAAACCCGCGCGAACGAAACAGTCGTCGTCGGGTCACCGTCGGCGGCCACGAGTAGTATAAGTTCCTAAAATGAAATAATTTACACACACACACACACACACACACAAACACACACACACACACACATATATATACATGAATATAAGCGAAGATAGAATGAAAAGAGGCCGGCATGCAAGTACGCCCTTAACTGTACGATCAAAGAGAGAATATTCAATAGTAGTTCATTCGTTTATTTTCGATGCTTTCCAATACTTTCGGACATGGTAACATCGAGTAACATTGTCATTACTTAACAGAGTATTACGTACCTACAATCCATTCCATTCGACGGGAATGAGCGTAGCATATTGTTTATTGTTAGGAAGATTGACAGATTGTCGAGCGAGTTGATTCTAGAGAAGCCGAAAAGTATTGCGTAGTATCGATCGGAGGCAGATTATCTCTACAATTTTATACGAGTTGTTTGTTTGTTTTGAGATGCTAATAATGATAATGCGAATAAGATATTCGATAAATTATTAATTTAAGTATGAAGCATACACGAAGATCCTATTAATCCTAGGAAGCGCACGAACGAGTAATAATGCCTAATAAGTTTTCGTAGACACACGCTGATCTTCGGTGTCGATCGATCTTACTTGAATTGAACCTTCAAACTTGCGTTAATTTCGAAACGCACGGTTCGTACGTATTCCCGATTATTATATTGTACTTGCCGTCGCGATGTTGGCGATCATCGCGTTTCGTTCGTGTAAGCCGTACAAATGATCGAGGATCTTCCCATTCGGGCAATTGCACGGAGACAAGAAGGACGATGTCGCCAGACAGACACGCGCATTCCTCTATCGAGATCGTATTATTCACACGTAACGGTGAACAAAACAACGTTAGATGTAAGCAACGAGCCGTATGTAAGCGAGAAGCGAGAGTCCGTAACAAGCCTGAAGATTTCCTTTCGCAAAGGGTTTCGCAAGTACAACTGGGCCCAACTATGTATATCCTGTCGCTGCGTTTGTTCGAATGGATCTTTAGAACGATGTCCTAGTTCTAATAGTTGCGTGCGTGTGCGTGCGTGCACGCGACATGTATAATCGTCACGTGTATACGCTGATAAAGAAGGATTGTGCCCCGTCATGTTACGATGGTATCACGCGATCGTCAAAGAATGGAAATCCAGAGATTTAAGGCCTCCAAATTATCCTTATTGTTAGTCTTATTTCGAAGTTTCTGGGATTCACATGAATTTCATAGCTTAGCGAATTTTGGGACAAGAATGCACGACAAATCTTCGTATTTAAAAAAAAAGAAAAAAAGCAACTGTTAACAAAATTATTTCTTGCGAATGATTTTGTTAACGGTTGATGAAGATGGAAAGGAAAAGGAATTGTAATAACGAAATTTAGCGTCGCTTTTCTCGTGTGCAAAAGCTTTGTCGATGCATAACTTTGACGTGTAATTTACTATATTCAACGCGGACGATCAACAATCACGGGCCAGGCAATCGCGATTATCGACACGTTAATTAATTAATACATACTATGTATCGTGTCGCACGTTCTCGTATACATAATACGTATTGTATGTGCAGAGAAGTAATGTCGAGCAAAAGGGAATATATTAGCGAGAGGCTTGAGGCTTTGAGTCTTCTGGACCGTTTTGCTTTCCAATTTTTCTTTGGCGATAACGCTAGACATTGTGAAACTGATCTAACGAGAAGCTTCGTTGAAGATCTATTTTTTTTTTTTTTTCGTCGCGCTTCTAGAAATTGAAACGATCACTAAAGTTCTCAATGTTACACCATCGTTAATGAGTCACCTCCTTCGTGAATGAGATAATTGTCTTATTATGATACATTTTTTTCTTCAGACAGAGTCTGCGAGTTGAAGCAAACTGCAAAATGTAATCGTCCCTATTATTCTCGAGGACGAATCTCGTTTTCATAGTTATACTATATATGTATATATGAGGAAAGCGGGTTATGCGCAGAGAACCGTATTGGACCCGTTTTCTTCTCATATGTCGTCGATGAAAAATCGATGGAGTGACATCGAAGTTTAATATTGAAGTCTCACTCGTTGTTGCTTGCGACGTTGAATCATCACATCCGAATAAAACCACACTCGCGCTACATATATATTTTTCTTCGTCGATGTCTTCACACATAACACACACACACACACACACACAAATATACAATGCCGAATAACTGTTTCACTTAGCAATGTCAAGATTTATAAAATGTATATGTATGTACGTTGCGTGGTCGTCTATGCGTATTATTGTGTGCATGAGCGCGCCGACGAGAGAGGCTTCGCGATCGTATATTAATTATCGCGCGGCTTAATTCGATCAGACGAATCGCGCGAGAGGTCGGTTAATTTTTCGCTGTCCTTTGTGCTCGTTGTTGTATCTGTTCGAACCGGCTACGAATAATAGTGTGCCGGTATGGAAAAAAAAAAAAAAAAAAACGAAACTCGTTGTAATCGTGCATTACTTTCTAAGCACTCTATCGATGTTAGTTAGAGCCGCTTTCTGCTGCTCTCGATGCGTGTCGAATTCAAGTATACGGGTATGGAAATTAATACACTGCAAAAGCACAATTAAGAAATCACTTTAATTCAACCCTTATAAAGAGCTTTATAAAGATATCATCGAGATATTCGTTTTGGAAATTTATCTAAAAAGTGCTTTAAAGAACTATATGCTAAATCACAATTACGTGCGAAAGACTTGATAAAAAATGGATAATTATACAGATATAAGGAATTACTCTCAACTTAAATAATAATTTTTCAGATATGTTATCAACGTCATCATTTTGAGTAATGTTGTAAAAGTTTCGGCGCTCGTTATTTCTTAAAAAGTTTTTAAAAATAGAATGTAATTACTCGTTCTTGGAAAAAGTCAAGTAGCATTTTATAATGATCCCCCAGAAAGGGAGAAGTTTTGCCTCGTTCAATTCTCAAGAGAGGAACACGTTTTCTGTGGATCATTATACGGCTCCACATGAGTTTCCAATTTTCCATGCAAAGTGAATGTCCATCTTATATTATCTGGTTTTACTTTATAACGAACAATATAATATGCAAACATATGGTCTACATATCGGTATCACAGAATTACATGCTATTTATTATACTTTTTTTATTAATAATTTTTTAAGAAATAACGAGTGCCGATTAAAACTTTTAACATTACTCGAAGTTGACTTTGATAACATATTTGAAAATTATTGAAATCAATAGCGGCTCTCTATATCTATATAATTACTAAAAAATGCTACGGCTATAGATTGCAAAAGATGGAGGATCTAGCGGAATACTCAAATCAGTTTTGGTTATAAAATGTTATATATATTAAAACATATTGCTTTAGGAACTGCTATTATCTTTTTTTTCTTTTTTTTTAACTAAAATTTAGTCTAATTGTGTTGAATAATAATTGTATTATATATATATATATATATATATATATATATATATATATATATATATGTATATATAACGTTTTATTTTATTTTAATGATATATATAATTAAATTTTATTATATATATAATTAAAATAAAATTTATAGTAATTTTACATTTAAAGATATGTACTTATTTTTTAAATATGATTTTTGACACAAGTAGTCTCTTTATATATTAATTTTTTTAATAATAAAAAATTATATGTATTTAGCTACGTTATATATATGTATATATAAAAATTATATATACGAGTACATATATATATATATATATATATTTTTTTTTTTTTCTTTTTGTAAAATAAACTTTATTTTTTAGAAAAGTTTTGCAGAAGTATTATGTAGATCCACCATTAACATTATTATAAAATATATGACACCTTGGAGTAGCATTTTTTTGTAAATATACTTAACGCGTAATGTATTTCTTAATCAATTTATCCTTGATTTTGTAATTTTGTGTTTAACAAACACGTTTACGTAAATGTGATATTTTAGCTTTTTTAATCACTGAATGTATCAGACAAAAATCAACATTTCGAAACAGTGATCTCTTAATTGTTGCTGAGCAATGAGTATATAATCATTATCGATCATCGATTTCACGATCGTCGAGACGCACATTGTGGCTACGCGTTTTAATTTTTTATTTGTCGTTATGCATTAACAGTAGAAAAACATACTTTATCTACTCCTTTAAATAAGATTGGACTTAACGTTTTGACGATAGGTGCTGAATTTGCATGCCGAGTTTTTGGTTAAATATATAAAATTTATATCGATTAATTATAATCAACATTATATATTTCCTTAGTCAAACGTTTGCATGACTTTTTATTATCTTTTTGCCATTGTTTATTGTTGAATTTATTTTTGTAAAATTGATTTAGAGTTATTATCAGTCATAAATATATAAAAATCGAAAAAACATATTAGATGGATAATAAAAAATATGAGATCAAGTTAATTAGAAAATTTAAAAAAATGACTACATTGTTGTCACTGCGTTAAGTCATTATGCGAATATAGGAGTATATAATATAGCAAGAGAAAGAGTAGTAGTTTGCTCGATTCAGTCACTCTTATGTGCTCGTTCCTAGACTACACGAAATGCAGTCAAGATATTTGTGTTCGGTGTGATGTGATACATCTTTTTGTTACTTTTATTAAAACCATCTTTCTTCGAACTGCTTGCGAATGTGTAATACACATTGAGATACGCATTGTGTATCTCTTGCAGCTCCGTATATTTATAAATTTCTCGTACATTTTACAAATTTCAATCGTACATTTTTCTCGGCACATTCTTGACTCGTAACACGAGTTTTACGCCGCGTTTAGTGCGAGTTTCGTCTTCCGGCTGAAGAACGCGCGATATGTCGAATCCTTCCCGAATTAATTCTAAAGGGAAGACGTCTCTCGCATATTATCAGCGTTTTTCTGAAACGCAATCTTGAGATGTAATAAACACAAAGACCGAAACGTTCGTCGTTACAACACGCGGAATCTGTGTTACGCATCCGCATAGAAATTTGTTATTATATAACTTCGATATTATCCAATTTTTCATGGATATGTAGTCCCGGGCGAGCATCTTTACATGCTGGAACCGTTTAAACTATCATGTAATCAGTATTCTTTCAATTTCAAAGTCTTGTTGAAAGATTATATATTGAATTATTGTTTTTACAATAAATCGATATACAATCTCCCCATGGGACTTTAATGAGTCTTGTAATAATAGAAATCAAATGTTTTTTTTTTTTTTTTTTTTTTTTTTAGAAATGTAAATCAATTTTTAAAAATGTATGAATCGATAAATAAATAATGCATGGCATAAAGTAAATCGTTTACTTTCTTTATATCTTTAACAATTAGTAATATAATTATAAATACAATATATATATATATATATATATATATATAAATATGTGTAATCACATCATTACTCCTTATTACGTGTTGCACAAAATCAAATGTTTGAGACCCAAACACAGACACACATCTCGATGAATAAAATAATTTTAACGATGAATCTCCTTTTCTGAAAAATATATTTTCTTTCAAATATCTCTTCCTAAAGCTTTTTTGAGTATTTTCAAAAATATATTGAATTTGTCTAGAAAATATATTTTTAAAAATTCTAATATATATTTTTCTTTCTTTAAAATAGTAAAATTACAAATAAACTCGTCACAATGATATTTTGAAGAAAATCTTTGTTAAAAAAAAAAAAAAGAATTCGAGAAATAAACTATTCGATTATCGTATATTTATCGTGATCGATTCAGCGTGTCGATGATTTAAAATGAATTCTGATAACGCGGCTCCTTTCTAAATTTTTCTATGAAATATGAAATTTGGAAGAAAAAAAAGTTATTCTATTAACAGATTACAGATTTATGTAAGAGATAATTTTTATTTTATATTAGATTTATATTATTTTATATCACAATTCTATCATTGCGCGCAACAAATCATGCATCAAATCTATCATCTTTTTTTTCTTGCAAGATCGTTTACGCTTTGAAAAAATTTGATTATACATATATTGATCGACATATAATTCTCATAAGAGCCCTTATATAAATTGGACAAATTTTATCTTCACTGCATCTCTCCAATTTCCGTATCCCCTTTTTGTATTAAGTATTAAGCAACCCCCTCGAAGTAAGCAGCTTCGAGACGTTGCCGTTGCGCGTCGTAGCACGGATCCGAGACCACATGCTGCATTGCAGCATCGACCGGTTCTTTTTTTTTTCCCCCCCGACCTCAGTAGCACACCCCGTACCTTTGCGTAGCGGCTCACCCGCCCGTCTCGACGCACCCTCTCTCTCGCGTCTTCTCTTCTCGATATCGCGCCACCACCGACGGCGGAGGCTTCGATCGACACCCCCGACAGTTTTTCGCAGAACGCTTGTTGCTTCTGTACACGAGCCACGAATGTGAACTCGCCCTGTCGCAGATCTTATCGCGTCCGATTGTTTTAATGGGATCGTTCCTTGTTCGCAGTGAATAAATTGTGTTAAAAGTGTCATCTCGATACGATAATTTTCGTAATAAACGTTAAATCTGATCGCTAATTATGCAAGGTACATGTTATCGATAAATAAGAGCATCATGTAATGCGAGTCTCATATATTGTCGACCATTTGGATCCTTTGATGCATTCAACGTGATTTATCCCAAAACTTCTTATTGAAATTAATTGATTAAAAACATCTATTTCATTCTATTTTTTTCTATAATATGTAAAGATTTTTTTATACATACTATTTTTTCTGCATTATTAGTTATTATTATATACTATGTACATAATTATTTTTGGAATAACTAGATACGTGTATATATAGAATGAGTTGTTCTTTAATATGTTTATTCATTAATATGCGAAAAAAATGAAAAATTGATGGTTATTTCAGTATCAAAGTTGAAATAACTTTTAAGTTATAAGCAGTAGAAGTTTACAAGTTATTGGGAATATCGAGTTTCTGATGTATAATTAGTTAATGAAATTTTCTTCTTCAGTTGATCTATATTTAAATAGATCTTTTGCTCACAACAAATTGTCAAGTTCAATGTTGATAATTAAAAATGAAAAAGAACTATAATTTTTACATTGTATTATATTACAGTATATTATTTTTTTTATGAATGGAGATGTAGAGGAAATTTCAAAGTCGAATAACTTTTTAAACGTATTATACAAGAAATATACGAAATTGTTTTTTTAATGAAGTTTCTTAAAATCACCTCAAACTTTTAAAATAAAGCCAATGACTTTTCTTCAAATCTTCCAATAGTTTTTCAATAGATCTGTTAATTAACATTTAATTGTGTTATAATGAGAGAAATAAGTCTATGTATTGAAGATTTATATTAGAAACATGTTTCACACACATGATACAATTTGCTCTTATATCATTAGATATACGCATAAAATATGAATATCTATTAATAGAGCTTCTATTTTGATTTTTATTAATACCTAAGATACTTTAACTGAAAGCTCATGTGATGAAAAATATTTCAGATGAATTATTTTTCTATTAGCTTTTCGTTTTTACGTCTTTAAGAGCTCGAGTTTCTTATTTGAGTGAATTATTTTTCTATTAGCTTTTTGTTTTTATGTCTTTAAGAGCTCGAGTTTCTCAATATTCTAGAAAAATTAGATAAATATTGATATGCCATCAACTTCAATCTAACAGAATATATTTCCTTTTTCATCGGATTTTCTGTAGAATCTTTAATTATAGATTATTAATTATAGATATCGCGTAAATGCCACATCGAATTTTTTTCTGAGAAGCAAAAAATCTTTGTGTTCTTCTAGCTAGATTATTGAATTAGACTATTGCATGATGATCGATTGAAAAAGGAGCTCCTTCTCTTCCTTCAAATCTTCTTCGAGGGATGATAATTGACCGGCAATGGCAATTTTGCGGGCGCGCGAACGCACCGCGGATCTCGAAGGTGTTCGCGAAGAACCGCGGCACATCCGCGCCGTTCCCATCGTAACCTGAAGACAGCCCTGAAGACAGATAAAAGAGCGTTCGTTCTGCGTATTCTGTGATCTCTTGAGATCTTCTTTCCGCGTTCAGCACTTTCCGCGGAGAAGGCCGCGCTGGAAGGATCGCGAACTGTCCCTCCGATGAGCAAGAGCTACCTGCCTCTCGCATCGAAAGGACATTCCGCGAAGGATCAGCGAGACGAGGATGAAGTCCGAAAGAAACAACGGATATCTACGAACCACCACCGTTACCGAACAGCCAGCCGATCTGTCAGGATCGGGATCGATTGGTCAGGAAAGTGCTCCTACTGCGAATCCTCTTCAGGTACGATCATCTCGATGATTAAAACGCTCCAGAGTATGTTCCCGAGGATCTTTGCAAACATTTCTTGCATCATTTTTATTTGTATCTATAATTCAAGTAATTTTCTCTTCAGCAATTTGATAAACATTTTCAAAAATATCGATGAATAAAACTACCTATTTATTCTTCATGTTAGAAGAAAAATGTGTCAT
This sequence comes from Anoplolepis gracilipes, assembly GCF_047496725.1. Taxonomy (NCBI): domain Eukaryota; kingdom Metazoa; phylum Arthropoda; class Insecta; order Hymenoptera; family Formicidae; genus Anoplolepis; species Anoplolepis gracilipes. The sequence continues at coordinate 18,323,911 of NC_132970.1, read as the reverse complement.
TGCTTTATATTAATCGATTATACTTAGGTGACTTATGGTCCACGCGGCAGTACTACCACATCCGTTCTCCAACATCCGGTCAAGCCGCAAAGGCCAATTGGTATAACACGTGCTACCTCAATCACACGAAGACGAAGAGGAACAGCGAGTAGACAACGTTTGCTCGGTGTGCTGGCTATCACTTTGCTAGCAGTTTGTCTGTTTATACTTCTGCTATTGGCGTTAAACACCAGCCGTGAATGCGTGCGAGAACCTCGTAAGTTTTATCCTTTATATATTACTTTAATGATATTTGAATAAATCTTAAAATGGAAAAAATTTTTAAATCTAAAACGATTAAGTAACACGATGGTAAAAGAATGAGAATTTAAATAATAATGATTTTTTAATCTATTTCTTCGTATTTTTTATCTCCGCATTTTTATTTTCAGAGCCAAACGTTTGTATGACGGAAGCATGCGTCCGAACAGGTACATTCTTTTAATTCATTTTTTAAAATTATTATTGCTTCTTGTAACGTTTAACATACTCTTTTAATTAGATACCCATCTATTAAATTTTAACTTGCAACAAATATATAAAGATGACATTACTAAAAAAAAAAAACACAAAAATCGATTTAGAAGTGTATTTTCTTATAAAATTCCTCCAATATAACATTTAAATTATCCAAAAAGACAAAAATTTCTTCAATTATATTTCTGACTAATTGCTCTATTAATAAAATAATTATTAATCATTATATTATTATTGTCATATGTTATTAATTTTACATGTATTATTTTTAAACAGTATGACATAATTTGAAATAATAATTAATCTAACGATAAGCAAAAAGATATATATAAAAGTAAATAAGCCGATATATGAATTAGGTACTATTTGATAATCAGAATTGAATACAAAAAAATACGTTTTTCAATGTTCTCAGATTAAATTAGAGATTATATCATGCAAATCATGATTTTGATTGACAAATTGTGAAGATTTTAGACCATAAACTTATTAGATTTTTCTAAAAACACAAATCAATTTTATTTTAATAATACTATATATAATTACATATTGGAAAGAGAAAATAAAATTAAATGTATTTCTGACGAATAATCGTCGGCTTTAATCATGGAAGTCTAGACATACCTATGTAATAGAATGAGCGCTTTCACATCATTCTCGTATAGAAAAAAAATGAGAGGAAGAAAAACAGCGAATAGCTTTGTTTTTTTTTTTAATGTATGCACGCACATTGAAAGCGCATTTAATCGGTATTCATTATAAAACTAAATATATTTTTCAATATAGGATATAAAATAAACTTTCTTGTTGTATTCTGAAAGAGACGACGTTTGGAGTTTTATCTGTCTCGCTATTCTTCCTCGCCTTTCCAATATGTACAGACTTCAGTGGTTTTGACGTAAACGCCTGTCAATCTCACATAGAGTGAGAATAACAAGAGGGCTTTCATTGACAATGTAGCGGCAAGTTTATTAACGGCGATGGACAGCACCGCGGCACCCTGCGTAGACTTTTTTCAATACGCCTGCGGCACGTGGAATCGATTGCACGTGATACCGGAGGACCGAAGCTCCATCAGCACTTTCGAGGTACTGGCCGATCAGCTGCAGGTGATCCTGAAGCGCCTACTCGAAGAGCCGTCTAACCCAAATGACAATAATGCCACTCTCAAAGCGAAGATGTTCTACAGGTCGTGTATGGACATCCGTGGGTATAAATGATATATGCAAAAAAATGATTCAACTCTTCCCTTTCTCTGCCCTTCATTCGATTATAGAACCTTCCGATAAATTGACATTTTTGTTCAAAATCGAAAATGTTTGAAGAAATATCTGAATTAAAATGTTTAAAATTGATACTTGAAAGTTTTCTCGAATCAAGTTTCCAAAAAATCTGGAAGAAAAAAAAAAGAGAGAAAAAATATAAAATCTCTGAAAGTAAAGTTTTCGCTTTATATCGATATATCCTCCGGCAAAATTACTGCATGTAAATTAACAACATAAATTGTAAAGAATAAAAGAACGTGTGTCTCGCATATCTTACAAAAACAAAATGATATAAAAACGCAGCTCGCATACGAGAGATTGGGGACGCCCCGTTAAAGAAAATCTTGGAGAGTCTTGGTGGTTGGCCGGCAGTGGTAGGACCATCTTGGAAACCGCCGCTTGATCCACCGGAAGTCCTTCTAGGTCGTCTACGCGGCGAGTACAACGAGGGTGTGCTGGTGGAACAATGGGTCGGTCCAGACGATAAGAATTCCTCAGCCAACATCCTCCAGGTGCGCCGGCAAAGTAAGGCCCCGTCAGTCGACGGCTATACAACACGTCAACATCGTAACATATGGGAGTCGTTCGAGTCTCATCTGGACTTTTCTATATTTCAAAATTGTAAAATAATATTTAAGACAAAAACATATTTTATTTATTTATTTACTTATGTAATCTTCCTTCTTCGAAGAATACACATTTAAAATGGTCGGAAGGATGATTACAATTAATTATTGTCTCATAAAATTTACAGAAATAATATGTATATATATATATATATATATATATATATATGTCATATAAAAAGACTTATGCTTATGATTTAAAAAAAGAAGTCCAGATTATATCTGCACGTCTCTTGTATTTATTTTATATCAAAATTTTTACGTCAGTATAGAACTGGTTCCCTTGAGAAAACTTAACACTTTTGTTTATGCAGTGATAAAAATTCTCTTTGCCTTATTTTATTTAAATAATTATTTAATATAACCTAATAATATAAACACATATTTATTTATTTTTTTATTTGATTTCAATCTCTAAATAATTTCTTATGTAAATATCAGCAGTTATTAGGAATGTAAAAAAAACCTATAAAAAATCAATATATTAAAATACAAACACATATGTATACTACAATATATGTATATACATATAATAATTACAAATATTCGCATGAGAAAAATTGTTTTATATGCAAAATAAAAGACTTTAATTCTTGTTTATATACTTTTAACTTTTTTTTTTACTTTAATTCTCGTTTATATATTTTTTTACTACTCTTTATTTTCTTCTAATCAAAAATCCAACAAATTGCCGTCAGATCGATGTTTGGCTCAAATCAAAGTAGAATACCAATAATATCGTTGCAGTACAATTTGTACTAATACAAATTTTGAAATTTAATTGATATTTTCACTATAAAACATATTTCTCTTTATAATGTATTCTTGAAAATTGATTTTTTTTCTTGCAAGAGAAAATTTATGTTTATAATTCGTAGAGTTTCTCTGTCATTCGGAGAATATTTCTGGATAAGAAAGCAGAAAGTAGTTTTTGGAAACACTGTAAAGAAATATAACAATGTTTTCATTCGTTTACGCAGTTGGATCAGATGCAATTGGCATTACCTAGCAGAGATTATTACTTGAAGAAGAGCAGCGAAGCCGAATTGAAGGCTTATCATAATTATATGACGAACGTCGCTATCTTGCTTGGTGCAAATCCTTATTCAGCTGCCGAGGAGTTTAATCGAGTGATCGTTTTAGAGAAACAGCTTGCCAATGTATGTCTTCTCTTTATGTTTATTATAATCTTACATAGTTTGTCTCAAAAATTTTCGGAATAATTAAGAAACATTTAATCTCTTAATTAAAATTAATGTGTGCATATTTAATTTTGCGATGGATCATGTAAATGTTACATTAACGTAATGATTCTGTACAATGGTTCCACGTGATTCAGGCTTCATTACCGGAAGCGGACAGGCATGATACTTCGGCGATTTATCGGAAATTAACATTGCGAGAATTGCAGCGAGAAGTACCACAGCTGCAGTGGCTCAGTTACTTGCGAGAGTTCATTAATGTCCCAATCGACGAAGATGAACCGGTCGTGACATACGCAATGCCATATTTCATGCAGATGGGCCGTATCATCTCGAAGACGGATCGCAGGTAATAATATAGACAATATATATAATTCTTCTGACTGAATTTTTTCCTCTGACATAATTTTAATTCTCTTAACTCCACCAAATTAAATTTAAAAATCCTCGAATCCTTTATTTTTTTAAAACTCCTTTCAAGTTTTCTATTTGTGAATCCTTTGAGTTTTTATTCTCCATAAAATGGATAGATATTGAAACTATTGCTATAATAATCCTTCAGTTAAATTTTAACCGAGCTTGAGAATCTTAGATTTTGCAAATCTTTGAATTTTCAATCGAGTATAAATTTTACAGGACTTTACACAACTATATTCTGTGGCGGCTCGTCATGTCAATTATGCCTCATATGATCAACGAGTATCAACAGAAGCGGATCGAATTCCGTAAAATTTTACTGGGCATTCTCAGCGAGAGGAATAGATGGTCGCAATGCGTCGAGTGGACCAACAAAAAACTCGGAATGGCGGTAGGGGCTCTTTTTATACGCGACAATTTTAATCACGAGAGCAAGGTACGTATCTTCCGTTCTGGGAATGACCTACATTTGATTGATACCTCTTTGATTTATAAATTGGAACGTGTCTGTTTTTCAGGAGACTGCTCTAGAGATGATCCGGACGATTCGCGAGGCTTTTAATGAACTGCTAACTGAAAATCATTGGATGGACGACGAAACCCGGATGGTAGCAAAGAAAAAGGCCGATTCGATGAACGAGCGAATCGGATATCCAGAATTTTTGAAGGATCCAGTTGAACTCTCTATAGAATACGTAATGGTAAAAACTTCATATTTTACGATGATATCGTACAATATTATATTTCATTTATACATATAAATTATTCTAGACTAATTAATGGTCTATTTATATTTTAATAAAATATCAGAAAAAAATAAGTTATTAAAAAATCTTTTTTTGATAATTTGAAACCTAGAAAGACATTTAGATGATTTATTAAATATTGTTTTATTATATCATTGAATATGAAACGTTGAATATCAAATTCATATTTCCGACTTTTCTTTTTTGTTTATTTTTTCTTCTTTATGCATTTTTAATTCTGAATTAATATGTTGTACGCAAAGAGTTATTTAATTATAGCTAAACATAACGGAAAATCACTTTCTGGAGAACATCTTTGCCCTGCTCAAATACGACGCTTATCATAATTTGCAAAAACTGCGGAAGCCAGTCGACAAGAATAAGTGGTCGACTGAACCTGCTGTAGTGAATGCTTTCTACAATCCCAACAAAAATGATATAGGTCAGTCACGTGTATTTGCTACAAATTATCATTATTACCATTATAGCGACTAATTCTCACGGTTTAAAAATTCGACGACAATTCCAAGTATCTAGGAATTTCAATGTAAAATCGGTTTATAAATTTTAATAGTAAATTTTAATCTACATTATTTAAAAATTATGAAGATTTCATCAGCCTAACAATGTGCAATTTTAATCATAATCATATTGATAAATAAACGGTTATTATAATCTGTAAAAGCTGCAAAACATTAATCGGTTCGTATGCTGGTATTATTTTAGTATTTCCTGCGGGGATTCTACAGCCGCTTTTTTACTCTCAGCACTTCCCCAAGTCCTTAAATTATGGCGGTATTGGTGTAGTAATTGGTCACGAGATTACCCATGGCTTTGACGATAAGGGTCGTCAATTCGACAAAGACGGCAATATGATGCAGTGGTGGAACAATGCCACTGTTAGAGCGTTTCGCGAAAGGGCGCAATGCATCGTAGACCAATATTCTAAATACAAGTTGCAGGAAGTGAATCTATACATCAATGGTAGAATGACTCAAGGAGAAAATATCGCCGACAATGGCGGCCTCAAACAGTCCTTCAGGGTAATCAAATAAATCAAAATAAAAATATGCTATGTGTCAAGCAACATACGTTTTAAATTTCTGAAAATTATTTAAAAAATTAAATAATTATATACATTTGAAAAAAAAAATGAATTGAAAGTACGCACTGATTCGAAGAATGCACGTAGAGCTTTTAAATTTAATATTCAAAATACACTTAGGATGTCTACGATATAATCTCTTTTCATCAAATAGGCTTACAAAAAGTGGGTCTCTATCCATGGCGAAGAACCGTTGCTACCGGGAGTGAATCTCACGCACGACCAGTTGTTCTTCCTAAATTACGCGCAGATCTGGTGCGGTTCCATGAGGCCGGAGGATGCTCTCACAAAGATCCGAAGCAGCGTGCATTCGCCCGGTCCGGTACGGGTGCTGGGTCCCCTGTCAAACAGCGAGGACTTTGCCAAGGCTTTCGGCTGTCCAGTGGGCTCGCCGATGAATCCCAAGAAGAAATGTAGTGTTTGGTAGCTCGCGCTCCTTTTGGTGATATATGAAATATATCACCTCGATGTATAATCAAAATTGCACAATAAGATGAGGATAATAGAAGCTAAAAATTCCGAGCCACTCACGGGACCTGAAAGCCTGCGTCCTCTGATACCGCGCATTTAGCGTTAAAAAATGTTAAATGATCAGTCATTATATATTGTACAAAATCTAGCACGAGATCCAATGAGATATTCATATCCAACAGGACTCAAATTGTTGAACGATAAATTGTCTATCTTATTGTTAGAAGATTAAAAAAATTTAGATTTGCATTTAAGAGGGAGCTTTTACATTCTCTCGACCCTACAGTAAACGCTAAATGCACGATAGGAATATGTGGCAAAAAATCATAAGATTATAAACGTATTATGCCCGAAAATTCCAAGGATCCGCGGATTCCTTTATCACCCTTGCATAGCACGATACTGCTTGTTTTTGTGTAATAAGCGAAACGAAATAAAAAATGATGTACGATTGACAGTTGACATTTTATTTTTTACACGTGTATGTTCAATGTTACTTGCGTGGCTTATCTGAAGAAAAAAAAGATATGAATTTCGTCTATCGATAATGCTTGAACTAAAAATCATTGGAGTTGCTATGACACAACAGCAAATTGAAGAATTTATATTTCTTAAGTTATTTTTTGTCATAATTTGTGACAAAAAAGAAAAGCAAATTTTCCCTTTTTATGTATAGTACATTATCAAGTTAATTTAGACAAACATTATTTAAAAAAAGAGCTAGTCGCTTCTTTTTATTAAAACTACTGAATAAAGAATATATATATTATAAGAATAAGATTATATATATATATTTTATTCAATAGTTAAAACTTTCAAAATAAGGTAGACATGTGAAACTAAATAAACATGATAGCTACAAAACTGCACTGATAATAAACAAATATTAATAACACATTTTTCGAAGATATTTTTTTTTGTTTTCCGTTTCTTCATTTTTATACATCATGGTTTTATTACTTATATTATAGCCGGCTAAAATCGCAAATTTACATCAAGTTTCTGCAGATAACGACAAAACGAAGCAAGATACATTTTGTCTAACGAGACAGATCCTAATTTGCCTAATTAAATATTTTCTAACCGCTAAATGAAAATATTGTAGCTTGCAACGTATTACGTTGTTACAAAAGTCTTGTTATATCTTATGCTATTAATCTAAGTTCATAGAATCTTTGAATCCTTCATGATTTTCCTCTTCCTTTGAGAAAAATAATTATTTAAGGATTTTTGGAAAGTTTTTTTTTTTTAATCCAAAGATCTGAATAAAATATTTTTTGTAAAAGAAAGATTTCAAATAATAAAGGATATACGCAAAAAAAAATAATATTCCAGCTCTCAAGAGCTCGCGTAATAGCTTTTGCAATTTTATACAAATCCTTTAATATTGAAATGCAGCCAAGTATTAACATTTCTATATTTTAATAGAAATATTAAATACGAGGTTTCTTCGAAGAGGGAGAAGAATTTAAAGAGAAAAGATCTGCGTAAATAAGAATTATCTTTGTAAGTCCAGCGAAAATGCTTTCAGCGTGCTTTCTAATGATACTTTTTTTAATTTTTTGGATCCTTAAACTTCTAGATTTACAATAATTTTCATTTTCGCGTCATTAGACTTTCCTTCTCTTTTCCTTTTCCTTTTTTTCTAAACTTTTTGAAGCCCTCGATTGTCGGATTTTTACATTCGCAGTACCATATATAATTGTCCTACAAATTTTATAAGAACCTCGCAAGCTTTTGCAACAATTCGATTATATAATTATATATGTATATATATTATTTATCGGTTTCAACATTGAAACATTTCTCGGAGTTACTTGCATAACACAACTTTTATAATTCGTTACTTCGCTTCTTTGTACTCTACACCATATTACAGAGATCATGATCAAAATCACGGTCAGAATCACCACAATCCGATCAATTTTCTCTCACTTATATACATTCAATAACGATCTCCACTATATGTCATAGCTTTTTGTTTGCACTTACAGAAATTATATCCAGAATAAATAATAATCGTTGTGAGACGTATTTTACAATGTAAAAGAAGTCATTTACATATATACATTAATTAACATAATTCGTATAACATTTCTATATATATTTCTACACGTTTATTTGCGCAAGTAATATGCAATATAATAAACTAATCTATCTTAGAATTAATCGCAATTTATTTTACATACTCAATTAAATATAACAAAAATAATTATAATGATAACATTTGATCATTAAAATATCAATCCTATTTAATTAATAACACAGATATATCAAGTGTGATCAATTAATGTTATTCCTAAACCCTCATTTTCAAATATATTATGAATTTATTTTATTTATTTATCTTCATCTTCTTGCGTCTTAAACTTTCTATTAAATTTATTTATTTATCCACTTTGATACGAAGATACTTATAATAAATTATATAATTCTCTTTTGCTTTCTTTCTCCACTTTCCTCTTCTGCGATATTTGTCTTATTCTATGTTTTTTTCTGAACATTATTCGTTATACAAGATATTCTAAAGAAAGAAAGAATAAGTCACAAAGATGTTTTATCTTTCCATATAAATTGAAATTGGTCCATATTCATACTTGTGTATAGCGTTCATGTAGGCAGGTGTGAGACTACCTCATCTGTAAGATTCACTTATTTAATATGAAAAACATGAGTATAGTGCTAATTGCATCGTAACATTGCGAATTTTTTATAAAAACTAATTATTTACTGCATTATTTAAACTTACAAGAAAAATAGATACATAATAAAGTTTTAAAAAATAATAATAAACAAAAATCTCAAATTGCGCCTATAATATCTCAATTAAGCTTATTATTCATTTAAATCTTTGAAATAAGTATGTTCTTTTATAGATAAAGCTATTGAAACATCTTTTTGGAATATCTTGTATATTTCTTAGTGAGGAATATAGTTGATTTTTCAATACATTTGAACGTGTTATTATTACATAACGTGTTATGGAAGATCAACAGTAATATCTTACAAGAAGAATGCATTCTATATATGATTTATCGGTTATTTTTATTCTTCTAAGACTTTGCTTATGTTTGGTTCTGCTCCCATTTCTAAAACAGCTAACGATGATATTGCCTATTTCAATTTTCTTTTCTCTTATTTAATTTTATTTATTTTATTAAAAGCTAAATTAACATTTTTTATTATTTTTATTTAGAAATCTGCACAATGTTTGCATGTTGATGCAAATAATGAAAAACATAGTCGAAGATTTTAGAAATAATGAATCGTGAATTTTTCGTGAATATGAATCTATAGAGATCAAAGTACATTGCACATAGAGTATGTTGAGAATCTATCTCTAAGAATGAGATTTTTTATTTTAAGAAATTGCAAACAAAAATAATGACTGATGAAATGCAAGGATCTATAAAGTAAGCAGCCAAATGTTTTGCATTCAAAAACTCTGAGATATAATATCATAGAGTCTTGATCAAGTTATATTATATAAAGTTTATATACATATTAAGGATTTATATGAAATCAAGCGCATATTTCGAAATTTAAGGATATGTAAAAGCAAAGAGCTAGAGATTCAAGGATTTATGTTTATCCTACAGAATATATTATCATAAGTATTTTATGATACACAGGATTCAAATTTATATTGTCAAGAATTGTTGAAATTAAAGATACGCGAAATAAAAAAATAAGCTTTTATAAAAAGTCAATTTTTTTACAAAGAAATTTCTTGGAGATTTTTTTAATTCTTAAATTTATAATTGTCAAATGTTTTGACTATTAAATTTTTACACTTTTAAACTTTTACTTTCATCAATACTTCAAATTTGTAGTTCCTTTTATATTCTTTGATCTTACAGATTATCGATTATTAAATCCTTGAATCTGTATATCTTGAGATTCTCACTTCAAGTTTATTTCTTAACATTTTTAGATGTTTAATTTTTGCAAATCCTTAAAATTTTCAATATTCGAATCTTTGGTTGTTTTATTCAATCTTTTCAATATCGGAACTTTTTAAATCTAATTCTTAGATCTCTAGCTATTTGGATGCTTTAATTTTGTTAGAAATTTTATCTTGATAAATTAAGACACATAATAACATCTTGATAAATTAATATAACTTAATAAATAAATATAATAACAGAAAAATAACAATAATTAGACAATGACATAATATAACAAATTTGTTATGTATATGCACTCGTTCTCAATATATATTTTTGGAGCAAATAAATTTAAATGCGTTGCAACATATTATTTCAGTACCAAATAAATAATATAGAGACAATAAATTGGTTATTAAAGTAAAATATGGACATGCATGATATACTGTAATCAGGAAATTAATATTACCTTATGCGTTGAGATGTTTGTCTACAACAGGAAGTAAGCAATATAATACTCTATTTACAAAATGTTTTTTTTTACTGTTACACGAGAAGATATTTATAAGTGTGTGATAAGAAAATAATTATTGTATTTAGAAAAGTGTTACAGATTCGTAGATTCTTAACTCTTTGAATTTTTAACTTTTAAAGCTTTTAATTTTGCATATTTTTATATTCTCTCTGTTATGAAAATATTTACAAAGAAACATTTTCATATACAAGAATTGCAAAGATATTTTAAAGTGAAATATCTAATCGCCAGAAAATTCATAAAGATTTTAGAATCTTATATATAATTTAGAAGAAATAAGAAAATATAAATAATTGAAATTTCGAAAATCCATAATCTAAATAATGAAATATGTAGGATTTTAATTTGTTGTAAATTATTTTATGTCTAATCATTTTTTTCTAAAGACAAGCTAGACACTAGTTAACTTTACTAATGCATTTATACTGAAAAAATAATTATAACACACACACACACACACACACACACTGTTGCATTTATAATAGTATCTTAAAAAAACTATTGTAACATTGATTGATTTCTTTTGATTCAAAGTAGCAATCAATAAAAAGAAAGAAAAACTTTAGGACAAACAAAGTCTCAACGCATAAAGCTTAGTTTAAAAATAATTTGTATCAAACATGTTTTAGACATGTCCACTTCTCATACGAATAACTCTTATCATTATCTTACGATATGAAAATCAATGGTAAGTCTGCAACACGTATTATAAGAGAATGACTGTCCTATTTTGAATCTGCACATATAGACACATATTTTCTTTCTTCCGGAACGCGACAACAATTGTTGCCGACAATTGCTACCGATACGTATACAGTGAAATACGAATTTCCATTAGACACGGAGAAAACAATAGTAAGAAACAGTTAGTGATGGAAATGGTGTCAAGAAGTGAGGAGCATTAAACGTAGGCGGGGGAAAGGTTCAGAGTGAGACGAGAAATGACATTGTTGCGTATTGTAGCACGTGTTGTTCTCGAGCTCTTGATTATCTGGATGACCATGATGCGACAATCGTGGCAGACGACGACGGCGACACCACGCAGCCGTTCCGCCGCCATACGCTGCTCGGCGGTTGGCCCGCTCGAGCCGGAAAACGTCTTCGTGGTTGAGAGAGCGGCGGGGCTACCACCGCCTTTATAACATCTGTGTATAAACAGTCGAATAAAATATGAACAGGTAAAATATAGACAATCTAATTGAAAAATTAATATCAACTTTGGCGCAAAAACATTTGTTCAATATAGAATAAACAATATAATGCTTCGCTTAGAAAATATTTCTTATTATATTACACAATCGTAAAAGAATTACAAATTTTTGGTTTTTTAATGAATTATTAATTTTTAAAAAATATAAAAATAATTGCCGTAATAATAAATCGCGTATATATTGTAAATGTTCCATTAAATATCTTCAGAAGATGTTCTTGAACGTTTTATTCAAATTATATAAATATGTAGCATACTGACCTCTTCTCCAATCCCTGATTTTCCATCTCTCGACGAGCATGAGAGGGTGGCGTTGACATTGGAGTCAGTGCGGAGATCGGTGTCATCGTCGGCGTCGAAGTGGGCGTGCCATTGCGTAATGCGGAATCCTTTCGTCTAGACGCAGGAGAAGCAGGTGCCGATCCGACCGCTCCCGCATTCCAAGTGTTTTTGCCCGTCTCCGTTTCCGTGGGTGACATTAATAATCCGGGGGAGAGCAATACGACGGGCACTCGGGCAAACTGCTCCGTTGGAATTCGCATCTAAAAATATTGAGAGGTGTTGTCGCCATTAGATTTGGAATTTGAAATGTCAAAAGTATTTAACACATTTTAATAATTAAAATTTAATAAAAATAGTCAAATATATGTGCGTTTCTTGAGTTGTAAGGCATTAGCAACTAAAATTCAATCTTATTATTATTTCTTTTTTTAATTAAATTAAATCTAATTATTAATTATTAATTTAAATCTTTAATTCACAGCAATTATAAATGTTTCAGTATATTCGTTAATATATGATCGACTTCAAAGAGATATTTCATCGAAAATAATGCATGCTTCATTGAAAATGTAATTTCTATTAATTTTTGAACATTCTATATCGTCAAAATAGAATAATAAAATGTTTATATTATACTTTAATCAAAAATATATCTTAATGTATAATTGAATACTGACTTTCGAATAACATTTCACGCAAACGGTCCTCTTGCACAAACGACAGCGTTGCCCCCAAGGTCCCAAGAGTCCAAAGCGCGTTTTCAGGCAGAGGAAACAAACGCGTCTTTTCTCCACGTCTTCTTTAACACGTCCTTCCACAGGAAGGGATTCTAATTCCGCCTTCGTGAGCACGCTACGAATGTGCACGATTTCGTCCAATGTTAACGATAGCCTTTCATCCAGAAGCATATCCCCTAGTATTGCCTTCTGCAAAATATGATTGACTCTCTTCAATTGTACTTTTTATGTCATGTAATATAAATATTTAAATTCTTAAAATTTAATTCTTAATTCACTAATCTATTATCTTTTTATGTTCTTTATTTTTTAAGTTAATTAAGTTAACTAAAAATCTTCATCATTTTTTATCTTATAAATGTACATCTTTCGCTTCGCGTCGTTTGAAGAAAAGTTTAAGACATACTATACGTGACTATATGTATATTCAAATCGGAGTATCTTTGTGTCCCTGGTTGTATCCAAAACTTGTTTACAAAAAAGATAAGAGCAGATATATGTATATGTGTGTTCCTTACCTTATCAGTATCATCCTCCCACTCATCGCCATGAGCTCTGTCATCCTTACCCTCATGTGCGATCGTGTACGCCCGTCGTGGTTGTCTGGGCGCACGTGGCTGCGGACTGTGACTTGGGCTGGGATTCAGACTGATGTTAGGACTCGGACCTTGGCTCAGTGTCGAGTCTGTAAGGCCAGTGTGTTGTCGACTCTGCGGCCTCGATTGTGGCAGAGATGTCGTTCCCGTGAGTGACATTAATGGTATGGTACACTTTGCAGCGTGTTTCTTTTTAGATGCTCTCCGAGAAGGACATTGCGTCGCCAAATCGTAAGCTAAAAATTGAATAATCAAGATTTCACGTACAGAATAAAATAATACGTTACAGAATGAAATAATAAAAGATTTTCGACTCAACTTCACTTTTGAATTATTCCGAGAACCATTATAATTTTTTATAAATAAATTCTTATTCGATTAATGATGTATTTAAACTTGAATTTCGAATTACAAAGAAATAGTTCTATTTTTATCGTACTTTAAAATTGACATAAATTATCAACTATTATTGATAGATTTATCAGAAAGAAAAGAAATTTTACACAAAACTTTTCCAACATACTTTGCTGAAATTCTAAAACGAGAATGATTTATATTTTATGCTTTTATTGTTTTTGATTCTTGAAGCAATTTGGTCTACGTCAAAAGCATTATTATATTGAGTAACAAGTTCATTTAGTTTTTTATCATTAATACGAGAGAAGAAACAAATTTTCTTATTAATCTAATGCAAGAGAACAGAGATTCATTTCTCTCAAGAAGTTAAAACCTGTAAAAAATAATCTTTTAGTTCTAGCATTTTATTAATAAACTTTATGAATAAATCTTTAACAAAAGATTAGATAAACTTTATCTAATCCTTATTGTTTATCATGATTATTTTAAAACGCTAGAATATTCTGGCAATTAAATCTGATATTTATGATTAAAAAAAATACACATAGCAAAGAAAAGAATATAATAAAAAAAACTATAGATTATTTACTAAAAACTAAAAAGAGTTGTTGAAAAAGATGATCATTCATTAAAATTTTTAAGAAAAAAATTAATTCTAAGGTTGATGGAGGAGTTCATCAGTAGGTCTCATGCAATAGTTTTTATATGAAAAAAAATATTAGGAAATATTATAAAAGAAATAACAAAAGGAAAGGAAGAATTATAAAACAGTAAATAAATAATAGGAGGAAAGGTTTGAATATTATTTATAACAATTACATTCCAGTTGAGCATCGCAAAATCGATGATACTCGTTCCTGGTTAGACGAAGCCCACCAGTTTTCCGCCAAGGATTTGCGGATCCTACTTCGTCGTCATCTCTCTGTCGATAATCTTTGTGCCCATTTCGCATACCTTCGCGAGCTGCAAAGCTGTAATCTTTTAGTTGCCAATAATTAGAGGCTTCATCTTCTTCCTCGAACCGTGTTTCAAAATCCTCTTCGTTGTAATCATCATCATCGTCATCATCATCGTCTGCATCCAACTGTATAAAAGATAGCATTTTTTAGTTATGATGTTTGTATTCTCAGTACTAGTAAGCTATAACACACTCGATATCAAAATAAGTTAATACAATTAAATTGAATGGGATTATAAAAGAATTATAAAAGATGCATGATTAATGTTAGCTATTTGATTCGCGATAATTCAAGTTTTAATAATGCAAAATTATTTTTATCGATCATTAATAGATAGCACAGTAACGAATAAACCAGTAACTATACTGAACATTGAATTTCAGTCAGAATTTTGCTATAGTTATTGCCGCATCTAATGAATAATCTGTCATTATCATTTCTCGAGTTTCAAGTTAGAATGAAAAGCAGTAATATTTACATAAATACATCATATTAAACGAGAGATGTTCTTATACATTACACATATAATTTAAAAATACGTTATTTATTACAGTTTAAAAATTAAAATGATTTTTAAAATTAATATAAGAGTGATTTATACATGTCACAATTTTTATCGTATTATAGAAGTATTATGGAAGTTTATTTGGAATTTATTATATTGTGATCGAAAAAATATGAAAATAGACCTTTAAATCGAAATCGACAGGTATCAGTTTCTTGGGCCGTCTAATAGCATCCAGATTTCTTCCAGGTGGTTTTGGTATCGCAGATAATTCATATTCCTTGATATCTTCCCCGTTCTGTGTTATATCTAAAAAGTCAAAGTTAATTTATTTATAACGTGTTAATAAAATTTAGATTGATACTAACGGCGCAAATTTAAAAAATGCAACAATATTATGATTTATGTTTTTATTATGCAATGATTGGACATGACATAAAAATGAAGCGATAGATTTTTGGATGAATGCATGAATGCTCTTCATTCCTCTATATTGATAATTAATTTAATTTTAGAAAGTTTTTTTTAAAGATAAATAATTTTTTTAGACTCTCAGTAAAGACATTCCAATGTTCCAATCCTATGAAAAAAAAAACTTTTAGTTCTCATATTTATAGCTTTCTTTATATATATATATATATATATAATTTTATCATTTATATATATTATCATTCTTACACATATTAATATTATAACTTTAAATTACTTGCAAATATATAACAAAAATAAATTTTATATATTAAAATTTAAAAAAAAATTAGTGTTAATTATATTTGAAAATATACTAATTTCTTGTACTGAAAATATCCAATCGTTTTATAATAAAAATTATCTTTCTTTATCTTATTCCAATTATTATTTTATATTGTGCTTCTTTACTTTAATAATCGCAGATTTTTCTACTTCTTTTTACGAAGATAATTTTTGTAAAATATTTTTCGCACTCACACACTGTATGATGATGATGAATGAGATGATTACCTGCGACCGTAATGCGCCTTCTACGCGACTTACGATTCCTATTGGAAGGCAAAACCCTGATGTCGGGTTTTTCCTTGGCGATCCTTTGCCGCGGCTGTGGCACCGGCGGTACGTCCTGTCTTCTGCGGCTTGTTGCCGCCAGGACGCCGCCGGTTGCCGATGTCGTCGTCTTCTGATCCTCCGACTGCAACCACTGAGCCGCAACATCTTGTGCAGATTCCTGCTCCTGCTCTGGTTGCGACGGCGGCACCTCTCCGAGGACTATCATACGAGACTTGCCGCCTGGAAAAATTTAAATTATGACAACAAAACGTCAATTTATTATACTTTAATTTCAGTTTTTAAAGTATAATTAATTTTTCTATTTTCGAAAACTTAATTCATAGACAAATTTTGAAGATTGTATAAAAAGATTTTATATTTTATTGTCGAAAAAAATATTGTCAAAGAAATTTTATAGTTTCATTTTCAAAAAGTCTATTATCAAAATTATATTTAAAGTGATGTGAGAAAAAAGTTACCTTGCATAATAAACATACATATCATTTTAATTAATATTTGTTACAAAATATTTTTAAATGCAATAACAGTTGTGCAACAGTTGATGCAGTTACTCAAGCTGACGATTTATTAAATATCAATAGGTCAACTTGTGCTATTTATTTATTCACAGCTTCAAAATTATTCGCGCACGCGCGCGTTGTCCTGTTTTCTCGTCTTCTATTTTCTTATTTAGTTTCAATCCATTTTTTATTTTATATTCACACTTATCTGTTTTTATTTTTCTCTTTATTTTTAAAAAGATTATTATATTGGTAACAAAACGAAGGCAATAGCGGTTCCTGACTTGGCAGTAAACTTAAAAGAAGCACATAGCTGCCCGTGACATCTTTAAACAAGTCGAAATAAGAGTATATATATTATATTTTCATCATCTCGAAATGTATCTGAATTCTTGAAGATTAGAAGAGATCAGAAAAGAGAATCATTCGTGCAAATTCTATCCTCGCTTTTACAGACATTTCAACAGATGTGTTTAAAAAAATATTGGATTCTACATATATTTTTTAAAAATCCAGTTCTTATATCAGAGATTCTCAATCTTTACTTTACATATAATTATAAATTCAAAATTATATCATATTTAAAATCATAAAACTAAATAAGAAAATTAAATCTTCAATTTTATATTATTATATCAGATTCCGAAAATTTTGAATTTTTTATAATCAATTATATATAGAATATTCAAAAATCGATTTTAGGTATACTAAAAATAATTTGACAAGAAAAAAGTGACAAACAAAAAATTAATGGTTTTTTAATGGACAAATTCCAGTAATAAAAATTTAGAGAAAATTAAAGGATTAAAAACAAATATAATAAAATCTCAAGTTTCTATAAGAATTTTGAATCTCATATATACATAAATGTCAGAATTGTTCGATTTTTTAATATTTAAAATTTGTATACATTATATTTTTTTATTAAATAGCTTCCAAATTTTTCAATATGGTTTAAAGCTCGACGCAAGTGTTAACTATATAAAATACATGTATAAAATCCTCTTTAATTCATTAATTATTCAATAGAAATTATATAGAATTATAATAATGAGATTAGATTATCTTAAATTCTTTAAATTAATAAATAAGATTTCTTTTTAATAAATTCCTATAAACAATATGTTACCACACAGGATACATATTTTCTTTTCATATGTATGTGTTTGTTAAATTTTTTATTAGTACGCTCAATAGATTTTTTTATAAAACGTGTCAGTAGATTTTTATAAAATTTTAACTTAGTCTTTTTGTGTAAAAAGATTAATTTTTACGAAAAATCTGCAACGTGTATATATAACAAGTTTCTTATATCTATCTATATGTCTAGATCTTTACCTTTGAACTTTATAATCACTACATATATATTTTATAGAATAATCAACGAGATAAATAAACGTTCACGTTCTTTATAACACTTCTTCTTAAATCACAGTAAATTATTTTCAACTCGTAAGTCTTTCGCGAGATTATTCACAAAGAGAGATTCGCAGATGTAGAAGATATCGATCGACTCATTATTCCACGGATTTTGTAATATTCGCGAAGCAAAGATTAGTGCATTTTTCAGTTGCATCGATGGAACAATAATCTTGTCCAGGACATTCACGAGGAAGGGTTGACATCCGACTGGACTGGCATGCCACGATGACGTTTCGGGCAACGTCAGTTCACCTTTGCACGCTTTCAGTTATTGATCGTGTCTACATCGTGTCCAGATACCCTTTCCTCTCCCTTCTACCCACTCTCACCCTCTTTCTTTCTCTCTCTGCTCTGCGCCCGTAGCGCCCCAAATCGTGATTCATCCACGTTATAGAGTACGATTCAATATTGAATTCTCGCGATCGGATGTAAAGAGCATTAAAACAAAGTTTTTCTATTTATATAGTCTAATTTATAGTTTATATTGTAATTAATAATTTTTAATTAAATTTAATTTTTTTAGTCTGTGTTTTGATAAAATAATTTTTAATAATTCTTGATAATTTATAATACAATTTCTTGAGATAGAATTTTATTCGCGAGTTTTACATACATATTATAAATAATTTCGTGTAAAACTTTAATTTTTATTATATTGCGTAAAATTAATGAGTTTAACAGTTCTTACATAATGACAATTAAATGTAAACGTGTTATTTGAATTAATATTGGAAAAATTTACCTTCCCTGTTTTTCCTTCTATTTCTTTCTACTTCTAAATTATAGAATAGTATTTAAATAGCTTATATTAACTTTATATATAGAAATTAACTATAAATTTTTTGTCCTTAAAATTTTCTGATATTTTATAGTTTCATATATTTCAGAGTAAAGAAAAATAACGTTGTACAACATGTAATGTATAACATAATCTAACACAATATAAAAGATTAATAAAGTGAAATTATTCCAGTATTAAAATATAATATCTACAAATACATAAAATATATAGACTTACAAACTGATGTTTCTTCGATCTTGGGAACGTTTTGTCTCGAACCTGAAGATCTTAAAGGCTTTGGAGGCTTCTTTATACTCTCCATGAGTAACTCTCTCAGCGTGGATTCTTTCTGCAACGGTCGTAATCGTCTTTCCGAGGCCTATATAGTCAGATATAACAATTTTTAAAAATTTTTACATACATATTTCTTAAAGCCTTTCGCATTTATTGTTATTGTATTATATTAATGTAGTGTTAGGTTAAATTATCAATAAATTAAACTTAAATATATATTTTTAACGTTCTCTGTTATATTTCAAACTGTGCGTAAAAAATTCCAGTATACTCTAAACAAATTGATATTATTTGGTATGAGTATTTTATATTTTATTGTAATTATTTACAAGTGCATAGGATGGATTTTCATGATTTTTACAAATATATCTCAATTTCAATGTAATACCTACTGATATGTGTTGAATTGAGATTCAATATATATATTGAACTTGATCTCATCCTGTGAAGATCGCATTCATCTTGTTATCTCGGTTTTGAACAAGCACAATTAGCATTGAATGTAAAAATATATACTCTATAGCATTTAGTTATTTGGATCTTAGATTTGCTTGCCTTTTTTAGAGGTGGTCGACTTCGAATGAATTCAAGAATAATTGCGTGTGCGTCTTTTCTCGAGGGTGTGGGTGGCGTTTTTCTGAGATGATACCGTTTCTCCCTAATGTCGTCCATCAGAATCTCATAAGGAGTTAGTTTGTAATCTGGACGATTTCCTTGTGCGCGCGAAGACGCGCGGGAACCTAAATTGGCTTCTACTTTCTTCAATTTGACTCCTCGCCTCAGCTCGCTGATTACTTGAACCCAAAATCTAGCCTAACAATAAATACAGTTAATAAAGCTTCAGTATTATTATTCGCACATAAATAAATAAATAAATATATATATATATATATATATATATATATATATGTAATAAAATATAAAACATGTTAATGAATAATATTGTCTTGTAGATTGAGTTGAGGCTTTCATAAAAAAAAAAGTTTGTTACATATACATTATCTTATGATCGCATATATATTATCTCAAATTATTTGATTTTAATTCCTACAAGTTGTTTTAAATTTGTAAATATATATATATTCACGCGGCAATATATACAATTCGCGCCAATATATTAGCGCTCTGCGAAAAGACAGCCCGCTAAGAGCTCAGTGAAAGGAGACAGCCCGCTGTCACGCGGTCATTAGGAGCACAGCAAGAAGAGAAAGGCCACTGTTACACGGTTACTATGCGTGCGACTAGCAACCGCGTGACAGCGGGCTAGCTTTTCTCGCCACGTGCTAATACTCGCACGAATTGGTCGATATTTTTAAATTATTTTCTCAATAATTATTGCGAAAATCGCAAAATGATATAGAACTTTTTTGCTCAGTTTGATCCACTCTACTTGTAAGCGAGATTTTTTACGAATTACCGGACACCCTGTATATACCATTCATTAACACTCTATACTCTATATTAAATAGTATGACAATTATTTTGTGTAATTGTACACATATAACTTACAAGTTGCAGTAAACAGAAGCTAACAATTGTGGTAGACTATTCTTGTTAATATAAAATAAATATAGTAGAATATCTAGTAAATAAAAAAACAGAATCTACAAATTATATTACTTGTATAATTCATTCTTTTAAAATAAAATAATATTAATAATAAAAATATTAATATTAATAATAATAATAAATATAATATAATAAATCATTATTTTTTATAATTATAAATACATTCTTCTAATATAAAATATCAACTTTATTAAAAATCTAATTTATTCTAAATGCGAATAAACTCAGTTAAATTCAGAAACAGTTATCATGCAGCATGTGTTTATGTTTGAAGCATGCTATATTGATTTTGTCAATGTCAGCAGATATGAATACTAAAATATATAATAATGTAATTATAATAAAATAAATAATCGTGATAAATTTTGTTAAACACATTGAATATTTATATAAACGTACTTGTATAGCCCTCCAAATTCTAACGTCTGTCTATAGGAGCAAATGCAGTTAGTAATCAATAGATGTTTGTAAATCACATATAATTATTATATGTTTATTTTATTATTTGTATATCTCTTATAGATCTTTCTTCTATAAGAGAAATGTACAAGACAAATGTACAAAATGTACAAAACAAGAAAATGTCAATAAAGTACAACAAACCAATTTTAGTCTTGTTATAGATTCTTAAATAAACTATTGCAAATCTGTTATTTTCTCTTTACGAAAATTTGATAAGAATATCTTGCACCATATATATTCTTGTATTTATTGAGAAAACTTACCCAATCATTGAAATCCAATGTGTCAATGTTCTGCAGTGAAATAGAATTACGATCGTCATTGATACTTGGACTGTACAAATCTTGTGACTGCTTGTTGACAACCACTTTTTCCAGAAATTGAGAGAGATTAAGAGCTTCCTCCACAAACATTTGCATTACATTTCGATAATAATTATCAGCATCTTCATGTAAACTTTGCATATGCCGTTCACATATCTAAAATAAAAAATAAATTTTTGTTGTTAAATAAATGTCCTTTTATACTTAATTTATATTCAATTAAGACATAAAAGATAAAATTGTTTCTTTATCGTATTTTCTCGAAATTGATTTAAATATTCAAGATTTTTATGCTCTGATTTTCACATTTATTTTGATTTTTTTGAATTATTCATTATAAAAATTAAAGAAAGAATATAAACACTCACTTGGAGAATATTCTTCAAGGTACATTTGGAATTATCTGTACATGGTTCAGTTTTCGGCATCACATAATCTTCTGCATCAGTATCACCCGAGTCCCGTTCGATGCCTTCATCATCAGTCTCTTGTAGACGTTCTTCTACATCACTTTCGGATGCTAATAATGTAATCAGACAATATTTTAGTCTTACTTAAAACAAAAATTATTTCAATTATGTGAAATGTTTAAATATATAGTTTAATATCAGCAAAGAAAGCATTTACCTCGATTGCAACTTGTCATCAATGAAATGAGAGCTTCTAGGTCTGGCGATAAGGCTATTTCTTCCCCTGCATTAGAGCCAAAATCTAAGGCCTTAAAAATTACCATACCTAAAGAGAATATAGCCTGTATGACAAAAAAAAAAACACAATTTAAATAAATTTAGATACATGAAATAATTACCATTTATATATATTGTAAAATATAAATATTTACTACATTTACCTTTTCTTCAGAAACAAAAGGTTGTTTGGAACCTATAACATAAATTATCTTGTTAATTATTTTCAACTTTGTAATAATTTATAATTTCTAAATTAATCTAGAAGCATAAATTCTACAGTAAAACAGTTACCTGCTAAACTTTCAAGACAGACATCTCCATTTTTGTGAAGTACAATTTGCCACAATTCTGATATCTCATAAAACTTATTCTCTGTCAAGCGTAATAGGCCTTTAGCTGTTTGATAACATAATGCCCATGCTCGTTCCTGACTTATAGGACTATCAAACATGAGTAGAATATCATGGAGATTTAGGCAACCATGTGAATCCAATTTACACTTTGGTCGCACTGAGGAATCTTCTTTTTTCTTTACCGTTTCTTGCATTTCTTCTTTGAATACTGTGGCTTCTTCTCGATTACTGTCTGAACTTTTCTTAGAATTCGACATTGTGTAAGTGCTTTCTATATACAGAAATTTGTTATATTAATCTTACAAAAACACAATAATAGATTCTCTTCTTTTGCATTACAAATTTATCATTTTATCTATAGCTTTCTTGTGTGATATTGTTCCGATGTAGCTTGATACTTTATAGGTTTTTATGCAACTGTTTATCTTAAGTAACATACACTTGTTTGTAACCTTACAAAATTCACTATTCACAGTGAGTTATATTTTTGCATTTATAAGCACCGTTTTTGGATTTGCTTTCAAATAGTAAAATTTATTATTTCAAATTAATAGAAAATCGCAGAGATTGCACCTTCCAAATAATTACCTGAATTACAAAACATTTAAGGACTTTATATCTGCAATTAAATTACAATACAAATATTAACAATGCTAAGCAATGTTATTCACCTGTTTACATGGTTACGATGATTTGAGTATTTGTATCTTATGTATCGAAGTATTTTATATAAAATGATCGTTGTTCTGTGCCGCTTATCAAATCGTTATCCTTATATTTCACGTCAACTATTCGCAAATGATCGAACTAGATGAATTATAATAATATATAACTTTATGCACATTTACATACGATGGCAGTTCGACAGTTTCAAGCCTCGACATTTCAAAATCGAGAGCTTTAGATCACTTTTTATAGATAGAATCATTACACATTGCTAATCCTTAAGCCTTAAGGTGGCTGATCGTGGTCAATACGATTCAAAAGTTACATCGTATCGTATAAGAGGGAAAAGGGAAGTAATTAAATTCTTTAAAACGTCTGATGTGTAATATAAAATTACAAGATATACTATTGATAAAAGAAAACGTTCGAAATGTATTCAATAATATTTAAATAAATTATTATTATTAAACTTCACAGATTTCTAGCACACGAAGTAGTGAACTTTTGTTTGGGTCTGTCCACATTTGGCGCATTACACACAAAGAAATCATCTGTAGGAATATACATATATCATCGTATATATGTAGTAGAAACATGTCGTCCATTTTGATTAACCTAACCTAATCTAAGTGCAGTGAAAAAGAAATAATCCGCGTTCAGACCTACCAACGTCAAAGAATAAAAGAAAAGGTGGTAATATTTTATTTGTTGCGCGGAACAAGCTTTATCGGAAATCTGATTGGCTGCTATCGCGGAAAACTTTGGGAATTCTGGAAATTCTCTAACCGATAGCCAATAATCGATTCATATTTGATAAATTCTTTCCACGACGAATTTAATATCGTATCGAAAAATAATCCTATAACAATGAGTGTCTTTTTCAAATTAAACGCGCGATATGTCATAAATATCAGCTGATTGTTTAACAGATTTAAATGTCTGAAGTAATGTTTCCTCATATATTTCCTAAACACTATGAAAATAAACTGTTAGGCAAATTTATACTGAAACGTCGTGATAATAAAAATGGATTTGTACGGAAAAGATAAGCGCAACGTCAGTTTACCATCGAGTCTTCAACCGCACAATTTTGACGACACCAAGCTGAAAAATGTCATTATTAATACACAAAAAGCTTTTTATAATTTAAAAATTGCAGAATCAAATAAAAGAATTCAAAGGTAATTATTTAAAAATTATTAAAATGATAATTTTAGTTTATTAGAACGTAATTTAACGGATTTAAAAAATTATATATATATATATATATATATATATATATATATATTTTACGTATTTAAAAAAATTATGTTTATAAAAGTACTGATTTCAAGTATTCTATACCACATAAAAGACAATTTTTTTTTTAATAGATTAGAAGAACGGAATAAGGAATTGGAGAATATTTTAAAAGATACAGATTATTCCACTAAAACTTTACAAGAAGAGAAAGGAAAAGAAATATCTTCTTTAAACTCACAAATAACTTCTTATATAGTCAAACTAGAAGAATATAAAAATCAGTTAGCTACTCTTGAAAAATCAAGGATTGACAATAAATTCACTCACATTGAGAAAGTTAAAAACATTGATGAAAAATATAAAAATACAAGATTAATGCTCATTTCACAAATCAAGCTCTTGAGTAACTGTTTCTTTATATTTTATACAATTCCATTTAATTGAATTTGTGCTATTTATAACAATTTTTTGTATTATCTATTTAATCTATTAAGTTTGTGTAATTCAAGAATTCAGTCATAGGTCTTAAATGTGTTGAAATTCGTTAACAAGCAAAAAAATTATCGTATTGTAAATATATTTTTTCCTCTTATTGTTAAACTAATTTTGTCAGAATTTTTTCCTGATTGAATTTGTTTAATTATTTAAAATATTCCTAATTCATTGTTAAAAGGCGCCAAAACTAACGTTTTGGAAGATTACAAGTCAATGCAACATATCCTGGAAAAAAAACTGGATATGAAAAATCAATTGTTAATTCAGGAAAGAGAACAGGTGGCAGAGAGTTTACATCAAATTGAACGTAAATTTAGGATTGACAGGGAAAAGTATGTATAACAGATACATTTTGTTTTTTTATTAAAACAAGAATTGAAATTTTATGAATAATATGATTATGATGTAATTTATATAGATTAAAAAAAGACTTATATAATCGTCTTGTGAATCTGGCCAGTATGTTTCAACTTGAAATAGGCCAACATATGCCAATTTCCATATCCAAATTATTGTCAGAAAATATAGCTATAAACAATCAATTATCAATAATCATGGAAAATATGACTTCCAAAAAAGATTGCATCATATATAAGTAAGTCTTATCTTCTTAATTAAACTTTATATTTTTGTAAATTAATAATAATATTTTTATTATTTCACAGTAATGAAATGAAAAAATATAAAAGTAAAATCAATGACGCGCATTTAAACGCAAAGCGATCTACAATAGTTGTTAAACTAGAAAAATCAATGATTGCAATGTTACATAAAATATGCAACAACAGAGATCATAATTTACCCAAATTAAGTAAATTAAGTAAATTAAATCATCTCATGAAAGAGCAGTATATGATGAATAAGAACAATGCTGAGATGAAAGCACAAAAGTGTGAAGCACATGTAAATCAGTTGAAAATTTCACTTTATTTTGAGAAAGCAAAACTTGTTATTGCTAATGATCAGAAGGAGAGGATATCTGATCAACTGCAAGCAAATTTGCAGATGCTCTACGATATTAAATATCTGTTAAAAAATCTTAAAATTGAATAGAAAATGTGCAATTATAAATGACACAAATAAAATTTAATAGACTTTAAAAACGAGACTGCAAAAAAACTTGTGTGTGTGTACCTATATATATATATGTGTATATATACATATATATATATATATATATATATATTATTAGTAGAGATAAAAGTAAAGATTAGTAAATATCACTTTATTCTATGAACAATGGATAATCCTAATTATCTAAAATGAATATTGGAAAGTTTATTCCTTTTCCTCCATTTCATTTACATCAATATATTTCTCCAATAATAGATTGGATCACAGATATTATTAGCTATTAGATAGAGAAAATATATATAATATCAAATTAGTAAGAACATTAAACCTTACTGTAAAGTCGTAACTTGGTAGTATCCAAGTTTATTTTATGATCTGGCTTCACAAATTTCTTCACCTTTGCTTTGTCACGTTTCCTAAATTAAAAAAAAAAGTATTGTAAGCAATGTGAGAAGTAGAATCTTTGAAAAGATAATTTGTTAATAATTTATTAATCAATTTTTAAAAATTCTCAAGAGCTAATCAATGATTTTCATTATATAAATTTGTTTTGTTACACATACACACACAAAACTCTATTTTCTTTTTTACTTTAAACTTTTTTCATTCACTTCTTGATAAATTCTCCAAAATCTGTATATTTCACTAGTACTATATATATATTATTACATTTCCTTTTTTTGTACTTACAATTTTATGACAGCTGGTGCGATTATATTTCTTTGTTGAAGCGATTTGTATCGGTCTTTTAGTAAATTTTGGGAGGGCTTACAATTCCTCAAATTGCCAGTCAACTCGTTTGCAAGCTGAAAGTCAGGCTCCAAGGGCTCAAATTTAGTCTTACCTAGAGTCTTCGGCATTATAGACTCTCTTTCACGTTTTCTCGTTCGTTTTTGTCGCAAAAGTTCTTGCTTTTTCTCTTTAATTTCTATTTGTTGTTGCAAATTTTTCAGTTTGTAAATATCAGAAATTTTCTTTTTATTGATTTTGTTCTTTATACGTTCAGTAGCTGCTTGCTTCTGTTCTCGTTGTTTTCTTTTCTGCACAAGAGTTTTTTTAGCATTCTTCACAGATTTACTATTTGCCACTGTGACAGATAAATCTTCCTCATTATTGTCTTCAGCAGATTTTAAAGTTGCAGTTACTTGCTTTGTTGGCAAGCCCTCTGACATTTCTTTCATTAAATATTCCTCTTTTTTATTTAGTGGAATCTGAATATGCAAATCAAATATTAAATATGTTTTATATAAATCAGTTTTATATAATATAATGTTTTTAATACTATCCTTATTTGAAATCTGTACAATTTTTTAACTTTTATTATTATAGACATATATATATATATTACATGTAATTTTACATATATGTGTGTATGTATAATAAAGGTTCAAAAAATTTATACAGATTACAAATTAGTATTAATATTATATAAAATTAATATTAATATAAAAAAATATATTAAAAAATAAACAAAGATATTATCAAATGCAGATAAAAGATAAAAATTTATAGGATATTATATAATTAGAAAGATGATATATAATATGTAACATAAAAATTTACTAAAAAATATGTATACTAAAAAATTTATTGACTTGCCTTTTTGAACATCTGAGTAGTGACTCGATTAAGATGCTCCTCTTGTTTTATAAGTTCTAATTCTTTTTGAGCAATTTGGTGAAGTAACTCTTGGTGATCTGTATATGACGGATTATAAGACATACCTGGATGTGGTACTTCCACTACTGGTAAAACAGATGGCTTTTTATGTAACGATGCAGGCAATTTTCTTTTTTGCACTCCTAAATGTTTGATTGTATGTCTAATACTGTCTGAAGACATCCATTCAGTGAGTTCATCTGGCAATTTACATATATCTGTGCTAGTCCATATATCGTCTTTAATTTCTTTCTTCTTAATATTCTTCTTAATATTTGTAATAGTTTTTGTGAGTGTTTTATTTTTTAAAATTTTATTTTGTCCCTTGAGTCTTACATGATTCCTTTTGCTAATTGGATCAGGGACTTGCGTGTGTGGCTTTAGAGAAGCAAAACATTTTGGTTCCTTATTCTTTAAAGCTAGTCTGGCAACCTGTTTGGAAGAAGTATTTCTAACAGTTTTAGATTTGTCAATGACAAACAGCTGAGAATCCTCACGCTCCGAGAAAGGTACACCCAATCTCTCTTCTAGTCTTTTATTATCTAAAAATTTATCGACATCTTTGATGTCGACGTGTTTGCGCCAAGATTTCTTTGTTTTCTTAGAAACTTTACGTTTCTTTATCTTAGCATCAACCATTTCTGAAAAGAAATATCTCGTTACTTTTGTGTAAAAATACAAGACTTCTAGTTTGATCAATCTTTACCTGTAATTAGTTGAAATTTTTCAGCTGAGCACGTGTACGTAACACCTTGACATACACATCCGCCACAAACTATATAGATATCACGTGGTGCTAAATTATAGGATTTTTACGATTTTATCGACAGTCGACAGTGAAACAAATCTTGTGGCTACGTATTTCCAGCTCTCAATATATTGATGCGATGGCGTTGCTGTAGGGGTGGTTCTTTCCTTACGAAAGCAGACAGTGTGGTTCCTCTCGGGCTTTTATCGGCTCCATCTGGTCTTATCGCAGTCGGTGATGTTAGATATCCGTCGATGCCAACCCAAACCGTAGAAGAAGGTGATGTTCGATGATAGCGATAGCAGGGTAAAAATCTGTGAAGACAACATACAACACGGAGCAGGATGGCTCCTGTGACAGAAACAGCTGTTCTATGCTGAGGAGCCTCATAAAGCGAGTAAATAATAAATTAGGCATAAAGTAACAAAAACCGATGTTTCGTACAAACTGAGACTCATTAGTAGATAAACATTTCGTAAAATAATTGCCGAGTATTATTAAATATAATCGCAAGAACAATTCGCGATGCTTGAGTCGTCTAATGAATGACAATTTTAACGTAATTTTGCAGAAAGTTGGAATTTATTTAAAATAAAATGCTACAGGCTTTATTTTAATCACTGTAAAAGCGTCGACGAGAATTATATACAGTGATAAGTGATTACTATTATAAACATGGATGTAGTGACTACTAGCTTAGAAGCTCTCATACGTAAGTATAAGCTAAACAATTAATTTATATTTCGTTTTTTACTTAAGTAAGGGAGTTTTTTTAGTAGCATATTTGACATATTTATGTGATATTTTATATATAATATGTATACATATATTGCTATACAGAAAGGGCTACAAATCCACAAAATCAGAAGCCAGACATAGCAGCTATTGAAGCATTCTGTGTGATGCTTACCAAAGAA
Organism: Anoplolepis gracilipes; assembly: GCF_047496725.1. Lineage (NCBI taxonomy): Eukaryota > Metazoa > Arthropoda > Insecta > Hymenoptera > Formicidae > Anoplolepis > Anoplolepis gracilipes. Next base: position 18,294,257 of record NC_132970.1, on the reverse strand, counting down.
TCGGAAGGTATACAGATAGGCACAAAGTTATTGGCAACGCATATCCAATCGCTTAACGAATCAGAAGCACTGCAAGCACTTTCAGTATGTTGTTTTTAAATTACAGATTATTAAAGATTTTAACGCTTATATATATACTACACTTTTAAAATTAAAGAAACATTTAATTATTAAAGATTAATTGTTTAAACATTAGTTTATATATTGATTATTATATAATTAATTACATATGTATGTCAATATACATATCTAAGTTATTTAATAATTCTCAGAAAGTTACATAGCTAAGCTATGTACCTTAGAATTAGCATAAGTCAAATTTTAAAGGAATATAAGTTTTAATGAGATAATAATAAGATATCTTAATCTTGACAAGAGATATTTGTTATTAGGTTTATAGAATTTTGTAAATAAATATAATTCATCTAATAGATTTATATATTTCTTCAGTTATTAGATACTTGTATGAAAAGATGCGGCCCGTTATTTCATGCCGAAATCGGTAAATTCCGCTTTCTCAATGAGATGATAAAACTTGTCTCGCCGAAATATTTAGGCACTCGTACTACAGCAAGCGTGCGACAAAAAGTATTACAACTTCTTTATACATGGATCAGAGAATATCCTCGAGAGTCGAAAATTAAGGAGGCCTATGAGATGCTTAAGAAACAAGGAGTCATTGAGGTTACTTGTTATTTACTTTATATATAATTTGATAATTAAGTTTATGACATTCTTTTTTTCTTAATTTTACAGTACTGGAAGTGCAAAATATGTAATTTTTTCATTATCTTTTTATAATATTCCATACATATTTTGCTTCAATAATGAATAAAAAATAATTATTTATTTAACAAAATATTTCTTCATTAAATCAGAATGTTAAAAAGAGAGTCAATATATATGTATACTAAATCTTTTGCAGAAAAAAAGATGAAAAATAATAATGAAAAATTTATACAAGTTTCATAAAATCTTTACAAGGAAGAAATGATTGTGATATTATTTTTAGTGATTTGTTAAATTGAAAAAATTTCTATACATTATATATTTTAATATATTACTATTTAAGAGCTAAAGATTCTAAAAGCATATCTGCAATAAAAATATTGCTGGAATAAATAAATGTAGAAGAAATTTATTTTTAATTTTTCAGCAAAGACATTGTATTTGAATTGTCTTATGTTCTAATATTTATTAACTTAATTCAGATCTTATCGTTTTTAATTATTATTATTTAGAGTATGATTTTAATTTACTTAGTTATATTTTATTCAAATATTTTGTTTCTTCATTTTATTATCAACATTTGCTTAAATTTTGTTTAAATTATTATCTAAATGAAATTAAAGTATTTGTTTAATTAGTCAATTATAAGATATTTAAATATTTGTAATTTGCAATAAAAATAAATTACAGGAAGATGCAGCATTTATAATGGCTAACAGTGAGGAAAGTCAGAAAGCATCTAAGATAAAGAACAATATATTTGAAAATGAAGAAATGTCAAGGCATTTGCGCAAGTTACTTCATAGTAAAGATCCTTATGATCTGCAAACTGCGAACCGTTTAATCAAGGTTATGGTGAAAGAGGTAGGATTACTTAAAATTTTAAAAAATATTTCAAATAAAATCCTTGGACTTAGATTTTAATAATTTACAATTTCGCCTGGTATTTTTTAAAATTCAGTTTTATATTTTTGAAGAGTAAATTTTCTCTTAAGCTCCAGTTATAAATTATTTACTTCTAGGATGAGGAAAGATTACAATTAAACTCGCGAAGAAATATGGAATTAGAATCAGTGCACAACAATGTGAAACTCTTGTCAGAAATGCTGGATTCGTACAATCGGAACGAAACCAGCACAGAAGATCTCGAATTGATGAAGGAACTACATCAAGCGTGTGAGCGATTGAAACCTATTTTGTTGCGGCTCGCTAGCGAGACCCAGGGTGATGTTGAAATGCTTGGTACTTTATCATATTTGATTATATATCAATTATACATCAAATTATAGCTCAATTTAATTATATATCAAATTATAGCTCAATTATCATCAATTTTCGGTTGTAGATTTGCTATAATTATTTACTAAAAAAAATCGAAGAAACTTATGATATAGATGATTATGCAATAGATAATTAACTTTAAAAAATTGCTCATTTCAAGAAAGTCTATGCGAGTCTATAAAAGGCTATTTTGAAAAAAAATGAAAAAATACAAAAATGAGACGCTTTGGTTTAGATTTCCAATCATTTTGTGAAATAATGTAGAGTAAAATTGGATTGCGCATCAATATTTATCATTCTTTGCTTGTGTAGATTTTTCCTTCATTACACTAACCTATGATCAACAAATCTTAATTATTTTTCTATGCATTTTATCTTAGCTGACGTGCTTACTGCGAGCGATGAGTTGAATCAAGTCTTCGAGAAATATACATCCGTTATTGTTCTCGGGCAATCTCCCAAATCTTCCGCGACAGAATCTTCTAAATCAAACTTTAACAATGGATCATCTCTCCTGGACTTATCGTCTCCTTCTGAAAGTGTTCCCTGCGAGAGCACAACACAGAGCACAACGTCGACAGATCATCGCTCGGATATGGATATGTTGGGAGATATCTTTAGTGTGTTAGAGAAACCAATTAAATCGGACACGAATTTCTTGATACCGAATGCCATCATGCAACCAATTAATATCTCGCCCATGAGCAAGAAAAGTAAGCGTAATTAAAAAAATATTTAACCAAAAAATTGTTGCTTTTTAAATAATTTAAGCGAAATTTATCTTTAATTTTATATTATTTGTTATATGTTTATTCGTTGTGTTATTTTTTTATATATTTTTATATTATTTATATTAATATATTTATTTTATATATTTTTTTAATTTTTATTTTTTATATTTATATTATATATTATATATATTATTTTTTAAATAATTATTAAATATATTTAAAAATAATATATATTTGATCATAGACGAAGTTGCTAATACCAGCGAGGAAAAGATAGACAGTAAAGCGAAGGCATTGGAAGAGTTGAATGAATTGGGAGAAACTTTACTCAAGCAAAGCTTGTCCGGTACAATTGCTCGTTCGTCACTAAGGTAAGCATATCTATGATTTTTAAATCCTTTTAAAAAGTTCTCTCTAAATTTAACGACTGAAATAGTAACAGTTAAATCTTCAAGTCAATCTTAATAAAATGAAGAGCAGTGCTAAAGAAAATGCTACAGAGATATTAAAAGATGTATGTAGAGAAATAAAAAGTTAAGAATACGAAGATTTACTAAAACTATCTAGAATCGATTTTTGGTCTAGATATCTAAATATCTTTTTGTAGTTGCCATATATGCAATATATAAAAATTTTTTAGACTAATTAAAAAAAAAAGATTTATTATTTTTACAGCAAAATTAATAGTAATATTATGAAAACTCAAAGTACGAGTGACTCTGTTCGGAAACAAAATTGGCCCCATGAGTTTAGCAATAACACATCGCAACATATGCTGACAGAACAACCAGATACAAAGAAATGCGAGTCAAATAGTAATTTTGACATTTCGACATCTTCAAATTCATCGAAAAATAACGTGATCGCTGATCCGTCACCGTGCAATAAAAGTACTAAGTCAGAAAATGTAGAAACAGGAATACAGCAAGAAATGACACAATTACTTAACGGCGCGTCAACGATAGCAGATGCAGAGCCTGGTATCAAACCATTGACTGATATCACTGTCAATCTTGAAGATATTAAGCCAGGTTATTATATTAATTATTTTATTAATTTATTAACTTTATGTAATAAATTTTATTTTACAATTTTAATTGTCCTCATTCTATGTTCCTATATTTTCACATAATACCAATATTTTACAGGTATAAATCCGCCTTTAACAGTAATTGAGGAAAGAAATGGTATAAGTGTGGTGCTCTATTTTACTCAAGACAGTCCTAGGCCAGATGTGTCTGTAGTAGTAATTACTACAATGAGCAAAAACGCAAAATCACTTAATAATTATTTATTTCAAGCAGTTGTGCCCAAGGTAAGTATCCAACTCATTGTACTCATTTTGACATATAAATCTAAAAAAAATATATAAAATTTTAAAGATCAAAGATATAAACATGAAGTCTCAAAACAGTTTTATTACACAATCAATTTCAAACATTCATAAATTTAACACACACATTACAGTATTTTTAAATAAAATTAGATAAACATTTTCATAACTTTTTGAAATATGTTTATAGAAATGCAAATGCAGGCTGCAACCACCTTCCGGAACAAAGTTGCCAGCACATAATCCATTCCTTCCACCATCTGCAATCACACAAATTATGCTAATTGCAAATCCTTTCAAGGTATATAATTACATTTCTTTTGAAATATTTTCAAAAGTAAATACATAGTTCAATTATTCAAAATAAAATACATTAAAATGATACTGATATTATCAATGAAATTTTGTATTTTTGAATATAAAACTATAAACTTGAAATTAAAATATTTTATCAAATAATTTTGTATAATTTATACATTAAAGTGGAATTAGTTTGAGGAGTATTAGTTTTATTCAGTACATTTATCTAGGCAAAAAATAATCTATTTTACAAGAAATGTTTGCAATATAATCACACAATGTTACATTTTTTTATATTTAGTTTTAGAATAAAGTTTAAAATAAATTATTCAAATAATTAATAATTAAGTTTGAACCTTAGAATTTATGTTTCTATCTATGTGGAAAATTTATGATTTCAGGAGCCTGTATATCTAAAGTTTATGCTAAGCTACACGATGGATGATGAAACATTTACAGAAATGGGTGAAGTGGACAAATTACCTTATCTATGATCCAGTGCATCTAAGATTTGACCTTGATGCAATATTGCACTTGTATTCGTTGTATTCTCAGTAAGCCGAGAATAATATAAGAAATATTCCAATTACCGCGATCCAATTCAAGAATATGTGCAGTCATAAAATTGTTAGACATTCTTTACACTTAATCTTAGAATGCGAAATTAAACTACCATATTCTTAATTCATTGGAGACAAACGACCACCTTATTATCTGATTTTAACTTTCTTCTCAATCTATTCTAATGAAACATAAAATGAAAATGTTTTAATCATAAGCACATTTTCATTCTATGCATTTCTGGTTAAATAGCGAATGTGAAATAGTGCGAGAGAAGAGTGAAAAAAGGCTGAAATAATCGAGAAGTGTTACATACAGAAATTTGATTGTAATCTGAACATATTAATTTGGAGATAATCTTACAATTCTATATGGCCATTATTTTAAATAGGGATAAAAGTAAAAGGTGAAAAGTCTAGTAAATCTTACACAAAAAGAGCTATGTTTATAGGGAACAGTTTCCTATGATATGTCAAAATTATTATATAGATAAAAACAAATAAGACCAGATTGTGAGTGGGATCATATAAGTTTCAAGTGATGTGTGTCATGGTGTTGTATTTGGATAATTTATTAGTTCTTATTGAAAGGTATAGTAATAATTTAATCGATTTCATTTATTTTAATCATTAAGATCGAATGTTTCCTCTATTTTAAGATTTTTACATAAACTTGTTATTATAATGGCGCAGAATAAAAATGCCGTTACACGTTTTATCTTTCATTTATTTTAATATGTGAGTATTTCATAAATAAGAATACTGACAAAGCAGTGTAAAAGAACCATGGTTTAAATACAAAACTGACTTAGGGTAAAAAGAACTTAGAATAGAGGAAATTAATTATACAATAATGATCATATTTCTTGGCGAAAAAGAGACTATCTTATATTGCATGAATGTTCTAAAAACACTAATTAATGAAATTGAGAATAGGGAAGAGGGGGAGGGGAGTGAATATCATCTGGATATTCATTATATATGCAAATTAATATATGTAAAATACTTTCTCTCTTTCTTTCACATACATACATAAGATCATTTTACATATTGTATTCATATATAGTCTATAATAGAGTATAAGTATCACAAAGTGAAACATCGAATATGAATCGTGCATTCTAAGATTAAATTAATGAAATACATATTCAAATAAAAAGAATTAAATATGTTTTATTATCTTAGTGAAATAATTGACAATTATTATAAAAAATGAAGATAGCGACAAGAAAGAAAGAGAGGGAGTATGAGAGAAAGAAAAAATTAAGATGTATTTTTAAATTTATGTAAGTGGAAATAATTTAATGAATTGTTATGGATATTTTCGTTCTCTGTCGATATTCTGGTATTTGTTCATTTATATATTTAAGAGTCTATCGTACATACGTAGTTGTATGCTGCTTTGTGATATATGCTTTAATAAGTGTAAACCTATATTAAGACTGCGACTTTAATAAACCAAATAAGAGACAAGAATAAACGAGAAATCACCGACCCTGTACAAAACAAAAATTTCGTAAACATTTTAATTAATAATTGAATTTAACTTTTATATAATCTCTTCAATTATCTCTTAAATTATTATACTTTGTACTTACATATTTGACAAACAAGTTTATCACTAAATTTTTACAATTACTGATTTTTTTCTTAAAAAAGAAAAGCGAGAGAAAAAGATCTGCAAATAATATAGTATATAATATATATAAATAAAATATAGTATTAAAAAACAAATATTATCTTAATTATTAATAAAACTCCTTTTACATGTATAACGATGACACATATCTGAAATTACAAATCGTTTTTTCATAGAAAGCAAAACAGAGGAGATAATATTTAAGTATTTACTTTCTATATTCTTAGCTGGTGGAAACAATTTCATCACGAAAAGCAAGAGCTATAACGGCTTTTTGATGTCCTTGATATTCTCGTTCTATTGTTCCTGTAGAAGCATTCCATAGTCTTGCAACTCCATCTGAAGAAGCTGCATAAAATATCAAACAAATTAAGTATATACAAACAACACAAAATAATATTTTGATTGTAGATTTTAAATAGATTATAAAAACATTCATTAGAATATACAAATTACTATTACGTTTGTTAAAAAACATACTATGAAAGAGAAATGGGACAAATATATGCAGTATTTACCAGTAAATATATATTGAGAATCTGCACTAAATGCTGCATCCCAAACCCAACGCTTTGCCTCATGTTGAAGCACTTGTACTTCAGAAAAGTCCGTCGTTCTCCATACTCGCGCGGTCTGATCGGCCGACGTCGTTACCAATAAACTTAACAGATTTAAACACAAATCTTATTGATAATATTATTTGATAATATTGTAGTATTATTATTTGATAAAAAGTGTAAGAAAAAAAATATTAAGTATATACAAACAACACAAAATAATATTTTAATTGTAGATTTTAAATAGATTATAAAAACATTCATTAGAATATACAAATTACTATTATGTATGTTAAAAAACTTACTATGAAAGAGAAATGGGACAAACATTATATTAATTTATTATTATATTATTGTATATATATAGGAGTTTTAATTATTTTAATGTCTATTAGCTAAATAAAAAATTGTGCAACATAGAAGTATATTTAAATTAAGTCTATAAGATGTTCTAAAAAAAATATATATATATATATATATATAATTTTCTTTTTTTTAGAATATCTTATAAATTTAAATATATTCCTATATTGCACAATTTTTTATTTAGCTAATAGACTTTAAAATAATTAAAACTCCTTAGGTAATCATATTGGATTATATCAGAAGTAAACAATTTTGACGAAACTTTACATTTAAACAATTTGAATTTTTTTCTATTTTGTAATTTTAATATTTAAAAAGAAGGTATTTTTCTTATTTTTTGATTTGTAATGTTTGTAGCTTAAAAATAAAGTATATGACACTCGAAATGCTTTTTAACAAGTATATAATGTAATTTTTCAATGTCTATTGCAAAATAAAATGAAAAAAATGCTCACGTTGAATCAGGACTGAATTTGCAACGAAGAGCGTAACGTTTATGAGCTAGAAGTTTATGACGAGGATTAAGTCTTGTGGGCTCCTCTCCAATGCCTCCTGTAAGTGTCCAGATGTAGCAATGTCCTTTATTATTTACAGCTGCCATGTAAGAACCATCTTGATCTACTGCGATATCTTGAATTGAAGATTCAGCCTCAGGAATCTGAAATAGAGATATTTATTGAAACACAAGTAGCAAAATTGCCACAATTAATCTGATATAGTATTTAAAATTTAAAATGCATCTCTTTTTTCATATTTTTAACACAGTAAACATTCTTATGTAGAATTATAAGCAAATTACACAAAACAATTGTAAAAATCTCATTTTTTCTAGGATCTCACTTTTGAACTCTAGGAATGTAAATGTCAAATTTCTAAATATAAAAACACAAGTACCAGCTGTTCATTGTGATCCGAACGAAGGTCCCATAAGTGTATAACTCCACTTTGATCACCAACCATCAGTTCTGCTTGATTAGGATGTAAACATACACAATTTACAGGTGCGGATACTTGAAATATTCTTTGACATTGAAAGCTGCTAGATCTGTAAACAAATTTAGTGATTGTGTGAAATTGAAAATATAATTCTCTCATCTTATAAATAATTTACCTTAAATCCCACACTCTTGCAGAACAATCTTCTCCACCTGTATACATCCATTTTCCTTCTTCCTGTTTATAAAATGTACTTATATAAACATTATATATAAACGCATATAGAATAATATAGTTTAAAATATTTTTAACTATATTATTCTATATTAGATCAACTGTTGAAGTAATAACATCCTTAAAAAAAGAAACAACATATATAATACATAATATATAAATCAATAATATTATACCTGAAAACCCAAGCTGGTGATGTTTTTCGATACTCCTTCATAATTGACAACTGGATTGGGATTGTTTGAAGCTAAATCATACATTCGTATATGTTGATATCCAGCAGCAGCTACAACATATTTGTCTGGTGTAATATCCAAGGCATTGACTTGCTGTAAAATTTTTTCTTAAGGAAGAAAATGATACAGGAGAATTCTTATTAACAGTTAAAATATGTGACAAGTGTTATCCAAGTTATAATAACGTTTCTATTCTTACTGTATAATATTATTATTTCTATTTGTTTATATATGTATATGTCGTAGGCAAATGGTTATTTTAGAAAAATAGCTTTTGACTAGGCAAATGCTATCTGGCATGTACTGTCAGCCTTGGTAGTTTCTACGCTCTCAAATTTTGTTATATTTTTTTATGGGGACGGGGTTTCACTCTGTCCCCCTATGCTTAGATGGGAATTTAAGCATTCTTTTCCAAGATGTACTTTTTAGTACGTACAGCTATTTTTCTGAAATAACCATTACCTACACCATATAGATATAGATATAGATATAGATATAAATACATATACATATATATAAATTTGATACCATATATACACAATGTATATCAAGTTACAATAACACATAATTTCATACAAACATTAAATATAATTCCGTCTTAAAATTACAGAAGGATACAGAATCCGTATGTTGACATGTTCGTTGACAGACGCCAGTGTGTGGTTGCCATATTTTGATAGTATGATCATAACCTCCCGTGACAAAAATTACTTGTTCATTGCTAATCGCACCGTCAACAGTCATTTTTAATACATTTATGATTATTTCATAAACGTAAAAAACCAAATCGTACAGATAACAAAATATAACTAAATGTCTTGTCCCATCGTTACTACTTTTCGAGGAAGTATCAGCGGTATCTCATCTAGAAAGTAGAAAATTCCAAAATCTGGGCTGTGTTCGAAAACACTCGTATCTGTACTACACTAACACATATCTATCCTTGTTCAGTAATTTTTTGTAACAAAGATAGAAAGACACTCCGAACGCGTAGAAATAATTCTCGAACGCAGTCTTCAAAACTGTGTCCCTCCGATTTAAATTGATATCAGAATCAAAGGTGATAGATTTTAACCTAGCCTAACCTAACTTAACCATATATCACGTGTATGATTCGCAGACTTTTGTGTGCCTTGTTACAATTGAAAATTATAAAATAGAATATTTTGGAGCACTTTATCCCAGGAGAATAAAAAGTCAATAATGTCAAAATTAAATGTAAAAGTAGTCTAAACCATATATAGATTCTCAAAATTTTTTATTCAAATCATACAAGATCTAAAAGGCTTAGGACAATAGCTGCGTTCAGCAGAGAAAGCAAATCAGTGAGCGCTTAGTGATTCTTTATTGTGATTGGTTCTTGCATTTAGACCTTCGATGGATTTAAGTGCAGAAACCAATCACAATAAAGAATCACTAAGCGCTCACTGATTTGCTTTCTCTACTGAACGCAGCCAATGTAAGACATCGAGTTTAAAACATAATCGAAATTTTAAGAAACAAAATTTTTAATAAAAATTATCCAGATTAATGGAGAATCTAAAAAAGAATATGTATAATTTTATTGCATAATATGCAACCGAGTTAAATAAAATAATTATAATTGAAAACTATAGAATAAATCTAAAATCTTTTTTTATTATGTATTATTTATGTAATTAGATGAGCAAGTGGATTTGAAAATAAAGATGTCAAAAATAATGTATGTAAAGGTAATTCTCTTTCTATATATATATATATATATATATATATATATATATATATATTTATATACATAGAGGTTTGAATTATTTTTTATAATAGAAAATATATTTATCTGTATAAAATATTTTTTAAATTATATTTTATAATACATAATTTTTTAAATAAAATAAAAAATAATTATTTACAAACATAATTTCTTTTCATTTACTTGACATCACCTTGTTATCTATAATAATATTAATCTTTATGTTAATAAAAGTTTCATCAATAAAAGTACAATTTCATTTTCAATAATTTGAAATTTAATTAAAAAAATATTTTTGTAATAAATTGATACAAACATTTTAAAAATATATGGCTCATTTTGAAGAACATCCTTATCAAAATTCTACATATTTCTTTTCGACAGTCAATCAGTATTTGTCATTAGACAAATGTAAGATCAGTCTTAAAGTTACCTAACTATTACATCTTTATTATTTATTAGAAACACATCTTTTCACAAAACAGATTCCTATAATCTTGCATTTAAATTATAGTATTGTTTTGTTTGTATATTCTGTTTCAAAAAATGCCAGAAGAAAAAAAAAGGAATATTTAAGTTGTATACATCAAATGAGTACACTTTCATCAAGATATGTATAAACAATATATTAAATATTTGTGTAACTAATATCAACTAATATCAAGACATAAACTTGACTTTAAATTGTTAATTAATAAATAATGCAAGTCAATGCAGAAATAGTTTGGTAATATGTTACATACAAACACGTATATATGCACAATATATTCATAGCATATGTTAATATGCTATCAGCTTATGAAATTTAGTTATCAAATTATACTCTTGGTTAAATACGATAAATCGTCACTCAATGTGTCGACTGCTCTTTTGTGTATTTCCTCAACTTTCTTCGGATCTCCGTACTTCATCTCAAAATTAATATAATCCATCCAGATGGCCTTGTCTGTTCCGAAATGTCGCGTCGCTACTTCATAAATACGCCGCGCATGCTTTAAGGAATTAGCTTCTAGCTGCATGTATTCCAGCATCGCTATTTTCTTATAGAATTCCAATGAATTGGGAGGTTGCAGGTGTAGTTTCTCGTACTCTTTGCGAGCTGCGTGGATTCCTGAAGTAAAAATATAAAATTACAAAAAAGAAATTTACGTAATAATAAATATATTAATACACATTAGATTCTTCTTTCTTTTGTAATATTTTAAAATTCTTTGTTAACCAAGTAAAACAAAAAATGTAAAAAACTATAATGGTATTAATTTGATTTGATATAATACCTTTCGTTAGAACAAGCCATTCAAGCCATATGGGCCTGATGTCTCTGGCGATTAACGGATGCACCTTTAAAGCTGCTCGAAAACTTTCCTCGGCCTCCTTCGAGCTTTTTATTTGACCATGTGAAATCCGCATTTTCCACAAAGGTAATGCTTTCTCATTTAAAATTTCCGTCACCTAATAATTTTGTTATTATAAACGATAAAACATCTCTTAAGTATCAGTAATATTGTGTAATCATTCGCAAGACTTATTTACCTTCGGAAATAAAGTATCTACTTCTTTCTCCTGGTCAGATTGCAACAAATAATTGATTCGTTCGTGCCAAAGACTAACGCTGTTTGGTATAGCATCAGTCGCTTCGCGCAATATTTCGTAAAACTTTTTCCGCACGCTCTCGTCGCGATCCTTGTCGGCGTTCAATATATTATCGATCTATAAAACAATATAATCGCTTTTATCCTGATAAGGAAAAGGGTATTTTGATTCAGAGAAATTTGAAGAGTTACAAGAGTGCCTCAAACAGTAGAAATATCATTGAAACGGTTGAATTACACATAAGAGAATGGATATTATTTTATAGAACACACTAATTTAAAAATATAAGTTGTAGTTGAATTAAAAAATTTTCTATATAAAAAAAGAATAAACTTAATACTAATCTAATTGCTAACAAATATTTATGTTCAGTTATCTGTTTTCTTTCTTTTTTTTTAATGTTTTATATTTTTGACATATTTTTTTTTATTCATAAAATCTACGATCATAGTTTACTTTGTAAATCTGTACTAAAAAAGATAAAAAAAGTGTAACGTTCGCTTAATATTATAAACTTTAATATCTTAAGTTCTTAAAATTATTTAATCTAAATAATTGCACCAATTACAGCACTTTGCTCTCATTTGCTAATTTGTTTGTTTTGTCTATATAAAAATTATATTAAATTATATAATTTTCAGACACATATATTATAAAAAATGTTGAAGAATCTTTGAATACATACCCAGTATAAATAATGTTTTTCCTCCAGCTTTTTTGCCCGATGAGCTTGCATCAGAGCAGTTTTCAAGAGCTTTCTCTTGAAATTTCGCAATATTTGCAAGTCATGATTGATCTCCAATAAACATTCTATGTACAATGACCACATTTCTTTGGTCGGGATTTTCTTCACAGCAGTTTGGTAAATCTTGTTACAGGATGTGATGCGATCTCTCAAAGAAGTCTGTTCGGAATTTTGGATTTCTTTTGCTGTGTCGTTAAGATCTGGCCGAATTAGACCTTGTAAGTGACGACGTGCCATTGTATCCCACATTAAAGGTTCAAGGATATATTTCTTAGTCATGTCGCTAAAATTATAGATTAATTATGTTTAAAGTTTTAATAATTGCGCGAATTGGCATATGTTTGTTCCATTCTATTTAATAAAAGTTTATAATATTAACACATACGAAATAATTTTGTTCTGTAATTTCTCAGTATCATCATATTCAGTTGCAATGTTAAGCAACTCTATTATAAATTTAATGTTCTTAATGTGCTTGAAAGCTTTTTGATATACAATGTTTGCCATTTTCAGTGAGATTGGTATCTCACTGTCATTTTCTGCTGTCAATACCAAATTATCTTCTTGATTCTCAGTGTTTTCTGTGTTATTAGAAGCTACAGTTAAGCGATTTTCCAGTACCAGTCTAAAATACAAAGACATTTTGTAATTAATAAATTGCAAAAGAAATATAATATATACATATATATATATATATATATATATATATGTATATATATATATATATATACTTTTATTATACTTACTTAAAAGCTTCAATATACAACAACTGAGACTCGGGATGAATTTGTAAACCTTTCAGAAGGTAATGTCGAGTGCTTTGTTTATTTTTGTTCTCTTCCAATTCCCAACGTGCAGCTATATGCCAACATTTTGGGTTATCTCTGTGCACTTTCAACATTTTGTTTAACATCTCACTGATATTACTATAAGGATGCTAAGCAATGCTCATGTTAAATTATATGAATGTAGCAAAATAAGGAAAATCTATTTATTTCATTACTTACCACATGCTTACAAAATTTCATATAAGCAATCCAAAATCTAATATCATCTTGAAATTTAAGTATTGCATCTTTGTATAAATTATTCATTTGATTAGTTATAGGAAATTCAATGGCTTCCTTCTGTTGGGTAATACCATATTTCTAAAAAAAGATATATCAATATTTATAAATGTATACATGATATATGTTATTATATAACTATATATAAACTATATGATACAAAATATGTAACAAAACCTATACAGCTCTAAACAGTCAATTTATTTATCATTATCCAAATATTCTGCCTCAAATATATCATTTATTTATTTTTTCAGAAAATCCATTAAATTAGATATTCCTCTAATTATAAATCTATAAAACAGCTAAAAACTATACATAAATGTTATCTTTAAATAGTTTTTAATAAGTATAGATTATTGATATATTCATATTACATTTAATTATTTAAAATTATTTAAATAAATATTTATATAATCTCTTCTTTCAAATCATATCTCTAAATATCATATTTGAGTAATGTATAATTGTTTGACTCAACATTCAATTGACAAAAACTCTAAAGATTATAAATATACAATTTTTTTCAAAATCAATTATTGAACATAAAGAAACAGAAATCAAGCTGTATCTTAGGATAAACTTTATCAAAGTTTTTCAGTTTTTTCAGTTCAATCTTTATTTCAAATATGATATAAATATCAAATTATTCAAGCACATGAGATCCCAAGCTGAATTTCTCGACAAAAATATGTTTAAAGGAATACTGAAGTCATTCTACATTACTGATTAAAATCTAACTTAACATAATATATTTATTTATTATAAAAGTTTTGCAATTTATACATACAAAATAAGATGGGTTTCTACTAAAAATGGCATAAAAAAATATTTGTAAACTTTTAGAAATAAGCTTAAAAGCCTAGTAAAACATTTTGCTGCACATTTTCTGTAACTTTTATTTTTTGAAAAAAATAAAGCTTCCATTGTATATCATAGCTCGTCACTTATCATGTTCAGTGCTATAAAAGTTCACAAAAATATTCCTACATGCAATTCCTAGTACAAACTTAACTTATTTTGTATATATAAACTATAAAACTTTTATATTAAACAAATATACTGTTATGTTATTTAGATTTTGATCAATAATGTAGGACGACTACGGCATCCACTTAAATACAATAAGACTTAATTACTTACATCTCTACGTTGTTTAATCAATTTTAGAAGATCCATTTTATATTGTATATAACAAAGATAATTCTCCTTACACCTTGTATGTTGAATTTTATATTCATATTCCTTGTCTTCCTTAGCAATATTTCTGAAATACAAGCGTCAACACTTAATAATTGTGGTACTTGTAAATACACACTCATATATAGCCGTGGTTCGAAATGTGCTTACGTGTGTTTACAGTGCTGAAAATCTATAATTAACGTTACGTATATTACACATTGTCAGTACTATGAGCGCATTTCGAACGACAGTTACTTCAGCTTTAGTTGAAATAAATCTATTTCAACTAAAAGCATGCTAAAACTTCAAAAAAAAACCATAAAAAAGGACTCACTGAATTTCCTCTTTGTCAAAAAGTTTGAGTCTTTCCATGTGTTCTAACTCAGATATTACATTCTGACGTTTTTCTACAATTTCTGCCATTGTTCTCGAATTGATTTTCTTCGCACTAACAAGTTTATTTTTATCACGAAAAAAACTGTTATCAGAAGGAAATGTAGAAAGACAACGAGAAAATATGAAATTCAAATATAAAATTCACAAACCGACGCAGCACACCATACACAGTGCGTGATGTAAACATAGGCTGCGTTCAGCAGAGAAAGCAAATCAGTGAGCGCTTAGTGATTCTTTATTGTGATTGGTTCTTGCATTTAGGTCTTCATTGGATCTAAGTGCAAAAACCAATCACAATAAAGAATCACTAAGCGCTCACTGATTTGCTTTCTCTGCTGAACGCAGCCATTGACATATGTTTATGGACACAGTAGCGCAACTCTGTCGACACCTTTGATGTCAGCGTACCTAAAAATGAACTGCGCATGCGCAGATTTGGTAGGTAATCAATCGCGGCTTGTGTTTCTGTCTCACTTACTCTACCTACCTCACTTTTCTTTCTCTTACTAACTTACTAATACACAGGGTGAGGCAATTAACATCAGGACATATACTATACAGGGTGAGTTTTACGAATCTGATTCTCCGTTATTTTGAAAATGCAAAAAATTAAAAAAAAAAAAATATTTGGTTTAAACGACGAAATATAATATAATAACAAACATTTTTATCTTAAGAAAAAAATTGTTGTTCTAGTATTTAGCAAATATTTTTCTCTTTAGACATTTTTTTGCACTCTTAAAAGTAACAGAAATATTTCAGATTCGTAGATTTGTCACCCTATATATATATATATATATATAATAAGAATAACTTTTCACAAGATTATTTAAAGATAAATTGAATACGATTATACAGACATATCTATAAGATTGAGAGAGAACGTAAATAAAGAGGAACTAAGACAGAAGATCTCTCTCTCTCTGCTATGATTGGTCACCTATCAAGTCCACGCGTGTGCATGTCTGACAATTGCCATTGGTCGATCTCCATGATTTGTCCAGGCAATTCTCATTTTCGCTCATGTGAATAGGAACTAAGGAGATCAGAATGAAAGTGGCGCCACTGTGCAAGTATTGTTATTCAAGTATCGCGATTTGAATTATGCTGGCTTTGTAAATTGTGCGACTTTTGCAGGTAATAAAACGTTATAATTTATAATAAGTTAGAGAAAACTTACAACATTTGATAATCAATAAGAAATTACTTTTTTCTCTACCTATATGGATAAATATTCGTATGTATTTGCTTATTTATGTAGCAAATTCGTTGTCTCAAACGCCATCCTTTTCCCTCCCACCTTTCCCTCGCTCGCAGTACAATTCTGATGCTTAGTAAATTATTATTTATATCATAATATATTATGCTCTTTATACATATAATACAAACTCATTGTTATACTTTTTTCATCAAAAGTGGGCAAAAATCAATTTATGTCATGCAGTATTTATTTGACAGTGATGCATATGTATATATATAATGTGTTATTAAGTAAGAACTTTTTAATATATATGTAAAAACTTTGTACATAATCTTTAAATTTTGTATAAATTAATTTTTTAATCTAATTTGGGTGTAGAAAAATACAATTTGTATCTTTTCATTTATCTTAATTTTTATATTAATTAGTGTCTTTTGTACATTATTAAGTTTTAGAAGATATTTTTATATTATTTTTTGTTTACAATAATTTTTTTTTGATAAGTAGATACTCAGTACATAAGAGTATTATATAACAGTAATAAAATATTTTTTCAATCAGTTTAACTTAAGTCTTGGCTCATATCCTAGGTTTGTTAAATCTGTTATCATAATTGCTAGAGCATCAGAAGAAAGAGATGTAAGCGGTGCACGAGGTAGTCCTATATTGATATCAGTAAGAAGAGACATTGCTGTTTTCATAGTCTGTACCCAATTGCCTGTAAATAATTAATCTTTAGTAACGATGTACTTTATGAAATTCAAAAATATTTACCATGTTTTGTTATAGCAAGTACAGCGCTTGAAAGCTTCTCTTGTAGATTCTTAGCTTTTAATATATCTCCTTTTTTGCTAGCAGCAAGAAGATCCAATACAAGCTCCGGAAATATATTTATGCTGGTCATTATGAAGGAGTCTATTCCTAATGAATATGCAGGATTCAGTAGCTAAGATAAGATTAAAGTGAGTATATTTCTACTACATTAGAATTAAAATTAATATTTACATAAAGTTTGTTAGCTTTTTTTAAGACTTTTTTAAGATTTAATTTTAAGACTTAGTTTTTACCTGATCGTTACCAAGAAAAATAACATATTCCTTATTATTAGCATGTAACGCTTGTGCACCCTCATCTAAATTGCTACTAGTGAATTTTATACCCACAAAGGATGGTATTTTCTGACCAATCAAGTCAAGAAATTGTCCCATGTGTACTACAAAAAATTTATATGTGATATACACATACTTGAAGAAATATCAATATTGTTGATTACATCTATTGATTAAGTTTATGCATGTGTTAAAAAAATAGCTTACTGTTAACATTGGTTAACATGGGAATGTGATAGTATAATAATGGTGTGTTTGGTGCTGCTTTGCCAATGCTCTCCAAGTATTCAATTAGTTGTTGAGGAGTAGTAGGCTTGAAGTATAACTCTGGTAAACAGAGTATAGAATCTACACGTAGAATTTCTGCATGTTTTGCCTATGAAATTACGTTATCTTTATTATTTAATTGAACAGTATTGTTGAATATTATTTTGTGTATATTTGTTGTATACTTTATATTTATATTAATGTTGTTGACTTACAAGCTGAATAACATCAGGAAAAGGAGCACCTCCTACTTGAATCATTAAGTGTTGCTTTGTATATTTCGTTGCTTTTACCCAAGCTTCAGTAATGAGTTTTCTTTCAGCAACAGACATTGACGTTCCCTCACCACTTGTACCATTGACTGCAAAATGATATATGTCAATTATGCAATGTTAATATTTCAATTTTAAAATAAGAATGGTCATACATCTCTGTCATTTGAATAATTTTTAAGCCAACTTTTTTACAAGAATTTAGTAAATATATAAAATGTTACAATATTTGTATGTATGTGTGTTTGTGAGGATAAACAAAGTTAATATAGAGATTAGAAGTTTTTAATAATAAAAATTACTTACCAAGTATACCATTAATTCCTTTTTTTGCAAGATATGTTGCATATTGTGGTATGACATCCAAATTAAGAGTTCTATTAAATAAATATTGGTTGTTATCATTTAGTTTAACATTAGTAGTTTATAGACTAAATTAATTACCCATCATTATTAAACGGTGTTAACACTGGAACGATAAGACCTCTGTAGGTATATGACAATCGCTGTAATTATAAATTTAATTACTTGTACAATATAAAAATAGTTTTATTTATTTTTATTTATTTTTATTTATGTGAATATCTAATATATAATAATAATCTAATATATAATAATAAATATATATATATTTTATTAATTTATTATTTACATATTAGTTTTTATTTAAAGAATAAAAATTGTACAGAGTATAAATAGATCATGTGGTGGCTTTTTAAGTTAATTTATGTTTTCTGTCTAGCAGAGATATTTTTAAAAAATCATAGAATTCTTTTTAAGTGTGAAATTTAAATTGAATAATATTTAATTAAATTAATTGAAAAATTTATTTTATTTTAACATATTCTATTTACATTTATTAAAATATATGCAAATAGCATAGAAAGAAAATATTTTACAAACATTTAATCGATTTACAAAAAACTGATTACAATATGGGTCTTTTTTATGTTACAAGATGTTTTGTTAGAATTTTTTTGTTTAATTAAATACATTTGATGTATTATTTAATAATACATCAAATTAATAATGATATTTATAACTGTCTTTACTATTTTTTACATTTTTTCAGAATATATCCGTTTGATCATTTTACACTGACAATGAAACTGCATTTTGAGAACTTCTGTGACGCAGCATATGCAATTTGAGAACTTCTGTGGTGCAGCACATATATCTGACTGGTGAGTCAATTCAAAATACATATAAGGAAATATATGATTTTATTGCAATGTTGAGGTATAAGTATGATATATATAAATTTCAAAGTAACTTTATGGTTAACTACGTTTGTAAATAAAATTATATGTTACTTATATATCATATCACTTAATTTATGATGTGTGTAATTATATGCATATGTTATGAATAGAATGATAGAAATGAATGCAAATTTTTGATTATTTAAATAATATTTGTGTAATGTGTTACAAATTGTGAATATTATCTACTTACGGACATTGTTAGTCAGTACGACGATGAGATGAATCTAATGAACAACAACGTGAAAAGAAGTGACTGATAACACACTGTTTGCCAATTGTAAGTTCTGATAAGATAGATTGTCAGTTTATTTGTAAAATGAAATGCATTAAAGGCAAACAGGTTAGATTAAAAATAGAACTCTAGTTTTAGAGACAGAGAGATTCATTAAAAAAATTAAATTGAAAAATTTTATTATATAATTATTGCTAAAACAAATGCATAATTTAAAAAAATTAAATTTTGCATTTTATTGCATAAAATAAAATTATTAATAATACATATGGTGATTTAGACCACCCGATGACTTTTTTCCTCTCTCAAAAATAGAATGTCACAGGAAATTAGGGAAAAAAGTTTTCATTAGTAAAGTGCATCCAAAGTAATTATTGGTGATGGTTCGATTTCTTGGGACAAATTGAAAGTAAGTGTAACTGGAATCAGTTTTGAAATTTCAAATATATACATGAGTCGAGATGAGTACTGCTAGAAAGCTTTGAGAAAGAAACAACTTTTACTAAAATTTAATTATCTTTTTCAGGTTTTGAGAAAAATGTACTTGTAAATTATTGCAGGCTCTTACATATTCAAACGTTTTTCTTCTGTAACAGATAATTAAATCAAGTTTTAATAAAATTTTTTTTTCAAAGCTCTATGCAATGATATCCCATTCGATCCATGTTTCTTTTTGAAATTTCAAAGTTAACTTAGTTACTAACTTTTGGTTTGTTTCGAAAAATGGAATTATTATCAATGATTATTTTGGTGTACTTTAGTAATGAAATTTTTTTTCTAACTTCCTGTGATACTTCATTTTTGAGAAAAACGGCTGGTACGTGTGTGGTCTCGAATGTGACACATGCAGATAATTTAAAATTCAAACTGACAATAACATTATTAATTTTGAATAACATAAAATAGTCTGGTGAGATTTTCCTAATCATACATTTTTTTATTCGACAAAATTCTTATTTTTGCAGATTAGAAATTTTCTGAAAACAAATTATAGTGATTTTTAAACAAAAATCATATGTGATTTAAAAAACTTGTATTAAATTTAATAGTAAATTAAAAGTTTCTGTAACTTAATTGTTTAAAGAAAATATATGTGAAAACTATTTATATATATGCATATATATATTTTTTTTATTTATATAAATATAGAGGGAGGTAAAAGGAAAAATTTCCTATTTAATTAACTCGACAGCTTTAATTATTCATAAAAATGCTCTTTATATTTATTTACATGTAGATCCTTGTCCTCAACAATGTTAATAGTATTAATATATTATTGTAATGATAAATTCGCTAAAAGTTCCAAGATGGTCGCATGCTTCATTTTTTTACGGGTATTACATGCTTTTCTTTGTTTATCGAAACGAGAACGCAGGCTACTCGAATGTTTACGTAATAACGCCAAAGAGAATTCTATTTAATGTTAGCTGCTACTCGTATAATGCTCCTTTTTTATTTTGCAATAATTGCCACTTAAATGTGACGAGAGAAATGCTACGGCATATTGTATGCATACTAGGGAAGAAATTTCTTGTTTAGTAATAACATTTTTTTTTGCCTTATAATCTTTTGCGTCCACTTTTTATGTCTTTGAATATTATATGTGACTCCATCAAGGCAATTGTAATGCCAGAATTGGGAATTGGGATCTGATATAAAACGTTGTGATATCTGTGATGGCAAGATATATAATTAATAATCAGTTATTTTTTCTTTAGAGCCATAGAGATTGCATACAGATATTTTATTTAAAAAATACTAAAGTGGAATCAGATGTTTTTCACAATGTTGTAAATAAAAAAAGAAAGTTTCTTGTGCAATTTATAACTATACATGTATATAAATTTCAAAAAGATTATAAGTTTTCATTGTGACAATTATTTTTGAAATTTTTAGAAAAAAATAGATAAATTGAAAGCATGAAAATACTTTGCGAATTGATGGAGAAATAAATAAAATATGAAAATATTCATTACATTTTAACACAGCTATACAATAATGTAGCTATTATATGTTAACATTTTTCTTCTAATCCGACTTTGTAGAAGTACATTATTCACACTATTTTTTCCATTTTTATTAAATATACTATTAATTTTATGTGGTCATCTTTTTAATTGAGATGTTTGTACTAACATAAAGCTATCATTTTAAGTTTTACTATGGACATTATCGTCGTCAATATCACAATTTATTACATGTGTAGCATTTAAAATTCTTTCTCTTTTCACAAAATTTCTTTAGACAGGATTTGTACCTGCTCAATCATATTGTACATATATTTACCATAGTTATTATGACACTCATTGTCAGTGATTATGAAAGAAATTACATAATAGCTGACAAATAATAAAACTAACTGGAAAATCTTTTAGCAATTGACATCAACTTTTAAGTATTAATAAAAAGAACAATAAAAGATCCTTAACAATTAGAAATATGGAATATAGAACAAGCACTACATGGGAAAGTACACTAACCAAAAGGAGATGAACAAAGGTGAAGTCAAAGTAAGAGAACAAATTGGAAAGAAATGTAAAACACACGAAAAGTAGGCAAAGAAATCGAGCAGAAAATGAAAAAATACTATTACAAACAAATTAGGTAATGAGTTCAAATTTTTAATAAAAAAAGTTAAAAATGAATTGCGCGAGATACTTACAGGGTCTGTCTGCTGAAAAAGATACAGATTATTCTCTTTAGCAAGCGACTAAGGGTCTAAAAAGACCAAAGATGTAAATATTTCTAATCAAAAAAGATAATAAAACATAGGCAAGAAGTAACAAAAGCTGATTTGTTCGCGATACACATTGAGGAAATATTTCAACCCTCTACCTAAACAAAAACAGCAGAAGAAAATATATCAGTAAGCAAAAGAGATGAGTAAGAAATACAACCTATAACATTAGAGAAGAATTAAAAAAAAAAAAATTAAAGTTAAAGGAAAGGGTGTGACTTGATTACAGAAAAAATAATTAAAGCATTATCGAATAAAAGATTATAAAAATTACTACACTTAATTAACATGGCACTCCGAAATACGTTCCAAGTGGAAGATAACAGAAGTGATCATGATATTGAAATTAGGTAAACCGCATAATGATAAACGATAAAAAATCATACTGGTCGAGCTCATGCTCATCATTGCTTCTGATAATCTCAAAATTATTTGAAAAGCTCTTTTTGAAAAAATCTAAACCAATAATAGAGGAAAGAAACCCCACATATTAATTTAGGTTTAGAGAAACAGATGCACAGAATCACTAAAGTGATTGAAGATGCACTTGAAATTAAAAAAAAATAATTAGGCATTTTTCTGGATGTAGCTCAAGCTTTCAAAATAGAGTACAAACTACAGCAGGACTTACCAAAACAGTATTATCAGATCTTAAAATCCTACAATACAGACAGATATTTTTGAATAAAATATGAAGATGAATAGTCTGATTTAAAAAAAAATATTAACAAGAATACTGCAAGACAGTGTTCTAGGGTCAGTCTTATTTTTGTTATATACAAGGTCTGTATCAAAATCAAAAGACTTGCTGATGATACAGCGATTATATGATTGAGGACAATGTCAAATAAGCAAATCAACCAATCTAAACAATAAACTGTAGAGAGCTGTCCACGCAGTGAATAATTGAATAAAAAGATGGCAAATAAAACTTAATAAAAAATCAATCATTCACCTAAATTTTACAAATCACAAGATTAATAGAATAGTAAAATAAATTCGTAAAAAATTTCGTATGCGAATACAGCTAAATACTTGGACATGACACTCGACGCAGAGCTCAAGTGGGAAGAATATGTTAAAAAGAAAATAGAAGAGCTCAATATCAAATTTGGAAAAATGCATTAGCTTCTAAGAAGGAACTTTGATTGAGTTACATATACAATAAGCTATTTCTTTATAATCAAATTCTGGAACCTGTATAGATATACGGTATCCAGCTCTGGAGGTGACTCAAGAAGACCAATATAAATTATATAAATTAACCAAAAATTTCAAAACAAAATCGTTCGGAGCATTGTTAATACTGCATGGTATGTAAGAAATGATAAGCTGCATAGGGATTGAACATGTCAGAAATTGAAGAGATTAGAAAATATGCAGTGAAGCATAAAAAATGCCTGAACCTTCATGAGAGAGTTGAAATATGTTATCTACTAGAGAAGTAATATAATAAAGCGGTTCAAAAGAACGAAATTAATAATATGAATAATTAAATTAGATGTAAGAACAATATATTTAAAATTCTATAGAGACTAACCACTGGGTTATAGCTCAATGTGCAAGTATGATAAGGAAATTATTAGATGAGTCTAACTTACAATAGTTGTAATAATAAATAATATAAAAAAAATATATTTACCATATTTATTAACATTTTTAAAATTATTGCACAAGTCCTTATATTCATAATACTAATATTTGAAAATTGCACCCTATTTGACGTCACTTTGATCAAGTCACGCCTTCATATCAGATCCCAATTTATGGTGGCACATTGCTTAGTAATATCTGTCTTATAGAGCGAAAATAGATTACAAAGAAGAATTTCTTTTCTCTCTTTTATATTAAATCAAACTCATATCTGAAGTTTACAAAAAGTGATTTTTCGTGCATATACACACACAATGATAACATTGTCGAAAATTTATATTAATTAGAAATAGAATAAAAGGTGTCATCACACACGCACACACACGCACGCGCGCACACATACACGCACACATACACACGCAAATGTCAACATGATGCCAAAATTATATAATTCGGATTCAAATTTTGATTAAAAATATATGTATGTTCCCCGAAAGAATTGCATAGAACAGCAGTGTTCTTTTCCGTATTTTTTCACAATATTAATTTTTAAAACGGCGAATTAATTTGATACATACTACTTAATTGATTAATTAAATAGTAGGCTAAATCATTGACGAGATGAACGCTTCGGAAGTAGGCAAGAAACGACAACAACTGACCTGGTTTAGAAGATAACCCCTCTCCGAGAATAATTATATAGTTATTATTATTCGGCGATTTAACTAATTACTGCACAGTTTGTTAACTCGCATATATATATATATAATTTTTGCCAACGGTTGTAGTGATACATCTTGTTGTTCGATGAGCCGGAGAAAACCGTCGACGAGAGATGCGGGGCAGCAATTGCTTACAAGATAAATGCATTACGTATGTGATAAAGTTCACACTTATGAAAAAGAGACATTTTGTATCGTACTTATACCTCGATTAGAGATCGACGCACCGCGCGTAGTCAGGCCAGCCCGATTACGATTACATGCATCGCTTGTATGTATTAATTAATCAATTTTTCTTTTTTTTTTCTTTTTTTTTCTCTTTTTTTTTTTTTTTTTTTTTTTTTTTTTATCGCTCCGTCTCATTTACTATCTATCGCATTTTTCGTCTCGATTAAAGATATCTTTTTTTTTTTTTTTTTTTTTTTTTTTTCCTTTGGCTCCGAAATACGCCACGTACAAAAATGCAGCGCGTGGCTCGATAGCCTTTCGAGAATACATAATACGTATGTATGTATATATGTACGATTATATATATGTATATACGCGCGTTTTTTATATCGACGAAACAGCTATCGAAGAATCACGGATATGTACAATTAGGGATATGCCCGGCCGACATGTTAGCATCATTTGGTTTTTCGCTCGACCTTCTCGAGGATGATCTTTCTGCTTTGGTTTCCGTTCTTGTCCGTTGTTCCTCGCGCTTCGTTTTTCTCCTCCTTTCTTCGTACTTTCGACCGACGAACAAGGAGATTTAATACTGAATCGTTTACGTAGGATCAGCTCCTGGGAGCTCGTTCGATAGTGTCCTTAATCAGAATGGTCCCAAAAATATTAAGAAGTAATCGTTTCGTCACGCCGCTTTTTAAACGCCTCCAATGATATCTTTTTTAAAGTCGGCCTCGAAGAGGGAAGGGATGACGGATGAAGGGTTAAAATCGTTGAAATCGAGCATGGGTGCCGTTGAATATCGTTATAAGATAAAAGAATGTTCTGTTTAATATACTATATATAAATCGGCAATCTTTTATTTTTTGCCTTATATTATTTGAAAAAAAAGAAAGAATAACTTTGATCTAAAAATAGATAACAAATAAAATAATATAGAAAGAGAGAAATGTGATATATATATATAAATTTTTTTTTAAATTGCGTATTTTTGTGATCATGTATTAAACGTTTCGTTATTTCTTATATTATACATATTTTGGATAAATTAATATTTTTTACATGTAGATTTTTACATACGGGGGGGGGGAAGAGAGCATTTTTTTACATACTAATGCAAATTCCAAATAATATATCAAATGTGTACACTAAATCATTAAAATAGAAATCACGAAATATTTCTTCTCTTTGGTATTTAATTTTGTATTATATATGACAATATATAAGTGATAATAAAATAATATCGAGTACATTTTGTTTAAATTTTGCAATGTTATTAATTCTATCACGATAAACTAACGTTGTTCTATTAATTTTTTCAAAATAAATTCTTTGAATTCATAAGTTTATATTTTTATCATTTATTCATGTTTTTATCATGCATAAATAGCAGGTTATTATTAATCTTATCCTTGATTATTTAATGAAGTAGAGATTTATAATTTATATGACTTTAGATTATATATTACTCTATAATCTTCAAATTTATAATATTATGAAAGATCAAAATGTTCACGTGGCAGTTGAAACATTAAATTGAAGTTAAAGTCGCTGGAAAAACTCGATTATAATTTTATGGATATTAATATTCTACCGGCGGCGCCCATGCTTTCGAAGACGAAATTTGGCAATCACATGCAACTCGTTGCAACGTCCTACGGCGGCTCAACGAATGTTTACAACGTTTGCAACCGAGACGTAACATTCGATAGACACTGTCCGTTTATAGTCGATGATTCTCTCGATGCGGGGGTTTAACTGGAGGTCCAAGGAGCGTCGAACATTAATTACAATAATTAACGTTATTAGTAGCCATTGTTCGTTACTGCTATATACATGATTTTTTTTTAATGTTGATATATGTATGTATATTAGATAAATACTGTATCGGTATGTATATATACCGGGATGCACTTTGTCCTGGTTCTTACTTATTGTTAGTGTGTTGAAAGTTGTAAGTGATATTTGTTGTTTGATAAGTGTTACTTGCCAAGTTGTTACACTTTTGCGACTTATAAATATTAGTCTTTTGCCGTCAATCTTTGGGAAATTTTTTTTCGTAGTGTGTATATATGTACGTGTGTGTAATAAAATTTATATAAATTTATTAAAACTCTACGAAAAAAAATATATTGTAGGTAGTGCAAAATATTTTTTTCGAAAAAAAAGAAAGAGAGATTATATATAAAATACACGGCAAAAAAGAAATGAAAAAATATTTAGATATGAAAATATTATCTTTTAAGAATTAAGCGGATAGCGAAAAATATTTTTAAGAAGTTATGGATTTACTTTATCGCTTACAATATTGTCCAGTGCACTGATAGATATACGATAGATATAATCATGTAAATTAGAAGATGTTGATTAAACCTTGATGTATCTGCGAAAGTATTTTGTGTCAATTTGCGATAATTTTGCGACAATTGCAATTTAACGACACCTACGCGTATAAAATATAATTGGCCCATATCTCGCTTCTTTTCAATGATTAATTTACGAGTTATGTTGAGCCAATTAGATTGTTTCTTCTTTCTAGCGACGATTGTATTTATCAAACTGTTCCGATCTACAACCTCTAAACAGATTATTTTATCGAACGACATTTCTGTAATTTTTTTACCTACTCAAAGGTATGTACAAATATAATTGGCCTACGTGTGCTTGCATCTCTCGTTTTTTTTTATTCCATTTGTCTGTTTTTCCTGTGTTTGGTCTTTCGTGGATATGTGATTATATTTTCGAAGAGATGAGGTAAGGACAAGGAAGTAGTATCCAAAAATATAGAGTCTCCAGTGAAGTCACGAATCATCTCGAGGTAAGGTTGCAGGATTATTGGGAGACAGAGAGTATCGAATATATATTTCTTAAATGGCGTTAAAGAGAGCTTGACGTGTTTTTCTTTTATATTGAAAGAAATATCAATCTGTAGAAACGTCTCGAAAATATAAAATATCTGAAACAATTCGGAGGACTCGTGTGGAAGACACGGGGTAGTAAGGGCTATTCGCGACTTCACTGGCTTATGACGTCAGGTTCCATATTGTGTTTCTCATTAGCTAATTAACGTTAGCAAAATTATTTCCGAGAAAATTAGGCTGCCGGTTTCGAGTGTACGACGATACGCATCCGAATGCTTTTTCGTGTGAAAAAAATAATTTAATTGAACGATAGCACACTCGAACGCGAATTTTCATCGACACTCCTTGGTCTCGTATATTTACAATCTACGTGTATATATATATGTATATATATATATATATATATATATACATATATATATATACATATATATATACGCTCGCTAAAACAGTTAGGAGAGAGGGACGGTAATCGAGAATGCAACACCGATCTACCCTCTAGCATTAACAATATATAATAAATACGATCTCTCTCTCTCTTTCTCTTTTTCTCTTTCTCTTTTAAGTAGCAACTTTCAATATATATATATATATATATATATATATATATATATATATATATATATATTACGATGCTCTTATCGGATTCTACTTAAATTCCTTGTCACATGTTTGACTAGACGCAAAAAAATGTTTATCAACATTAATAGAGCGATTAAACAAAGTGTGATAACAGCGATATATTTAACTTTATTACGTAGCTCCCTCGCGTGAAAGCGCAACTCGTATCAATGTAAAACACTTCAGGTACGACGTAAATGATAAAGACGATGCGCTTACAAATAATGAGAAGTCACGTAAAAAAGTGCGGACTTCTTTATGTGGATACGATTTGTATCGATCAAGACAGACGGTCTGTCCGATATGTTTCAAACGGAAACACGTTCAAACAGGAAGCACTTCCAATACGTCTTAACGTACGAATTATCGCGATGTTACTGATCTACTTCACTTAGAATCTTACGTCGTTTGGCAAAATGTTTAAGAGATCGCGCAGCGCGATCTCGCTCTTCTTATTCGTTGTACAAAAATAATAAACTCAGACGCGACGTGGCACTAATTTTTCTCGACACGCCAGCGCGTTGATCAGACGCGGCAGTTTACGCCAATTTGCGTCTGTCGAATTTTTCCTGCCACACGTAACAAAATCATTATATCCGCCTAATGCTCGGCTTCTGATGCTTGTCATAGAAATTAAAGGGACCCAAGAGTCGTCGCTTTGCTACTTAATGATTGTGCGATCGTTGCTGCAGAGAGATCAGATATTCTATATTAAGACTCTTAAAAAATTTTTAAAAATGACGACATAATTAGTCTTCTTCTTGATGTCGCCCGTTTTTCTTAAGAAAATCTGATTTATGTTGACTTTACAACGATAGTGATTTTATTAATCTGACATTTTGCTCAAACATCGTGCGCGAAGAATAATTGCACACGTAATCGAATACTTAAGAATATCGTGTTATTTTCATTGATATTTTCCGAAAAATTATTTCATTTTTTAAAGAGATCAATTTTTTCTTTTGTTTTTTGTTTTTTCTTTTTTTTTTACTAATTCTTAGTTTAATTTTTTTTCTTGTATAATATCGCCGCATGATAAAAACGCGCTATCTGATATTTCTTTAGTAACGCGATGATATTTAAATATTCTGATCGTACATGACGCTATCATATCATCCGACTTAAAGACTTACTGATTGTAATTCTTCGTTCGTGACACTTGTATTGCGTAGATTCTCGACATTATAAGATCCTTCGATTTCCAAGTTCTTACTTCCGTTTGAGATTATTCCTCGACAGGATCGGCGGCCTGAATTGTTTCGTCAAAATCAAGACTTCTGATTGCATTAATTGGATTACAAGCTTATAATTGATTTCTCTGAGCGGCGAAGATTGATGATATCGACGTCGCCCTTGACTGCCACTATGATTTCCAAACTCTTATTTTCCTTAACGAGATCTTTTTCAAGTGAAGAACGGCGTTTGGTATGTCGAATTCGCGCACATCTTCTCCGTCGGAATGAACCTCTCGTCTACGTCCTGATATGAGCAGTCGATGTCTCAGGCCTCTGGAAGTTGGATCCGACAGTGCTTCTGAAACTGGTGCCTTCTCCTTGCTCGATCCCGGCAGAGATACCGATCTGCCGACAGAAAATCCTTTGCTGATTCTATCGAGGGTCGCGGGCAACAGATGCCGCCTCGGAATGGCCTGCTCTTTTTCCCTGAGGATAAATCTGCCGAGGGTCTTCCAGAATGCTTGCGTGCTGTAAACGTTTTCGTCGTCATTCAACACTCTCAGCTGACGATTTCCGCTTCCGACGGCACCGGCGCCGCCCCATTCTAGTTCCTCGACCAGGGCGAACTTGGACGGGCTCTCCATTCTTCTAGCTTTTATTAGAGCTTGCGCCAATACATCCTGCGCCGAGCTGCTTACCGGCACACGTAGAATCGCGTAAGGGATCTCTGGCGAGACGTTGTAGATGCAAACCAAGAAGGTGTCCGTTTCATCCCATATGTGAGTGGATTGGTCCCTCGAGTTGGAATCGTTGAGCTTTGAATGACCGGCCGTGCTTCTGATGGAGGCGAGCCAGGCTCTGCTGCTTGGATCGTCGCCCACTCGTTTCAGAAGGAAGCGACCTTGACCCTTCCACAGGGCCTGTGCCTGAAGAGGATGTTCGGTAGGATCTAAGACGCGTTGAGTCGGCAATTCCTCTCTCTCTTTCTTCTCCCATCCGCGAGATACTTCTTCCACTAAGATGTATTCGTCCACGTGATCGGGCGATATCCCGGCTCTCTGTAACGCCTGCAGCATTACTTCTTGCGTGGTACTTTCCTGAGTCACCTTCAGAATAGTATACGGCTCATCCGGTATCACATGATAAACCATCAAAAAGAACATTCGTCTCTTCAGGGTGACACCACCTAGGCCGGGATCGATCGTACTTAGTTTTTCGGATTCTTTTCCCGACGAGAGACGCTTAGACGACTCGTGAACATGTGCGCAGCATGTGTGATAGTCCAAGCTTTCCTCTTCCAATCGAGAATAGATGAAAAGCGTGGACAGAGCCAGCGGTTTGTTCTTGGAAGATCGTAATCGTACATGTCGATAGCCTGGTCGTAAACATTTGAGCGGTATTACGCGTTGCGCGATCAGGTGATGGGAACTGGCCTCGACGACGCCGAAACGTAGAAACGCGAGGTCCTTGAACATTACTTGGAAGCAGAATTTTTCATTCCAGATGGGATTCAGTGCATTGTTCTGAATCACCTTTGTCTTGTGTTTCGCGCAATCGATCGGTATACCGACCAACTCAATCTCGACGTACATGCTGGTGACAAGGTTCGTAGGTGAGACGTATTGTCCCGAGACTATCGACAGACTCAAGTGCGCAGAATGCAGGCCATCGAACTCCTTATCCCAAGGATTGAACCGTCTGTCAAGATATTTGTAATTGTTAGAGAAAATTTATCGAGATAATAGCTAGAAATAATTCTATTCAGCTATTTAATACTTTTTTTTTTTAATATAAAGACATTTTTCTTATTGTAAAGATCAATTTTTATAATTTTATATTGCAATACATTAAAATAAAATTTATTAGAATAATTTGTTTTAGAAACTGCTATTTATTCACAAATTGATCAATCTTTTATAATACACATTGTATAGTAAAAACACGAAAAAATACGCACGCGTGTTTCTTCAATATTAAAGCAAAATTTTTAATTAATATAAAAAATAAAATAGTAAATTTTATAATTTTAAAGTTGTTAAATGTTTTATTTCAACAAGAAAGATATAAAATTATTAAATTATTATACATTATTATATATTTATAGATAATTTAAAGATTATTAATTATAATTTACATGTAGAATATTTTAGATTTTATATTTATTTTCTCTTTTCAAAAATCTATATATTTATCTAAATTGAGCATGAGAGTCGCTAATCGATGAAAATTCAATTGTAAGAATTAATTTTCTTTTAGTTATTTCTAATTTAAAAAATTATCATTTAATATAATTTGTTTGTAAATAAATATTTTTTATAAAATTCTCTCTCTCTCTCTCTCTCTCTCTCTCTAACACATTGTAATTGTTAATATTGTCAAGCAATCAAACAAGTTAATCAATTTCATATAATTATTAAAACTGATCTTTATTGTAAGATATACAGAATAGGTTGTGATAAATTTACCTGTACATCATGTGTCCCTTGTCCCACATCACTGAGGGCTTTCTAACAAATCCACATTGACCATTTTGCTCAAACATGGCCGCGTTAAGATTCAATCCCGCGTCATCAGTTTGATAATTCAACGCGACCATCTGAATTCCGAAAGCCCAAAATATTACAGGGTTAAAATTCGTGGAATCGATACGCATTCCTGCAGGATACGTTCGGATCAGTTGAGTTTCTGCATGGGCGATAACGCCTAACGGTTGCTTCCTGCAAATCTTTTTCGCCGTGCTCTCGTTCAAGGACGAACATTGAAAGCAGGCTGGCACTCCGCGAGTGGATCTATTAACGTGAGAATAAAAAACATATTTTATATTTTTTCTATCGAAATTAGTATTTTTATTGAGCAATATTGAACAAAATTGTAACAGTAGTGTATTACCGAAATATGATTTGTAAAATAATGAAAGTATAAAATAATATATGCAAAGAGAATATCGTTAATTAAATATAAAAAAAGAAAAAAATATGATAATGAGAAATTCTTGATATAAAAGTGAAAAAGAAGAAAAACCTTTGAGAAATGCTAAAAGTAAGTAGAATAAAATTTATCTATATATTAGTGAGGAAAATTCTCTGAAGAGTATATGAAAAATGTGAAAATATATGAAATATTCATATATATATATATATATATATATATATATATTATATATCAGGTTGAATCAAATGCATTTATTGCGTTAATAATAAACTAACCTGAAGATATTCTCGATGTTGCTACCGCCGCTCGCGATCGAGGCGGACGTCGAGAGAGATTGCGGCGATCCTGAAGAGGATGCTACACTGTTGGCTCCTATACCGGCGATACTGTGCCTTTGAACCGGTCCCGTATGCGACGGATGTCGTATTTTTCCTGGCGCCGCCGTCCCAGGCGCGGTGTTCAATCCGCGAAATTTAATCGCCTGCAGATAAATCGCCAGATCCGACAGCTCCTTAGCTATCTGACTACTCTGTTTTTGCGCTTTGTCATCCACCACTGGATCTGATTTTAAACGACTATGCGGTATTTGACTGCCGCATTGATACCTCTCATAGCTCGAGATCGAGTTATCTGTAAATTACACATCAAACAGTTCGCGATAAATTTTTCTTTAATAAATTGCGCTAAATTGCTATAATTTTTGAACGCAATTGAGATAAACGCTATAAATTGGCGTTATGTGAGTTCAGAAAAGGATAGTATTTAAGTAGGATATTAAAATAGAGAGTATTTAGGTTAAAACCTAGAATTAAGAAGGAATTAAGCCATCCTTTGGGGAAATATAGATCTACTTACTAGTATTGATAATATATATATATATATAGTTTATCATTTTTACCATCGATATTATCGTCTTCATCGTCATCCTCTTCGTCGTCCTCATCTTCGCTAAAATATTCGACGACCGACGTGCTGCTCACGTCAGTCCTCATTTGCTTCATAGAGGATGCACGATCCGACATGAGCATCTTTCCGCGATGACTGAGAGGCGTGTGCGACAATGGTCCGGTAGGATCGACCACCAGTTTTTTATTTTTTATCAAAATTCGATAACGAAGCTGCGAAGGTGTAGGCAATTGCGGATCATCACTAAAGTCGGTTTCGAAGAGAAATTTTGTCACCAATTTGTCGCCAAAAACGGACTGAAATGACATATTTTAATTATAATTTAATCGTGCTTATGACGATAATTAATAGGAATTAATTTATTGATTGCAATTATGTACCTGAAATATCTGAGCCATGCGAGCTTGCTGACTTGGCGAACAATGGTTCTCGATGGAGAGGATCACAGGATAAGGGGAACTGACGAAGGCGCTTCGATCGATTGCTTCCACGACCGATCTAAATGGTATTTTGGTAGTAAATGTGTGACCGTGATAAATCAGCGGGGATCCATCGTCACCGTCCCAACAATCGAGTTCCACGCAGCGACATCCAGTTAAGAGTACCTATATATAGACGTTTATTGTTATTAGTTATTCAATTTCATTCCTGCTAATTATAATTTGTTTTAATAAAAATTTATTTTTTTATGTTGCCAGATAAAAAAAAATTCATTCTTTAAATTAATAT
Source organism: Anoplolepis gracilipes (assembly GCF_047496725.1). Taxonomy (NCBI): domain Eukaryota; kingdom Metazoa; phylum Arthropoda; class Insecta; order Hymenoptera; family Formicidae; genus Anoplolepis; species Anoplolepis gracilipes. Next base: position 18,259,854 of record NC_132970.1, on the reverse strand, counting down.
ATTTTTTCACAATTCTTAGATAAATCTTTCTTTTATATTTCGCAAAATTTTTAAGATGTTGAAAATTCTATTTGTTTAGATTCTTGAATTGATAATGATTGGTTATATATACAGAATCTTTATATAGAATTAAAATATTCTTTATTCGTTTATTTTTTTATTGAATAGCATGAAAAATTATTAATTATGCCTTATTATTAGGTTGATTGCAAATTATAATGGATATAATCAAAGCAAAACTATTTGACACATTCTTTCTATAACTCTACATAAAGTTTTATTTATTATACGAATATCTGATTTAAAAAATAGTAATTTACCTGTGAATACAATTGCACAGAGGACTCTCCTTTGAGTTGATGCCCGGTCAAATAAGTGTTGTGGGAACTAGCGATGTAATATTGCGACAGGGGCTGCTGCATCTCGGTTTCGGACGGTGTCGCATACTCGTTCGGGAAGGCATAATTGTCCTTGTCCATCATATATCGCGCAAAACCTTCGAAAGACAAACACCATTGTGTGCGAAGTGCCGGATCCGGTTCGTGCCTCTGAAATGAGAGCAAATAGACTTGATTGTATTAGGTCGTATGAGCAGACGTATTGCAATGCGGTGACGGTCGTGCGAGCGAAATTGACATCTTTTATTTGTCGGACAAAGCAAATTGAGATCAAGAATATTTCGAAATCAAAGAATTATGATTGTTATAATTATTTGAAAATATAATAAAAGACAAAAAATTGTAGTTTGTCATCTTTTTAACGAAAATAGGTTTTTTTTTTTTTCTTTTTTTTTTTCTCTACGAAATACATCTAGTATGCAGGTATCAGGATTATTAATTTCAGTATATTTTTCGGATATTAATTTGTGCGAATAGAGATGTCACGAAGAAATGAGATTGTCGATTAAATATATTTTTTAATGCAAAAATCTCTAACACAATAAGTCTAGTAAATATTTACCTTAATGAGCGCCTTGATCTCTTCGTCGCTCAATTTTTCTTGTTGCCGAGACTCTAGGAATTTTGTAAATGTCGCCAGAGTGATTACTTGAGATTTCGATGGGTCCACGCCAGCGTCCATACAACAATTATTAACTATGCTTGCCGCCGCGACTGCATCGAATATCTGCTTCTTTTGTAGGTTGCTACTCGTTTTATATTCATGACAGTCGATAGAGTTGTTTCTTGTTAACAAACCTGTTTAAATATAATTTTTCACTTTAGATAATACATTTAAATATTTAATATTAAAAGTTATTTTTAAACTGAAGTTAAAACTAAGCGAGTTTCGTTTTCCAGAAAATTAATTTTTGTATATTAATATGTAAATTAATATATATTATAGTGATATAGTAAAATTTTGAAAAAAATTACGTTTTATTTATTTGAAATTATTATTTAATGAGTTAATTCATATATTTACAAGATTGATTATCGCATTTTCGTTTGTAATGATGATTGAGTGTAAGGTCGGTCTTTATATGTGCTTGTATACGTTTATATTAAAATTAAATATCTGTTTATATGAAAATTTAATTTTTGAAAAATTATATGTCAGTTTAGTTCTTGTCAAGCTTACCGATTCTTTGTGGAGTGGCGTCGCTGGTTTGCCTGAGCACTGCTGGACGCATGCTAAAGTCCCTTAATGATCCGTCACTTTGACTACGGCACGTGATCGCTAATTGGCCGAATAAATCTCGCAAGTCTTTCCTAGCTCGTAAGCTGAACGATCGGAAAAGCGCGACGAACTCCACGAAGTTTAATTTTGTTTCATACATGATCGAAGAAGTGGTACGGGCTTTCACTTGCCAAGGAGCTTCTGAGCTACCAGGTATACCACCGGATCCGTTTTTGTCCTTTTCTCTAGTAACACATAACAAACTGCGCGCGCGTTATTCACGTATTGCTCATAATTTGAATAATTATATATATATTAAATAAAATTTACAAAAATTTATATTGAAATAAGATTTGATACACAAATTTTTATTATATTTTTAACCTGAGTAAGTTTTATTCTGTATATTCCGAATTATATAAATTTTTTGCTCGAAATAAAAAAAAAAAAAAAAAAAAAACTTTAGTAAATGATACATATGAATACATATATATGTATAAAACAACGTACTTGTGGAAAGTGGAATAAGGCAAGGAAGCGACGATACGATCGGCGGAACCGGGTGGGCTACGCGGTGGAATTCGGTCTCGACTAGCTCTTGGTGATGCTGGTAGGATCCTTATTAGGGATTCTCTACTCCCTGTGCCGTGACGAAGAGGTGTAGTCGATAGACTTCCATCCGAGGTCGAAGAGTCATATTGTTTTAAACACAAATCCTGTATTAAGCCAGAATTGTTTAATTCGATGAATATGCGGTGAATATACGGTTATATATACACGAAAATAAAAAATGCAAATATTTCTCCACAAGAATGATTAATTTACATTTCGTACAAGAAATGCAAAGCAAATCTATACAAACCTTGGTTAAAGCATGAATGTTGCCAATCGATTTCGTCTTCTTGCCTTTAACGTTTCGTCTACGTAGAGTGCTACTGCTCGTTGGAGATAATGTGCCAACACTTTCTGTCATGGACCAGTCGCGACCGCCGAAAACACGTATAGCGTCGGCTGTTGTCGGCTGTTCCAAGCCTTCCATCGATTGTTCGAAGTAGGAAAAGTATAATTGGAGATATTTTTCTTTCAACCAGCGTGATCTACGATCTGTTAATTGTTGTTGTCGTTTGAGGCCTCGCAGTATCCAACATAATCCCATATACCATATTCTGAAAGCCGTGTATATACGGATTACACATAATTTATAATATAATTATATATATAAAATTCAACAATAGTTTGTACATGATTAGAGAGAATTGGTAAAGTTGCACGAATGTGTATAAACATGTTATTATTGATATACAATTTCTCAATAATGTACCATTACTGTATTATTAATATATCAATAATGCATTTAACATTTTGGAAATACATTAATTATATAGATTAATTGATTTATGCGTGGGGAATTTTCATAGAGAAAAATTTAAAGCACGTATAAGAGAAAATATTGGCAGAGTAATTCGAACATACATATATATATATATATATATATATATATATATATATATATATATATATATATATATATATATATATTTGAGGGATTTTTATTCAGAAAATTAAAATTACATGAAAAGCATATATCATATATAAAATATATTTCTATATTTTCGAATCAGGTTAAATATTTTTAATTATCTTTCTGTATTAAAATAAATATTCTTTTCATATTAAAATAAAACGAGAAATGTTTAAAAATTAATCACAACAGATGTATCGTTAACAATATTAAAATTAATAAAATTGTTTAAATAATTTTAACGAATACTTCTTATATTCTATTTTTCGAAGTTTATACGTACTTGCTAAGGGCGGGGGGGCAAAGTAGGAAGATCAGTCGATTGTCCGGAAGATTCGATCCATACATGAGGCCGATACAGGAGTCGGAGCCCGATAGGCCGTATCTCTTGCAGATGCTCCTGAGATCAGCCTCTCGATCGCGATCGCAGCAGCCGATCATTATCTCCTTCAACGATCCTAAGTCGAGATATCCTTCTTCTAGAGTGACAAAAGCGCAATCGGCTGGTTGCTGCGCGTACCTGCTGACTAGGCCCGCCGGTACCGTGTCCTCCGGATTCGAGGTCAGTGAAAATTCTGTGAGAGCGGTACCGCCGACTTGCGCCGTTTTTAGGGGGCTCCAGGGTGGTTTTTCCCAGACGAAGGTACCGCAAGCGCGATCGACACGTGCAAATACCAACGCCGTTCTCGAAGTACCACTCTCGCAATCCCAGTGCACTAAAGTCGTGCCATGGTGTAACATCTGAAATAGAGAGATATTTTATGTAGAAAATACATAAAAAACATAGACATAGAAAATATAAATTTAATACAAATATTGCAGTTTTGATGTTTGATCCCTGCAATATAATTCCTACATAATATCAATTCGGCTATCACAGATTTTTAAATAGTATAATTTAACAAAAGATAACTTCTTTTAAATTTGTGTTAAAAAGCAGAGAAAATAGTGCTTTTTATCATCGGTAAAAATATTTTTCATATAAAGTGTATATTTGTGGTGGTAAATCTATATTTGTAATTTCGTTCAAAACCGTTTGTTTCGCCGGTCTTTATATAATTAGATTTCACTGTTGTAATGATATTATTTTCAAAAATAGAGGACATAGGCGCCTGTGCGGAAAATATAAATATATTAATTTCAATGTACAAGGCATTTTACTATTACAACGGCGTTTTTGCAACTACGTCACATCGCTCTTGCCTCAACAAAATATGTACATACTATAGAAACGTTGTGAATGCATTTATAACACTAATGGGACTTCTAATGCATTTATAACGGCGTTTATGCAGCGTTATGTCGTCCTTTTTCTCCTTTCTTTCTCTTTTTTTCTCTCTTTTTCTCTTTTTTTTCCAAGTGCAATGCAGGCAGGTACTTATTACACGTACGTACGATGCAGTGCATATATGAAATCGCTTATTTGTCGATAATTACTTGAATTTACTATACACTCCGATATATAATACACAATGAATACTATGTTTCAGATATCATTGAAAAAACATTAATATAATAAATTGATATCCAGATATTGAAATTTTGACGAGTTTAATGTTACATGGCAAAATATATTTTACGTATAATTATCGCATTTTCATTGTCACAAAAACAGATAGAATTATGTATGCTGAAATTCAATAATTATGCCACTTTTAATGAATTTTAATTTTTTATTGGTATTGGTGAAAGAGAATAAAATATACTTAATTAGTTAATTTATATAGTAATGTTAATGCACAATCTCCGTTCTTTTTTATTTTCGTAATTACATCCAATCATCCTTTAAATTTTTCGTGTTTGGCTGAAATATTTCTTTATTGTAAAATATTTTTATTTAAATATTAAAATATAACTTTTATAATGATTTATTAAAAATATGCTGATGATTCGAACATAAATTTTAAAGTTTAACATTTTTAAAATGATTATTTTTTAAAATGACACAAAATTAAATATAGTAGATTTAAATATATATATATATATATATATATAAAGTATTTCAAGCAAAAATACATGCTGGTTAAAATATATAATGTTTAAAATAAAAAAGGATATTTATTTTTTGAATTAATTTTTTATTAAAGAAAGATCGACAATAATTCAAAAAGTTCATAGATGAAAGTTCATAAATGAAAGAAATTGCGATTTTTTGTAGTTGAATCGCAATACTTAATACTATCATGATTATTGTGTGTATAAAACAATACTGGTGTGAAAGGATGGCATTTATAATATTTCGAATTCTATATATTAATAATAAATAATATATAGTATAAATGTAAAAAAAATACATAAATTTGTTAATAGTAAAAAAATACAAAAAAATACAAGTGATTCATTTTCCGTATCGCTTTAGACGGATTAGATGGACCAGATTATACAGGAGTGATGGACTTACATGAAATATTAATGATGAAAATTTATTGTCTGTTTTAGTGTATTTTAGGTGTTTTTTAAATACATTTTAGATGACAAAATTAAATTTTTTAAAATACATTTTAAGTAACAAAATTAAATATTAGAAAAAAATTTATAACAATCTTTAATATTACACGGAGAAAATTTTATATTAAAAATTTTGAAAACATTTTTTCTATATTTGTTATGTGAGCAGTGCGTTTTTTAATATATATATATATATGTATATATAAAGAATGTATACTATGTACATATCACATAAGTGGCTATAACTGTATATGTCTGGTTATATATTTATATTTTTAAGACACATTGATGTTAAATCAATTATCTTTATAAGATACTATCATTCGTAGAGGGATCGGACCGAATAAAATTGCATAACTCTTCTCAAAGTAGCTATATATCTCACTTGATGTAGTCAATGGATCACACGTTATGTATCTAGCAAAAAAACGCTGTTTAACAGAAAGAAACTCAGGATTATCGATTGTGCTAGAAATTTCATGACAGGAGAATAACGAATTTATTCGTTATGAACCATTTTCTCCGTGAACATGTCATGTCCCATTTTTTCCTCTTGCCACTCAATTAACGCTGACAATTGGTGGCACGATTCAAAAGGATGACCCGGTTTTTCGTGCTGCGTTACAACATTTTTTTTTCCATTGGTCTCGTCAGTTTGCTTTTTTCTCCCTCGTTTCCTCCTTCTCCCGCATAGTTCTCTGTTTTCTCTCTAATTTCTGCGAAGCATACCAGGAGTATGGGCGTAAGGGTAGTCCCTTTGAAATCCTTTTGACATGCGACAATCTACGTGCTGACGGTATCTCTTATCACAGCAGCGCAGCATCATAGAAGCAACATCCCCGTGATATTAATACATATTTTGAGATTGTCCGCAAGAGTAAGAAGATATCTTTATGTTGATGTGTCGGCTTCTTACGCGTTTTGATATTTTTTAATAAATTGTATGCTTTCACTTAAACTTTTACTTTTATACAAACACAGTTATTTATTTCTCTTATTTTGATAATATATATATAAAAAGAAATAGCAAACGTGAAAAGCATGAAAAGTCAATACCTTTCTTTACTTTCTTTTATGATTCGCATAGTTTGAACGGAAAACTGCGGTCTGAGGATTTCATACAATTGCATATCATTTGAGTATTGATAACAAAGAAAAAATGCATATAACTCGTGTTATATGTGTTCATTTAAATTTTAAAGACGGCCTTAGAATTTCATGGCGAAATAGATAGCAATTTCTATGGTGTCATGAAAAAAAAACGTGTATCATATTTTTCGATTATTTCCAGTTGTATAAGTCTACATCGGTCAGAATTTGTAATTCATACGTATAATTTATTTTTATATTTTGTCTGGATAATATCGGTGACAGATTTTTAATCTCCTCGCTTTGTTACGTCTGCGGTAGAATCGAATAATGACATGCAATAACATTGACGTAGTTTCCTGTGCGATCTTACGTTGAATTAATATTGTGCCATTTGTCACATAATTAGCAGATTATGCAACACGCAAAAATCGTCCGGTGTCGACGAATTAACATTGCGTGAAATAAGATAGGACTATTTTTTATACAGCATATAATCCTTTATGGAAATAACTCAAAATTGATGAGAATATTTGAAAATTATCATTTTTCTAATGCGATGTTATAGCTTAAATATATGTAAAAATGTTTAGTTTATTTCTTTGTGTCGGTTATGTTTAATACAATTGCAGATACGAATATTCTGATCTGTTATGTCCTATTTAAGTGTAATATGCAGCAGCCTGAGATAGAAAAGGCTCTTCTCTCTCTAAATATGATATCGTTTTCTATTTTATAGTATTATTTGAATTTTTGCTTTTCAGGTGTGTAGTTTTTTTTATGATGTTATGTTAAATTTATATATATATATATATATATATCTCAGAACTACAAAGTGGAATGAAATAATATTATTTTAGATAGAAAGAATCGTGATTCTGACGTCAAAATATTTTTCAAAAACGAGAATGTTATATTGTTTTGGATTATTTCACTTTCGAGAAATAATGCAAAATATATAACTGGTGTATTGTTTTGCATTATTTCTCAAAAGAAATTGCAGTTTACAGTTATTTACGTAAAGAATTATGCCGCATGAAAGATAATCTACCTTATTTCGTGTAATACTACATAATTCGTGATGCAAACAGTATACTTTACTGGGATATAGTCGAACAACACTAGATTTATCGTCCAATGATTTTTGCGTGACGCATAATCTGCTAATTACATGCCGAATGCATATTGTTAAACATTACGACGTGATATAGATCGCATGGAAAACCACGTCAATGTTACTGCACGTCATTATCCGATTCTACCGCAGCCGTAACAGAGCGACGGGATCAAAAGCGTCGCCGACATCGCGTGGTATTGTTGCAACAAATCCTGCGCGTCCAATATTTGCGATGCACTCCACGTGCAGTATCGCGATGTCACGTATACGAATTGGCAGTTTTGTTGTATAACGCAATATCTCTCAGTTCCAAAACGATAGTCTCAGACAATGTATATGTGTGCGTGTGTATGTGTGTGTTCTCAATGAGTAGTCAGGATGCGACATAGCGTGAACGAATCGTCGCGCGTCATCTTAAAGCATAAATTATTGTACATTACGTTAAATTTTTTTATAGCGTTACATCAAATTTCATTAAGTTCCAACGTAGTTATTTTTCGTACATTTTAAATATAATACAGAATAATATTTAAGAGAAAAATTCTATTCTTTTCTCACAAATAAAGGAAAACTTGTTATTATTTAATTATATTTTCCAATCTCAAAATTATTTTTATCTTTCTTCAGATGCCCTATTAATCGATAATATGGAGTTATCACTTGGGTAAAGTTAGAAGTAATTATTTGATTATAAAATCTTTCGCTCTATTCTAGATAATAAAATTATCTGTCTGTAGAACAAAAATAAAAAATAATAAGTAACTTTGGAAAGTATCAATTGTAGTGAAGCTAATTGTATGAGACCCCTTTAGTTATATATCGGATATAAAATGTGCAGATTGCTTGTAGAATGCAACAACATACCTGCAGGAGATGAAGATCCATGCCGGTGTGTGGCGCGGCAACAGGAAACAAAGCGACCCCGTGATCGATCTTGATCGGCTGTACGGGCTTGTACGAGTCCAAATCAAGATGATAATCATTCTCATCGCTTTCCTCCGCCATGTACGTTTGCTCGATCGCGGTCGTGTGAACGCTCAGGGTGCGATGGAGGGAACCGGTAGTCGCGTCTCTGCCACGAGCATGCCGATGCTTACATGAAAAAGAAATTAATTCCTCATAATATGTTACACATATATATGTGTCAAAAAAGCACTATAAATTGCTAATAAATAATACGAAATTTGTTTCATAATTTATTCATTTAATATAATACTTGTATAAAAACGATGCTTTTATACAAGTATCATATAATATTAAATAAATAAATTATAAAAGAAATTTTGCATTAGTGAAATCTAACGTTAATTTACGTAATGATATTTATTTGAAGCAAGCAAGTTTTATTTATTCGAGCATTTGCTTTCTTTTAAGTTATATGTGAGTGAAATTGTAGAGAGAGCCTCGATTAAGGGGGCACCCGCAGTTGCGGGTCAGAACAAAAAGCTTTTTTTTTTTTTTTTTTTTTGTGAATTTTTTCTGTCGAAACTATTGTATCACTTATTCTAAAATTTCTACACGGTATCAAACATTAAAACTATATTTCAGAATTTTTTTGTGAAAGAATGTCCCATAGTGTCCAAGTAATGAGCAATCTCCGAGAGGTACTTCTAAAAAAAAGTTCGTTTGCGATGATCATTCTAACTTCGAGTAGGGTTATCTAATATGAACAAACCAAAGATTTTTGAAAAATCATATTTTTCACAAAATAGCGGAGGTTCAAAATAAAAATTTGAACGATTATTTTTTTTACCCCCAAAAAAATCTATCAATGCCTATAAAATGGAAAGTTTCTTGAATATTTAAAAAAAGCTTCGATTAAGTATTAGATAAACTAATACACTAACTAAATTTCTTTGGTTTGTTCATTTCAGATAACCCTATTCGGAGCTGGAGTGCTCACCGCAAACAAACATTTTTTTAAAAGTCCCTTTGAGAGATTGCTCGTTACTTGGACACTGTGAGACATTCTTCCACGAAAAAATTCTGAAATAGTTTTAATGTTGTTTGATACCGTATAAAAATTTTAGAATAAGTAACATAATAGTTTCGACAGAAAAAATTCCCAAAGAAAAGCTTTATTTCCAACCCGCAAGTGCGGGTGTCCCCTTAATGTAACATTACTTGTTTATTGTGATAATCTATTAGGAATCTTTGTGAGAGGATATACATTTTATTGTTGGAATATTCGTCTTACCTTGTGAAAGAGGGCAATTTTTTCGAGAACGGAGTTTGTGTCGTGTCCTATGGGGTTCTCCGGTTTGTTCAAGGAACCGCTCCTCGAACTCCATCCCGACGGCGTCTCTGTGTTACTCTCGACGGCGATCCTAGCGGCCGGCGCAGACAAAGGCACGTGTTCTTGAGGTTCGCTTTCCTTAACGCTAGCACGTGGCGACTCGCGAGTTTCTCTATACTCGAACTGGGGCTGAAACATATCAGGCCAAGATGATAAGTTGTCGAAAGTTTCGGTTAAATATTTGTCGCGCAAAATTTATCTATATTATAAAACAAAACATAGAGTTTTTCGTTTTATGGCAATTGTAATTCAGAAAAAAATAAATAAATATAAATATTGAAACGTTGTTAAAATAATTTATATTTTAAAAGGAAATAAAAGCTAATAATGAGTCTCGGAAAAAATATTGAATTTGAATATATAAATATTTAATTTATTTCAAAGTTTTTATTTCCAAGGGATAATAAAAATTCTATGTTTCAAGAGTATATAGAGAGTATAACTGTATTTTATACAATACTTTTTTATATACATATTTTAAATTTGATTTATTTTTATGTTTATTCTATACATATTTTTATTATAAAATATATTTTAAGAAAAGATAATAATCTTATAATATGTTAGATATATATAATATAATAAATATTATATATATCTAATATAGATAATAAATATTTAATGAATATATATCTTGTGTTAGTGATAAAAAAAGAAGATGAGAGCAATGAAAATGATGATCAACAATATATTAAAAATGACTAAAATGTACATGAAATTAGTTTTACACGTCGTAATAGCAAATACATACAAATAGAAACAAATAGAAAATGCTTACAAAACTAATAAGAGAAATGTACAGTAATCACGTTTATTAGGTCGTTTGTTATTATGATATTTGCATGTGAGATGAACATATCATAACACTATATCAGATTACGTGAGACTAGATTAAAATGCATGATATATCACTGCGAGAAACATCTAATACGTATAAATTCATCTGTACCAGTTCCGAAGTGATGTAACAGTTTGTAATTCGGATTACAGAATTTTGCAAGAATATTAAATTACGATTACTATCGCTGTGTATATATGTTGTTACACTGTTTCATACGATAACGATGCTTTGAAAGGACTGAGTTATTGCTCATTTCAAGGATGCCAGATTCAATAATTCGAATAACAAGATTCTCTTTGTATATCCAAAGGAAGCTTGACTTTCGAAAATCGATAATAGTTTAGGACTTCGTCTCAAGATGCACCCTCGAAATCTCGCGTATTCATCAACAGAAGCATTGGAAGCTCCTTGGATCTCGATGAGTGGTAACATATAAAGGGCTCTTTCGCAAGTGTGAATTCTTCGATGATCTTATAATTATGAGTGGCATTGAGAAACTTGATAATGGCTCGTCTTATTTTTAGTATTTTGAGAGTATTCTAATATACTATATGTATATATATATATATATATATATATATATATATATATATATATATATTATATTCTTAGGATATTTTTCTACCATGCTATCAGATATGGTGCAATAAAATTAATTAAGTCTAATTACTAATTGATGAATTTTTAATAATATGTTACATTAAAAAAATTATTCTTTCTTGACATTTTGCTTTTCTTTGTATACCACGATTAATTGCACTCGTGAACATTTTTTTTTAAGTTATCCCTTCATTTATTCTTGCAGCGAGATCTTTGATACGATTTAAAAATCGAATTAAATGCGTACGGATAATTTACGGATAGTTTACAAACTTGTTCACAAACTTGTTCCAAGCCGGCTTCCTAAAGCGCTGACACAGAAACTTTAATGCGACTTGTAATTAATTATTATCCAATAACCTTAATATATCGGGTATATTGTTCCTCGATACCGCGTTATGACGTGATGCTGTTTCGCTTTATCGCGCCGTGTTATGCATTGATCGATTCGCCGTCGAACAGCATCGTCGCTAAGTCGCGCGATCCAAATTGCAAACATACTGAAGCCCTTGGGAATACGCTTGAGAGTAAGATAATTCGAATACATCTTGTTCGATCTCCCAGGAAGGAAAGTACATTCGATGTTAATTTGGCCCTTGTGGAGAAGATAGAGGAATCTACTCATCACGTCACAGAATTGAAACGACAGCTTCTGTTCCTTTGATCGAAATTCGACTTGTCTAATAAGGCAAGGAGGTAGCAAATAAGGAAAGCAAAATGGGAAGGTTAACATTTATCGGAAAATATCTCGTAAAAATTTTACCTTAGGAAGGATTTGCTTTAAGGAAGATATTAATTTATTTAGCATTACTTAAAGTTGTTTCAAAATAAAAAAAGGCACTTTTTTTAGAAATATATTATCTTGATATAAAATATTCTTTTTTATTTTTTATACTTGAAATAAATATTGTTTCTGAATCTGTTTAAAAAAAAGTTTAACTTATATATGCATGTGTGATTATTTCTCAAAAACTTTATCTAATCAAAAATTTTAGATTTAAATTGATTAATTTTTAAATATGTATGAAGATTAATTAAAAATATCTTAAAAATTTTGATTGACATAACTTTTTGTTGTTACATGTTCGTAATACGAAAAAACAATATTTGTAAACAAAAGTTGTTTTTTATCACGTTTTAATGAAATAATCTACGCTCTTTTTTTATAATAGACATAATATTCTGCCGTAAACTTTGAAAATTCCTGTGTATTTAACTTAATTGAGCTTCTACAATAGAATTTTTAAGTTAATGGAATAATTTAATTTAATCCAGTGGAATTTTTAATTTCAATTTTTCATATAAAAGCATCTCGTACGTTCAATTTATCATTGTTTTCACTGTATGTATTTCTTTATAATATTTTTCTTAACATTATTCGCAATAATGTGAACACGATATTGCGATAACGATGAGACACATTATATATATATAATATCTGATCTTTTAAAGTTTAAAGCTTGAGACTACGGCGGACGTGATGTTGGACTAGCGAAGTGACTTTCGTAGTATCTGTTGCTTAACTTTGCTATCCTTCTTTCCCGCTCTCTTCCCCTGAGGTATACATTTACGTGACGATGAGGGAGCGAGCAGCACACGAAGGGATAACAGAGCGATGCACGTTAGCTTGGCATACATCTTGGTATCGCGCCGATGTCGATTTGAAATTCTACCTGCAAGCCGTGGTATCCCATGCCATCGTGGATATGTTCGGGTAGCAGATTATCTCTAGAAAGAAAGGTAGAGAGGGGAAGGGGGCGACAGTGATAACGACATCGATTTAAACCACGTCTTGGATAGTTTTAAGACAAAGTCTGTCGTTTACTTTGCTATCACAATATCGATCGTTGTTCAATTGAACGTAATTAACGATCAGCGTAGCAAAATGCAAATCGAAGCTTAAATGACCGCTACTATTTTTGTATCTTAGAAATTGTGCATTTTGCACAATTCTGTCATAATCTGAAGTTTCTTTATTAAAACGCATAATAGTAAATACATAATTTTATTGTACATCCATATGTGTTACTCATCTTGAAAAAGATATAAATAAGCATTTTCCTAAACCCTGATCTACGAGCAGATTTAAACAACATATTATCAGCGCTAATTTTGTTTGATTACAATTTTACGTGTCTAACAGGAAATTTTTTATTTTGAAAATCTTTACGACAATTTCTAAATAAGGATGGATTTTCTATCATTTATTCTCTTCAAGATATAAAATTTGAGAAACGCTGAAAAGTCGATTAACAGCAGGTATCTTCGAAAATATTGTGAAGTATTAGAAATTAATCTTACAAGAATGAGTACTTGTTTTCGTATATATAATGATTAATATCTTTTCCGAAAGAAACACTTTACCCTGTAACTTCGCATATTCTCACGCAGGGAATCCACATGGATGTAAACTCTAATTACAGTTTCGCAGTATCAAATGCGTGCTTGGTTTTAACTTTCAACGACCAGCGGCTCCGTGGACTCGTTACGCAAGTTAAGTTTCATGAGCTACTCTTAAAAGCAGTGATTTTCATTGCGGGAGCGCGATGTGCTCTCACCATCAAATAGCGTGACGCTATAAAAGGCGAAGAAGACGCAGCTATTCCGTTCCCCAATGATGATCGTTAGCGACAAGAGCAAGTAGTTTCCGCCGGCCTACAACCATCGTAGCTGCTGGAGGCCGATAGAAACCCCTTTCCTTGTCGTTTTATGACGCAACCTCCGTTACTGCTCTTCCGCTGTTATTCTTCGTAAAAAAAACTTGCCGATGAATTTCTTTGCACAATTCTTGACGATTGCACTCAAAATAATTCTGCTTGAAGCGCGAACTTTAAGGTTTTCTTGCATCAGTTCTGATAGATTGTTGTTGATGAATTACATGCGTGTGTTTATTAATAATAAATATATTTCTTTATAAAATAAAGTTGAATGCCTTTTATAATTTTTATTTTATTTTAAAAAGACTATCTTCTTAAATAAAAAGTAAACTTTGTAAACTTGTTAGATATGCAGGCTTTTTCAAGTTTTGACATAAATCTTGCTCTAATTTCTTATCAGTTCCTTTTCTTCAGATGAATTCACCACAACAAAGTTCTTGCTATCTTTTGACTTAATATATAGTAACGGGACAGAGTAAATTTTCCGTATCATTGACTGTCTCTAGTTTCTCGGTTTTGCAATCTTGGTTGTGATACACTCGAGAAGATACGTCGAATTTTATCAATGAACTGCTTTGGCTGACAGCCAAAATTCTGCGAAAGCGATCCATCATTTACAGTTTACAATCTCTTTGATTTAGTTATTCTTTTTTTCCGTCGTATACCGTATCTCATACATTTGATACAATTCATTGAATAAACTAAAGCTGCATAGCTTATCGAAATAATTAATCTTCTTCTCGATGGGCGCACAAATCTTGTCTGTCAAATCATCTTGCATTGACGTGATCTTCTCATTGTCGGTAGCAGCCAAACTTTGATAAATTATCCAACGTTTAAAAAAGGCGAGAGCGTTCTAACGTGTAGAATTTAGCAGTGTGCGAACATATTTAAATGCTGTCGAGCCATTTAACGGCAACGTAAAACATCTACTCGTGCAAATGTTTTCTTTTTTTTTTTTTTTTACATTCAAAGTGCACACAAAGTGCATTATTAAATAATGGGGAAAACGTGAGGCATTTTTCGTAAGAATTTACCTTTGTTTTGCATGCTTCCTGCAGCTCGCGCAGGAAGGTTCCAAAGTATGGCACCACAGGACATTCTGGCATCGCGAGAGCGCGAGCAAGTGCACACTCATATTCGGAAGACCGAAGGGCGTAGGAGAGATATTTCAAAACCGGTATAGGCTCGTTCACGCTATGCCAAAATGGCTTTAGCTTGTCGGATCTGAAACACAGACAATTCGTTCGTTTGATTAGAAACATTTTTTAAGGCATACAATTAAACCGCTGACAATAAAAATTTGTTTCGTCATTTCCCCTTAAATAATTATATTACAACGCTGTAAGGGGAAAGTAGGGTATGATGGCCGTACGAAAAAGATGGCCATAGGCTGTCATTTTTTCAATAATCGCTACGTAGTGCGCTTTTTTAGTCATTATCAAAGATAATCGATATTTACAGTAATTTATGTGCATATATTATTCGCAATGACGATATTGTGAATCTTATATCATATTTTTACTTCTGACTATCTGCAAAGTTTTTCATGTGTCCACTAAAAACTATTATAACGTCGAATAAATTACAGTTAAGCTATCGTAATCGGCTTTAGACATATTATAAAGATATGTAAATTGTTATATGACTTATAATTTTTATTTCGTTTTCACTATTTTTTTATAAATACTATGGCCATCTTTCCGTCACTATGGTCATCTTTTCCTTAAAAGTTGGGTAAGATGGCCAATGCTTATGTTGTACTATTTTGACGATATTAAATTTTTATTAAATATTTTCCTTTTATATTCGATAATATTACGTAATTTAAGCTTCAGTGAAAATAATATGCCAGAAAATAACAAAAATAAAAGTATGTTTTTTGCATTTTAAAAAACTATGGCCATCTTATCCCGAGTTTACCCTATATATATAATACAACGCGTGTTATTATATTGCTAGTGATATCGTACTTGATAATTTTAAATAATATATTTTTTTTTCTTAAAACATCTTAGGAGTGATCATTTAAATTGCAAACCACATAAATGATTAAATGAATAAATCATTGGTTAAGAGATCAGCGGATATTATACTTACAAATGAGATTTAATACTTTGACTAAGTAAGTATACTCAATTGAAGTAACATACATTAATTTCTACCTGATGCCTCAATTTTACACACCAACATTATATAGTGGTTTAGCCTTGGCGGAATTACTAAGCTTAATTTCAGATAAGGTAAATTTCAGAAGTAGTTAATGCTACACTAAAAGCATTGATTAATTGTATATTAAATTAATATAGAAGGAAACATTGAAACAAAATAAAGATTTTTTTTCTGTTAGAAAAAAATTACATATTTTTCTTCAAAACGTGATAATGAATAGTTTATTATTATAAATTTGCTCGAATTAATTAATAAATAATATCTTTAATATTTTATAATATTTATATTATTTATAATATTAATAAGATTTACATATTATCATACATTCGTATATTCACCTTTTGCTTAATTTTTTTATTAAAACGAGAATCAAAGTTACAATACAAATATTCATTCCTTCTTTAAGAGAAAATAATTTTTTAGTCGGAAATTTTGTTTCTTCTGTGTGTGTGTGTGTGTGTGTGTTAAACGCATAGTATGAAAGATCAATATTTCAGAACTGGTAAAGTTATTACGAAAACGTTCACTATAGTTTAGCACATGGCGCAGCAAAATATAATTATGACACTTTACATTTACGTATACGATTTAAAATTAAGCCGGCTCGATGGTTGCTTCAATACTCGGAAGAAACAACATGTCGCTCAATGCAAACAGTTTCCTCCGTTTCGCATACTGGCGGTCGTTGAAAATCGAGGAGCGTTTATTACTGCGGTGTTAATTATCTTCTCTCTTTAAGCGTCCTACGTAGCGTGCGGGCTAGTTAGCTCCGAATGTCGGTTGGAAAATGTTTCCGAGTAGCGTAGGACAGTTAGCCGGTGTGCAATGATCGTTCTAAAACGATACTCCCGCACAAAACTTTTATCTTCTCATTCGCGCAGGACGAGCAGAGGGTGTGTAGCTTTACAGTGGTCTCGGGCAATAAAAAGTATTTTATTTCCACGCCGCTTTTTCCGATGGTAACAAACGTAAAGGTTTTTCACTATGCCACTTAAGGCAAAATTCGTTCGTTTCGTGGAACGTACAATAAAAGGCACAGCGACATTTAATGACGACGAGCATCGTTATCCGTGAAAAGGAGGAAAGTGATGACCGAATGGCGAACGTAAACCGATGCGGATAAAACCCCCTTTTACCCCTTAGAATTTTCTATTATCAGTGATGTTACGCTCATCGATGTAATTTCCTCCGTAGCTTCCGAGTCGTCGATTGAATGGACGACTTAGTTATTACGGTATTTCGATGAAGGTCAATAACTGCCAATATCGATGTGTAGTACATTTTGTAACAACTGTATATTATCAGAGATCGGTTAAAAATTTATCAATAGCGTGAGGAGGTCAATCTCTCTTGAATTCTTCAAATGAAAATAAAGTTCGATCCTTCCTTTCTTCCTACTTTTATTTTCTCTTTTAGAATACATTTCTAAGATATTCACAATACAGGGACGTTTTCTCCATTTTTGTTTGCACGTTTATATTGGAACAGGATCAAACTTTCCAAGGATATTTTCTGTATGGTTTTGGAATTGACAAGAAATTCTTTAATAAAATATTCTGTTTCCAATGTTTAGATATAAAGAGCTTATTCGAAGCACCTTGTGAAAAACGAAAATCTCTTTTGAGTATTTTTTTTCTCTCAAGTAAGCAATAACAATATTAAATCAATCGATTATTTTTTAGGTAGATGGACACAGATATTTTAATAACTTTTATACACTTTCAGCTATATATTGCGATCATGCATAATGAAGTAAATGTAAAAATACAAAATGCAATCTCAGAAAATTTCATCTGCAAAATGAATTTGCGAGTAAAACTTAAAAAAATCGCGCTTTGACGTTTAGATACGATAGCATAAAATACAACGATTAATCAAATTTCCTCAGTCAAGAACTCCTTTTAAAACAGCGATACGTTTTCAAAAACTTTGGCGCGAGTTGTTCTTTGAAACTTGTAAAAGTTCAGCATGCGAATATCGCTCTTTGTACTTTTTTTCAACACTTCTTTCATGCGAGAATTAATTGTTAAACGGGTAGGAAAACGATTTTACGGAAGAATGCGCGAGTTATTTGTACTCGTTGATCTCTTGAGGAAATTAATGACACACATTCATTATTCGAATTTACTTTTCAACGGGAGATTATCCCATTCTCCTCACGAGGCATCGGATTGAAAGAGGTCGCAATTCCGAAAGAACTCTTTCGCGAAATAATGCGATTACGTCGTTCAATCGTTTCGGGACATGAGCAGAGCATCGAGTTGGGAAACATTTGCAGAATGAACTGTATATGAACTGTATAGCACTCGAGAAAATTTTTACGGATGCTCTCAATAAAGCGAATTATTATGAAAAGTCACTTCACTTTGCGATGAATAAAAAAAAGATATATATATATATATATATATATATATAATAATATAATTTAAACTTCTATGGATCCAACAGTTTAAAAGAAAATTGCGTACACATTCTTGGTAAATATTTTTACAATACATTGTGGTAATTATCTATAAATTGATTGCATAAAATGATTATTGATACATTAACAGTTGCTTTTTATTCAATAGTATATATTTCAATTGTTGTTTTCTTTTTTATAATTTTACTTTTTGAGTTAATTTTTTTAACTTTAATTTTAAAATTAATTTTTCCATAATAGTTTAATAATTTTTATTTGTGTTTACAAATATCAAACATCTAGATGCTCTTATCTCATTGTTAGTTTAGATTGTTATTATTCTAAACTTTGCTGATCAAAATCCTAAAATATAATATAAACTAATAGGGAGCAATTTTTAGTAAATATCTGTGATATAAGTTTTTATTTCGCGCTTTTAGTTAGAGACTAGAAACTAAGAATAAGTTATCGATTTTTTAGTATCTTTTGTGTAATAAAATATTACGTATATAAATAAATAATTATTAATAATTATTTATTATTAGTAGATAAACCTATTTCCTGTTTTATAATAACGTATTTAATGGTTTAATAATAATGATGGATTTACTATCACTTATTCTGATAAGATATCTAAAACGTACGAGATAGTGTAGCAAGTATGAGAACAGCCGGGAGCAAATCGCATAACATTTATGCGTGAGCCGAGAGTAAAGGGAGTCTGGTATAAGTATTTCAATCAAGTTGCAAACGCGTTCTCCGGTTTCCCGCTTGAAATCCAAGTTCTGTTGAAATATATACATGTATAACAAAAATATGTATACAAATTATATAGTAATTATTAAGTCTGCCAGAGTTATTTATATGAAACATCATGTAATGATATTAATTTTTTAATAAAAATGTGAATCGAGAACACACATGTTTGAAAATATTAAAATTTTTTTTTTAGTTTTTCTCTCTACATACTTTTTGAATTAATTTTTAAAAATTAATTTAGAATAATTTTTTTCATAACAGTTTAATAATTCGTGGGGGAGGGGCTAATTGTGAATATCAAACATTAGATGCATCTCAGTTTAGATTGTTAGTATTTCAAAATTTGCTAAAATCTTATTTAAATTACAATATAATATAAATTAATAGGAAGTATAATCTAGAAAATATCTATAAATACAAGTTTTTATTTCGTATTTTTATCTAGGGACTAAAAACTAAGATCAAAACAATATATCGATTTTTTATAATGCAATAAAATCCGGATAATAAGAATGAAATGAATATGAATTGAAATCGATACAATTTCAGTCATTTCGGATTTCAATGAAATATGACAATTGAAGCAAGCTACTATATTTATTGATTTTAGTTTCCAAGAAATTTTCAGGAAATAATATAACTGATAACAATGGGAAAAGAAATGTGATACTCAAAATATCAAAATCTTAGATAGCGAATTTGAAGATAACGTCTATAGGAAAAGTAATTACCCTAAATATGTTTCAATGTTCATAAGCAAAGTCTGCGTAGATCGAACTATTCAAAGGACATTTGACCTTTAATGATCATCATTTTATAAGATGAATGCATCCAAATCTCTAGTCTCGAATAGTTACGATTGTTACGATTGACTGGAATTCTGAGTGGACAAAGCATCTTTGATCGCTCGTCTATCACAAATTCCAGATAAATGGCTACAAAAATATCAAAGATTCTAAAGAATCGTTATTTTCTACAGATTTAAATCTTTGTCAGAATTGGATCTTGTCCAATAAGATATAATACGGAGGATACATTTCAAGAACACGATACTTGTTGAATAGATTTTGATTTGCTACCGAAAAGATCTAAATATTTTGTAGAATACTATACTTATATATTAGTATGAATTTCATTCCACAAAGAAATTCACTTGTAATCATATAAATAAAAGTTTGATCCGATTTCTATCGCAATCAATTTTTATCGCTAAAAATTCGAAATTTAACACTTATACTTGGTTATGTAATAATTAAGAAATTTGCCATCTTACCTATTACTTAAAAACACATGACTTGATAAAAAAAAGCTTATCTTTTTATGTCTCGAAACGAATTACAAATGAATTTTTTTTTTTTACTAAAACGTGTATACATAAATATTTAGTAACGACATGAGAATTTTAGATTTTTTATTTGTTGATTGAGCGATAAACTTACAATTACTATAACATGTAAACATATCTACGAATGCAAATTTTTATTATGATGCTTACCTATCTTTCGAAAGTGTATAAATTTTCGCTAACAATAAATTAATTTTTCAAAAATTCTGTTGTGAAACTTTTTAGAACATAATTGTGCAGTAAAAGAGTGCGGAAATTTAATGAAGAAATATTTTTTTATACTTGTATTCAAAGGTTTTATTTTACTTTTATTTTTATCTCTGAAATAATAAGCTCAAAGAGAAAAAACAGCTTATTGTTTCATATAGAAAAATATGAATTCAGAATTATGTAGAAGAAAATTAATTGAATAAGCATGATAAGGAAGATATGCAATGTCATGTAACATATTCAAGAAAATTCCAGCAAAGTGTCGAGTTCAGATTAGTGTCATTTTATTAGGGATTATATTTTAAGGATCTTTCGCATGACATGCGATATTCGCTCAAAATTATAATTTTATTTGCGTTTTAAATTTGTAAAAAAATTACACGAATTTATAAGATAATACAGATAACATAAATATTGTACAACATAATATGATATAATAAATATTATATAATGTTGGTATTTTTTTGCATGTGCAAAAAAATTGTAACTTTCAAAAAAAAAAAAAAAGAATTCACGAATAATCCACTATAAAAAATAATAATTTCATTTGAAACTGTTACCTAAATTGTCGAAGGCGATGAGCTGGTTAAATATTACGTTAAAATTTTATGTGCGATGCATTCATCAAAATTTTATTGAGAGAATATGAATTTAATATTTGAATATAATTTTTTTTTTTTTTGAATATAAATCTTTTTAAAAATTATCTAGTAATTCCATGCGTGTTAAATCAATATATTAGCCGATTGTAATGTGATACCGCATAATTACAGCTACGCGTACACGCGCGGCAGCGGGGCTAAGTCTTTAATCCGATCAAAACTCGAGGGTTGACGGGATGCGTGTTGCGGTCGTCTTTCGTAATGATCTATCGGTGCCGATAGCAACTTTGTCCTTGCGGTTAGATACTCACGCAAGGATGAAGATGGATGGACTTCCGTAATGCGGCGCGAGAACAAGAAATTATATTACGACTTTCACACTTCGTTGAAGCACACACAGGGCTGACTTATGGATCGTAATAAAGTGTATATTGCAGGAAGTAAGAGATAGCCGTTCAAAGATTGATCTTTCAAGTTAGCGAGATTTAACGCCGACATTCGCCCTAATGGCGGACGACGTTACGTATACTTACTCCAGACCGAAGATTATCTCCATGGCTGAATTAAAGTTTCCGATATTCCAACAGGTTAGCGCAACCCGTAGAAGACAAGACAGCACCGCCTGTCGTTCTTCTATCGTGGCACCACTGGTGATCGCGTGAGTGACCCATGAGCTCACCTGATTAACAAACGTGTAATAATGATTATTTCATCTGCCAGGGGTATATATTGTTATAATGTTATACACATTGTAATTAGAACTTGATATCGCATTAAATTGAATAATGTACGTCTACCATGCAAGTTTTCGACAGTTTGCGTTTATGTAATCCTTTCATTTATGTCATTTAATAAATGAATAATTCAAACTTTATATATATATATATATTTTTTGTTTTTACGAAACGTATCAAACAATATGTGCGAATCGTTCTATTAAAATTAGCGCAATTATGAAAATTTATATAGTTTCACAGAAACTTTCATTAGCGTTCAATTATTAATTCAGTGACATTACAATCATACGAGAGATGTAAATCAACACGAACGATGGCAATAGCAACGATTAAAAAATTTATTAACCTACTAGCTTATTTTTTTATATGAGTTTTTATAAAATAAAATAAAAATTATCGTTTTTTACAAGGTAAGGAAACGTTGCACGAAGAATGTCATTCAGAATAAAACATGGGTCTCTATCCTAGAGGCTTTTGTTTAGCGCGGTGATAAAGACAACGACACAGAAAGAAGAGGAATGGAGAACCGGACGTTTTCAACCTTGGACGAGAATTTAGAGTGGGAAATGGCAGATGGGCGGGTGGGTAAGCGAGGTCAGGTGATATCCGGATACGTACCGTAGTATACGTGTACGAGTGGAGTAAGTAGGTGAAAGTGTCGGGCGAAACCGTACGGGAAACCACTAAAGAAGTGGATACCTCATTAAAAGCAGCTGATGAGAGTTTCCGCGAGACTAAAGACCGGAGGTTCTTAGCGTGGTGCTTTCACGATTGTGATTCGCGTTTATTACTACCCTTGAACAGTGAATTACTATTCTTTTTATTTACATATATGTATATATCATACGCTATAATAATAATAATAATAATTTCGCCTATTAGGGACGAGTTTACGAGACTTTCTCTCTGTGTCATCGTTTCTCACAAAGTGATTCAAGATGCAAGCAGTTAAGGGTATTAATACGGAGAAAAAGGAGAGGGCGAGGGAAGGAAGGGGCTAATGTACCTCAATAAAACGATCGATGAGGGTCTGCACGGTCGAATACACTGTGACGACAGGCCAGGAAGATTCATCCTCGGTTTGGGTAGAGTTGTTGATGGTGCTGGGGTTGCTGCAGCTGCGACTCGGCGACGGGGGTGGCCTGGCAGGTGGTTTCTGCAACGTGGTCTGATCCCGCGCCACGTGCCTTAAATACTCGTGCGGCGGTACCTGGTAGAACAGCTGGTACTCGCTTTCCGTCAACCTGAGCGCCACCTCCTCGGGGAAGTGCAGCAGCTTGTGCAGATCCTCCAGCTCCTCAGAGCTCCGAGGCGGCTGCGGCTGCGGCCGCTTCTCCAGCTCTGAAATAATTATTTTATCTTTATATTACTCTCTCCTTCCTTTTCTTTCTGTACATGTTCACGATATAACGACGAAAAAAAGATGCGAGAAGAACCAATGAAACTTTATTGAGCATGAAATGTTATTTCTTATCATTTTTAATCTTCTTATATTCGTTAATCATATTTTAAATTATAAATTATAATTACATTATGACAATTTTAGTTTTGTGTGGTTTATTTATCTCATTTTTATTATAATGTTACGGTTTTTATTTGTGTAAGGCTGTAGTATAATCTTAATCTCTTTGCATTTTCAAAGAGTATTAAGATGAGTATTTTAAAATCTATAGTATGTAATTTTAGAGAAAATACTTCAAACTTTGATGTTTCAAAACATGATATTAACGTTTAACATTTGCCGCGCAAAAAGAATAAGATCAGATAATTTAGCTTTAACATTTTTCAAGAATCAACATAATCGTACAAGAAAAAATGACAATATAAAAAATAATGTCAAAATATCAAAATATAGGATAAATATAAAGAAGAGAGATATTAATAGTAAACTTTTCTAAAATAATATTATTAATTTATTTATATATGTTACATTTAATGATTTATATTATCTCTTGTCAAAGATATCGAGTCATCATGGATTTTGTTAAAAACTTGAGATACATGATCTTCATTTGCGAAATAATTGTCGACGAGTGAGAGAATTTATATTGATTAATTACGCAATTACTTTCGGATAATCAATGTTGAAAAATTGATAGCATATTCAAAGCATATTCATCTGTCTATACATATATTGAAGTTATATTTTGAAGTATTTCTGCGGACAAATTTACCTTTAAATTTTATTTGGTTGGCATTTATAAAAATTACTTTAATATTTGGTAGAAATTTTTTGTTCTCTTTTATTCACAACACATGGCGTAATTATTTTCGGCACGTTTGCATCAGAATTTATACACAAAACACGCTGCAATCAGGTTGCGCCTAATGAACTGCGATAATCTTTACATCCAATTACATTTAAATTTCATATTAATGTAATATTTATTAAATTGTTCGAATTACGATTTAAATATGTGAAAATCCAGAATGAAATTTACAGATTATTAATAATGAATATATTTTCATATCAAGATATTTCGTAATCCAACGATCATCTATGCATTTGAAGGCTATATAGTTAGTGATTGAAATTTCGTGCAATGCCAATTTGTGAAAGAAACACGGCAATTTTTTACCTACCGTTTAACATTTGCCGCGCAAAAAGGTCAGCTTGATGATAGTTTTTCGTCGACGCGACGTGAGCGATGCACAAAATTCGACGCGACCGACGAATAAAAGCACCCTTTTAGGTCTCCGATGAATAATTCCGCGCTGCGGGTATCGGGCTATCTATCGTTGATGTTCCAAAATAAAAACACAGTTTACAATATTTTGAATTTCGACACCCGGTACGCGCCAAAGAATCTAACAGCTGCGAAATAAAATATAAACCATAGGAAAAAAAGGAAATACACGTTTGCATAATTAGAAATTGAAATGCCAAATTGGCTCACATTATATATAAATTGTTCTTTAAAGAGTAATGTAATCTCTTTTTAATGAAATTAAATTTTTTTCTCAATACAAAAAAAGAAAATATTTCTTTCATCATATTAATACAAAGAAAGTGCGTACATAGTTGCTATTGACAATTTTAAATCTGACCCAATTACTTAAAAAAAAACGATTAAGAATGTTACGTCTCGTTAGAATTGAGTACTGACATAATGCATGCTTATGAGACGGCGTAGAATTATTATGCGAGTGCATTCATTCGCAGTGATATTCATGGAGTGCCATAGAATAATTCGAGGAATTTCGAATATTGCGAGCCTCGTACGTACTTGCCTCCAGCATTGGAATAATATGCAGAAACGCATATTTTTATGCCGTTGTGCTAGTAGATATTTTTTTTCGTAGGATAATCAATGCCTATACGTGCCTTGTTGAATACAAAACTGTTCCAGGCTATCACATAACTTTTTGTATTTGCTCGATGTAGTGCAAAAAACATATATTCTCGCATTACTTTTTCAAATGTCATTCGGGTAAATAACTATATATACATATATATTTGAAAGAAATATGGAATTCTTTGAAAAAAAATGAAAAATTTATGTGTCGTTTGTTGTACTTCAGTACTAGGATGCAAGCCTCAGGCGAGATTGTAACTGGAAGCTGAAATACAAGCGGATGAAGAGCATCGATAAAACAGGAGACAGAAAAATTTTACACTCTCGTTAGTTCGAACAGAATCTAATATTCGGGCAACTGAGGTGAAAATTAGCGAAAATAAGATATAAATAATTTTAGTGAAAATAAAATATAAATAAAATTCTACAATAAAATATTTGCAGAAAATCTTTTTAATTTGCGATGTCAAGCGTCATATTTTTATTCGCGTGTTGATCATCTTTTTTTTTTTTTTTTTTAGACGAACGTAAAGGTATTAAATATGAATTTTTTTAAGTAAAATCTACAGTAAAATTTACCTCTGCATTTAAATCGCATTTAAAACTCATTTTGTACGGAATTGGAGCTAAATAGAACGATGTTTTACCGTGACATTTCCGCGTCTTGTAAAAATACTGTTTCTCGAATAATGTTTGAGACGAACATACATCTTAAACGGAGTAATTGCTGATACTATGATAGCGAGCGGTGTTTCTACGCACATTGCTCTTATGCAAGTCGATTATCGTATGATGTATAGCGTGAGATGGACCGATCTGCGTGTATACGCTCGTCCATCAACGTCTTCGTGCAAACCAAGGTCCGCCAAGGATCTTAAAGACCTCGTGCAAACACACGCCGAGTGTGGACAGAGTAGTCGGACCGTGGCGTGCTCCGATGTACGTACGCGGTCAATTGACGAACCTTATCAGATAGTAGTGTGTACGATAATCTGATGAAGAGATTAATCAACATATCGGATCAAGAACATAAATGGCTATTGCATTATCATATTGTACAGCGATAGAACCTTGTTTGCCAAGCTTTGAATTTAATCAGATCAATCTCCGTCATAGGTATTATATTATTAAGAAACTTTGGTAGAGAAAGAGAGAGAGAGAGAGAGATAAAATAAAAAATAATTTATGATACTTTTATCATTTTTTATGCTTGTTAAAATCAAGATAAAAAATAGCATTTTTATTCAATTTAAGATGCTATCGAAGATTCTGATTAACGATTGACATTTTGAAGCGAGACGTATCGAGTTAATTATCATCTCGAAACGATCTGTCATCTTTAACGCGTATCGCATCATATCATGTGATCACTCGGCTATAGTGTATGATCGCAAGGATAATTTCAATGAAAAGAGTAGCTTACCTTATCAGGTGATGGTGCGGCCACGTGGGGTGGAGGAAGTGGAAGTGGTTGGGTCTGTCGCGCCGTTGAGGGAGATGAGAGAGCGGCGTAGGACGCTGCTCCGTGAAATCGCCGGGATCTACCGTGGAATTAGTCCGACGAACGGGCCGGGTAATCCCCGCGTAGTTTCGCGGTCTGCATCAGGACAGCTCCATCGGTATCGAGCCGATCGAAGCCCTCTTCTAAACCCCTCTTCGTCGGGCTTCTTTCTCCGCTCTCGTCTCGGCGTTGTCCTCAAATCTGGCGGCGCGTCGACCGTAATCTGAGAAAGAAGCGAGAAAAAAATGATGAAACTCGAAGTCTTGGATTTATTACCGAGAGAGAGAGAAAGAGAGGAAGAAGGAGAGCGAGAACGTGGGATAAGGGCATCGAGAGAGCGAACGATTTATGGTCCTTTGGCGAATCCACCGAAATTCATTCGAGCAGTTCTCGTCTTTCTGCGTGTTCTCAAGAACGAAATCTTTTTTTTTTTTTCTACCGAGTCACGCGAACAGATTTATCACGAAGATTTTTAGGAAACACGTCGGTTAATGAGCTCACTTGTTGTGGTTCTCAAGTTTAATATGTGTCGCAGTTGGAAATACTACTGTTGAATAACACACCTGGGAAACTAAAATTTCTGCGAAAGAAATGTAGATAGAAGATTTCTACAAAGTGCTGCTTAGGTTTTCTTATTCTGCTCGTTACTTATATAACTCAACTGGTAAAAACTATTACAGGCAAAATTTACCGAGATTTAGAGAGAGAAATTACTTTACTTTTTTCACACGTTTATACATGCTTATGAATATATTTGAAAAAATCTTGTAATATATATACATATATATAAATTAATAAAGACATAGTGTTTCTCGTGTTAACGCATTTTCCACTAAGGAAAAATCGACTGCAAATTTACCAAATTGGTTCGAAGGAAGTAAAAAAATATATATGTTGTGGCTCCGAGGTGGAGACACAGTGTTTTCGGGATCGTTGCCGGGTTAGAAATTGAAATTCCAAAAAGTCAGCTCAGCTTTTTTATATGTATACAGTCGCTTTTATTTTGTAGCTTTTTCACATTAAAATACTTCTTCCTAACTCAACCTTGACTAATGTCTGTTTACGTAGTCACTTTCCCTCTCGGCCGTCTCGAATTATTTAACTTCACGTCGCGTGCAATTTACGTCATCTTGTTGGTAAGACGTGACGGGGGCGTGACTATGTCTCGGATACGTATGTCGGTGATGACTTTTATATCTGGTGATTTACAATTATTCACGTTCAACTGATTACTCGTGGTTCACTACTGCTTGGTATAATTATAGTTAACGATGGCTCGACGTAGTTTTGTGTCTACTAGCGATTAACTGTTCGTAATGTCTTACTGATGACTCATGCCTGCCCGATGCAGTTACATACAATACACATACAATACTGGGATGCTTTCCATTCAGCGACACAAGTCAACACAAATGTCATTTTATCCTTGTCACTGGATGTTGGAAAAAGACAGGATGACGTGTCGACTTGTGTCGTTAAGATCTGTTCTATAATCAGTCATTAATCGTCATGTAAGAAATTAATCAATTATATTCGATTATTCTTCTCTAAATTCACCTGTGATTGGTTAATTTCTTACAACTGATGATTCTATTGCAGAACGAGTCTAAATGAAAAACACCCTCTGTTCGACTGCCTGATCGAAAGGAACGATTCGGAGGTAATATTTATACAATTAGATACATATTTTTTTATATGATAAAAATATAAATCATAATAGAAATAGAATATTAAACATTTCTTAATTTTTCTCTTAGATTGATGGTTAACGATTATCTCTGAACAAAAATAGCATCTTTTTTTCTTTTCCTCGTTTTATGTTAACGAAAAAAAGATCGGCAGATCGCGTTGAAAGAAAAATGCTTTGTCCTCTAAAAAAACAGAGAATATCTACCACTAAAAAGAAATCTGAGGAACAAAAAAAGAATGAGCAGAAATGGTCTCTCTTTTCGTTAAAATGAGCTAGCTGGCTTCAAGCCTAATTCATATTGCAAAGCAGTACGGATTCGTGTGTGTATGTACGTTTATTGAAATAAAAGTGCATTCACACACAAGCACACATACACACTAGGTTAGCTGTCTCAGTCGACTAATACACATTTTGATCGACTTTTCTTTTTTTTTTTCCTCTCCTCTTTTAATTAAACGCAGATAAAAAGAGGTATCTGACATATAATATGCCTAAACATTTTCTAATACAATTAACATTAAATAAAATAAGATCCATTGTGATTGATTAAAAAGGATTTAAATAGATGCAGAAATCGCATGTTTCACAAATTTAACTTAACAAATTTTAAGAATTCAGCATTGTTTCATCCGTTAGTTTAATTCCACGCATATCTTCTGTATTATTACCTCATTATCTGATTATAGTTTCACATTGATGAATTAATCAAATGAATGATGGATGAGATAATTAAAGGACGTGTTGTGCATTTCAGTTTAACGTATATATACTAATTTCCTGGATTCCATTCGAATTTGATAAACAGCGAACCAAACTTTGGGTTAGATTCCGAAAATAAGAGATTATATTCAGCAGACTCGATAGGTAATTTTCAAGTATCGCGTATGGCGTTGCATAGCGCATTCATTATCCGTTACGGTAGCAATTAATCAGAAATTCGTTTTGCGAGTGTCCACATTCGAAGTAGAAACTTCCGCGTCGCGAATTCGCCAGCACTTTGCGACCGTGTTACGTGAAACTTCGCGAAAGTGCGGACGCTCGTTAATCTATAAAGCAGCGCGGTTTCGCAGGCTGCAGCTGCAAGCTGTCGCTGGCAGAATGCACCGGTGTGTTTCACCTTTAAACTTCGGTTCGACGATGGGCGATAGAGTTCTCGAGAAGTCACATTCGACGGCTTCATTTCGCAATATTCCTCCTCTCGTCTATATTAACCGTTCAAACACGGTCGAATGAAAGATTAATGTAAATTATTCGATGAACGGTAAGGAAGAACGCTCTAGGAATAGTGGGAAAGCTCTATGAGATAATAGAAAGGTCATATACATATTTAATTTGTAATTTTTCAAGCGCGATTTTCTCTGCCTCTTGATAATTATTTTTTTCATATTTCAAAAGAAGTCTATATACGAAGTTATAATTTGCAACATAATTTAACAAAAGATAATTTTCTTTTAAACTCGAAGAATAATAATCATTGTTTGCAATTTTTAATACTGAATATAGTTTGAATATCCCTCATTACGAAATGTTCTATCTCTATTGCATCACAATTTCGAGAAATTTGAAATTAAAATTAGAAAAGGCTATTTTGTAAAGAAGGCTATTTTAACAACTACCATATTACATATGGATATCATATTATACTAACGGCATGCGACGTATTGAACAAGTTTTATTCTATTAACAATTAAATATATTGACAGAGTTTTCAATTTAAAATAATTCAAAATAAATTTATTGGAAAAATTAAAATTAATAAAATTTTCATGATTAAATATTGGATTTCATTGTAGGGCTTAATTTCTTCACCACTTTTTTACCATTCTTTTGAAAATTCCAGCAAAATATATCAAATTTTCAACGAATATAATCAAAATTTTCAAAAAATCAAATATACATACAGAGCGTATATTAAGTATGTTAAATTGCATTAAAATTATCTTTTTTACAGCCTTATATTTTTACAATTTTAACATGAAATGTCTTAAAATTATGACGAAATATTTTGTAGATCAAATTTATATTGAGGGATAAAATTATATATATATATATATTTACGATAGTTTTTTCTTGTTATTGTTTTTTTTTTATTTTTTTTTATTATTGCTAATTTAATCATTATAAAATATTAAAATTAAAACTTTTTTAATAGAACTATATTGCAGATTTTTAATTAAATTTTTCGCTTTAATTGTATACATGACTTCTTGCGTATTGCTCTCAAGTGATGTAATACATATTATTATAGAAAGTTATACTTTGTAGTAGGGAAGAGATTGTTACTGCACAGCGACGCTATTATTCGTGAGGAGTTGCAATTGGCTCTTTGGAAACTCAGCACATGGCAAGGAATACTTTATTAGCTGAGTCTAATGATCGACAATAGATGTGCTCAAGTCGCAGTGAAGCGAAGTTTGACTCCCGATTTCGCTATCGAGAACAGTTTCTTAGATCAATTTGGCCGAATGAATTATATAATGATTCGATTAAGTAGTTATGTACGATACACGTATAGTATAGTGCAGTTAATAATATCTATCATTAATTTAGCATCTTTCATCAAGAATATTTCGTGAAAAATCGTGCAAATGTGTATTTTATAGCTAACAATAAGATAAATACGATCTTACGAAATAACTGGAGAAATTGTAAAATTCGAGAAAAGTTTAAAAAATGTTCAAAAAAGTATAAAATGTATTTCAATTATTTTATGATAATTGATAGAAATGAGATAATTATTTATTTAATAATATATTTCGGTATCTTTGCGAATTGCACTTATTAAAATATGTTTAATTATTTTTATATGTATATAATAATCTGCGTAATTCTTTCTTTCATTGTTTTTGAAAAACATTATGATAATAGTTAATTTTAGTTAGTCTTGAATCAGAGCGAAAGAAAAGAAATTTTGCTACTTGAAACAGTCAGAAAAGATTAGAGAATTTTTAGATTGTATCTTTGTTTAATAATCCTGTCTTAAATATTAGAAGATCACTAAATTCATCAGATGCAATTTTATATACGCGCACAATCTATTCAACAAATTTATGCACAAGTTTATTTTTATGTTAGTGCAGTTATGCGTGTATTTTCTTATAAATTTTAAAATATCTAGCCCTGTTTGTTATATGTAATTACGATTGTAAAACATACGCAATGAAATGTTATTTTAGAATGGATCGCAATTTAACGGTTTACGGTTTGTGTTGTTACATCTCCGATATATATGGAATATAGTAAGCTTGCGTGGGAATAATTCTCTTCCGACGCGTATACAGGCCATGTATTTTATTCCCGCACGGATATAAAAAAGTAGAGATACTCGCGGAACATATTCAAAATATATGTATTATTGTAACATTTAATAGCATGAGGGCAAAAGTGCAGGCAAGATAGAACATAAGTTATAACACATTCCACGTGTATGTACGCTGTGTTTGAGAGTCTATTTGTTTTCTTTCTAAAGTAACTTATTAAACAAAGTTTATAATTATTAATTATTAGATGATATTTTTGGTTAAATTACATTTTTGCAATTAATACGATAAATATACAAAATATGCATTTATTAGTATTCTTTCTCCTTCGGTCAATTTAAAGACGACTATCTCTTAAATTTTAAGAAATGGGAATAATAATCGTTGTGATATTTCTTTGCATTTTTAGATTAATATTTCCGGTAAAAGATTCAAGTTTATTGAAGAATTAGGTTTTTTTAAAGTTTGTTTTTCGAAATCTTTCACTCTTCTCTAATAATGCAAAAATACTAGTAATAATAACTTGACATTTGATAAAATTTTTATTTATAATTTGGACTCTACTCTGAAAACAGATTGACAATATATATAGAATCTTTTTAAATAATAATGATTATAACAATAAATAGTACACTAAAGGTATAAAAAAAGGCAAATAAAAGGGACCAATTACACCGATGTTAGAAGCATCGAAATATTTTAAAACATAAGTACCACGCGCCAAAATAAAACTTGTGTAAATTTTAATTAAAGAATGGTAATTTTTTGGGGTCCGGTCTGCGTTTGCGTGAAAATTCGTTACTCTGTACAGGGTGCGGGGATAAAATTTACAACAGCTTGCTTAAGCTCGTTTTGCGCTAGAAGAAGTTTATCTCGTTTGCGTTGGGCGCTGTACATCGTTCTATTTTTCTGCGTCAGATTTTATGAAACCGCCGCTACCGCGTCACGAACGAAAGTTCAGGCAAACCTGAAGAACGTTCAGAAACTTTCGAGCTTTATTAGACTTGGGCGGTAGCACTCGTATTATTATTAAGGCAAACTTTTTGTGAGTAATTAGAATGTTATTTTTTGTGACAGCTCCATATTTTCTCACTTTTTTATTGTACAACAGACGTACTTGCTAATCAGATATTATTTATAGGATATAATTAATACAGTTATTATTTACAGTAATATTTAGGAGATAAAATACATTTCTCATTTTACGTGTTGTGTGTTGAGGTTTTATAGTATTTAAAAATTAATTTTTTAATTTTTAATTAAAATTTAATATGCGTGAAACTTAAAATAAATTAGAGTAAAATTTACCATATTAAATCTCTTGTTTTTCAAAAAACACTTTTTAAATAAAGAAATATATATATATATATAATACTTATAATGATTGATGACGTTTTAAAAACATCGTTGCTGCTTGTTTCAAGAAGCATTTGTCGCTTTGCATAAAATATATTCCGTTACTAGAGTCGCTCTCTTGTCATCACTCTCGCTAGAAATGAAAGCTCTTATAAAATCGCGGCTGAATCTCATCAGAGTGCTTTTTTCCTGCACTTACGAGAAAATGTTCGATGCATTGACGTGGAAGTAAAGACGGGAAAATATTCACTGAGAAAATAGTCGTGTTGTTTGTACGAAGTTGTTCTCAGGCGACTATTACAACGCCATCCCATTAAGTTGATTTTCGGTGACGATGGGTTTTTGTGACTTGAACAAAGGACTTTTGAAACTGTTTACAAGTTTTTTAGAGAAGTTTAGTCCGTCTTAAAAATTAAGAAGTATATACCATGCGATTTATAAATTTTCAGGATAAGTTAAATATTTGTTGCGATCACGTATAATCAATTAGATTTATCTTTAGATTCTTGGAGTATATAACTAGAGTGTGTAAACATATTGTGAAAAACTCTGAAGTCTTGCTAAAAATACGCGGTTTTATGTCTATTAGAAATGTCTTCTATAAGAAAAACACTTCTTTGTTTCTTAAATAAATACAAAACAAATGGATCTAAAGTAAAAATAAAAAAGTATTTTTTATGTGAGATTGGATGGATAGCGAAAAGAGAAAAAGCATTTTTTGAAATTAAGTGAATAAATCGAAATCGAAATGAGACTCAGATATTTGAAAATTTAATAAGTAAATACACACAGGGTGTTGTTTACTACTAATCAGAAACTTATGTGCTAGAAAGAATCTTAGTAAATTTTATTCCGTTTTCGTTTAAATTACACTGTGATTGTATTGTATGATGATATTCGACAAAGGATGAATATTATTCTTTCATTGCAAACAGCCATAGACGACATAAATTTTTTCATGCATACCAAATAAAGTATGAGATGTTAGAATTTTTAATTTTTAAACAATTTGAAACAAAACATACACATTGTGTATATTTTGTTAAACTAATATATATAGAATTATTCATTATTAATGATACAATTGATAAGAGAATGAGTTCTTGGGAAAAATTGTTAAACAAAAATTTTTATACAAAACTTTTTTTTTTTTTTTTTTTTTTTAGAAAAATTGTTTTACACATTCGAAACAAATTAATAATATTTTTTTACAGTTTTCAAAAAGAAAGCTTGAATAATTTTATATATCATACATCTCGCCAGTAATTATTAAAATATATATATGTAAAAAATACAAATGAGTTTAAAAAAACATAAATTTAAAGAGTTAAAAACATAAAGAGTTTCGTAAAATTTTTCTATTCTTCAAAACTACTATTTTTTAAATGAGAAATCTGCTTTGTTGCGCTGGTACTATAATTAACAATTCTGTATTACTCTACGACCATACTGTATAGCACTTACAGTATACCTATATAATTAATTAATTACATAAGTATATAATTACCTACATAAATAATTAATTAATAAGCACGGGAAGAAAAATCATGACAATAACGCGACAATCGATAGCAACGATATTTCTAATCAGAAACGATTGATTAAACGGGGACATATATATATATATATATATATATATATATATATATATATATATATATATATATATATATATATATATATAATATATAGGTATAGTATTCCTTTTTTATCATCCGGTTAGCCTTTTTTCCATTAGTTAGATGTGGATTTATTATTTGTAAAATATATATAACGAACTGACATTCATCGATTACAGTTGATAAAATATTTCTGATCGGGATGCTAACACGATATAGCTCGCAATAATAAGTAATGAACTTAATTAAAATTAAATGTGGCTTTCAATCGGACGATAAAATTTATTATATTTCGATCTGTATATTTTATCGCAAACAGTAAGCGTTATTGTTTTCTGCGATATGATATTCGTTGGTTGCAACATGTGTGCCTCATTATTGCCGTTATGAAGATAATAGAAGCCATTCTAATGTGTAGATAGCTGTTTGTGCATGCATATTTCATTACGTTATTACAAAGCCAGGTGGCTCTCGGGGAAAATCATTATTCATTCGTCTTTTGTGTGTCGCGGCATTATACAAACAAATAAAGGAAAACGTTAGACGAATTATAAAAAGGTAATAATAGAGATTATTAATAGTAGATGGAATAATGAGATAGAGAAAATTATTAACAAATATTTTGAGCTGCAAATCTAAAATATAATAAAGTAAAACAGGCTATGAATAGATTAACGATTTTGCGTAAAAAAAATGTTACAACTAATTAATTATAAAAGCTGTATGCACTTTTTAAAAAGATTTTTTTCATAAAGATATTAAAGTAAAACTCATAGGTTTGAAATCTATGAGTTTAAATCGTTGCTCTGTAAATGTAAATGTCTGTGTAGTTTGTACAAACAATATACAGATAAATATACGTCGGCGACGATCGATCGATTTGTGTATATACATGTTTGTACTCACCGACGATGTTTACGATATTTACATATATTTAAACTTAAATTTAGTTACACAAAATTGCTCGATACGTCCATATCTTTTTTGAAAATATGCATACAATTAAAAAAAGATTAAAAAATTATATAAAAACGAGACGATTCTATAAACATTTTAAACGAAAATAAGAAAATAGCACATTGAGAGATCAACGAACTGACAATGAGTATACACTAGATGTATAGATTAAAAAAATAATTTTAGAGTAAATAAAATTTTATTTTAATAGTTTTCACATAATTAATTGAACGGGCCAACCTACTCTTTTAAATAGATTCGAAAATTGCACAGCTGTTTGTTCTAGCACCCCGAGGAAAAATCGCGAGAAATGCGCGCGCGTCTTTGACTACGCGAGGGTCCAATTGGCTGCAGTTTGACACAG
This sequence comes from Anoplolepis gracilipes, assembly GCF_047496725.1. NCBI lineage: Eukaryota > Metazoa > Arthropoda > Insecta > Hymenoptera > Formicidae > Anoplolepis > Anoplolepis gracilipes. Next base: position 18,223,398 of record NC_132970.1, on the reverse strand, counting down.
GGGATGAGGAACGAGGAGAATAGGGTAGGAGGAAGAATGTGGAGGTGTAATATGTGGGGCGGTCGATAGAATAGCGACTATACGTGCCGTTGATACCAGGGAGGTTCGTATATGCGCGCCCTGGTATGCTTAAGCGTACACGCAACCATACGCCTCAAAAAAACGGAAGAGAGAAAAAAAAAAAGCCTAGTACAAAATGCGTTCGCGTTAACGCGCCGATAGTGCTTGCTCTACTTACGCGATCGATGCGTCCGTGAAAAATCTGAATTTAGCCCGACTCCTCCGGAAATGGCGCTCTCTTTCTCTCTTTCTCTTGCGAATGATATAAAGCGCGAACTCTGCTCCGTCCGATTTTTTTTCCCGCGAGTTTGTTCTTAAGAGTTTGCGCGCACGAGAAAAATTACACTTTAGAAAAGTTTAAATTCTTCGAGGGAGGAAAGGGGGATTTATAACTTTCTCAAATCTCCCAGATCCATAACTGACCACACTTTCTTATCCGCAACAGTCAATGTGAAAAACAAATCTCGTTCGTAAAGTTTCACATTTCTACAGAAAAGAACAAATAAGTATATCAAATATATAGTGCTTTGTTCTTGTTTCATTTACATTTACTTGTGAAAATAATAAATGACGAACTGACGTAGAGAATCAAATAAAAAAAAAATTATTAAAAAAATCTGAGTTATTGAAAAATTTCTATAAGAGAGAGAATATATTTTATATATATATATATTTTTTCCCCGTAATTAATCTGAGTATAAAATAACATTCCCACACGTAACAAAACTTTTATTATCGCTCTATCGAAGTTTTTTTTATATGATGTTGAACTTAAATGACGACTAGGCAGAAAAGCAAACAGATTTCAAAAATAATTATTGGATGACCGAAAGTCCTCCCCCTTCGAAAGTCAATGTTTATATCTACGTACATACAATATGTGAAAATATAGGATATATCTATTCGTATATTATATATTTGTATCGACGTGCAGTAAATGTACATGTAAATGCATATCTGTGTATCTATCTAGCCATATGCAAATACATGAGCGCGAACGGAACAAGGGTGACGAATAAGCACAATATGTACAACGGTACAATATGTGTACATATGTGTGCGTAGCTTTTCGGCGACGAACGCGTTATCAACGCTATTACTCGCAACTCTCCCATCGTCATTAACAACGGTCAAACTCCATTAAGCCGTCCACTCATTCGTCTGATATCTGATGTACATTCGAGGAAATATATACGTAACGAGAAGTAGTAATGTTGCCTATATTTCACTTCATTTCGTTATGGCTATTAAGTGAAATTTTTATAGCTTTCTTGCACGTAACGAGATATTTACCACAGCTCTGATACGATCGATAAAAGATATTTTACACACTTTTTTCATGGATAATAATTTAGCAAAGACACAATATTTTATTTTGAAAGCATCATGTAATGTACATTAAATAATACAATAGTATAATAATACATTAAATAATAAATATTTTTTACACTAAATAATATTATGTGATGTTAATAGTAATACTATTTGCATTGAAACGTTAATAATTTTTACATCAACGTCTATAGATTTTAAGTTTTGAAATATAACGTAGAGAAAATTAGATTGATTGTTATTATTGTTGAATTGTTACCTTTTAGTTTTGAATATCTCTTAACAATTCACTCAAGTAATATTTCAATGAAAATTTTTGTTACAATTCTATATGAAATTAGAAAACACAGAAGAATAAATTATTTAATTTATACAGTCCGAGGTCGATTTTTCGAAATTTTTTGTATTTCAACACTTAAGTATAATTGCATTAATTCAGATTTGAACAAATTACATTTTTCGACGAAGAAATCGATTTCAAATCGAATCTGTTAGAAGCTAATGATCGATATATAGTGGTTGCGGTAATTTACATTTTACACGCGTCTCGCTGATGGTCGCGCTTAATGAACACGTTTAAACGCTCTGCTTGCAGGTACTCGGCCTCGCCATTAGCACAGCATCTTCCGAGACATAGGGTGTAGAATTTGCTGCGGAGAGGAAAGAGACGCGCTAACAGCCGAAAGGTCAAGGTTTGATCGTATAAGGAAATTTCTCGAGAAATCGCTTCAACTGGTCGAAGATAGGATTGTATTGGGAGACGACGACACCCAGCCTTCACTGTGAAAAACGGTAACCGATTTTTCATTATTTATAGTACTTGTCGGTTTATAAACCGTCTCCATTAACGAAGACGAACGATGTGCAGCCGATTTGGGATAAAATGTCCCGAGGCTTCTCTTCTACCGCGCAAGCACGTTGGAAACATCAACCGCACACGAGCGATGTCAAAAAAATTTTTACGATGCTTTTATGTGTATGTGTGTGTTTTTTTATTTGTCTTTACTCCGTATGATCTTTTACACAGTAGTATATTTTCGAATCTTTGATGTAAACTTTGAAGGCAAATTTTTTGACGAAATTGAATATTTTTTTCCCCCTAAAGAAACCACTTCGACAAAGTTTTTATTTATCACAATTGCAAATATATATTGCAATCTTTTATAATATACATACATGTTTTATATTGAAACGATTTATTTTACAATTTATTAATGCTTACAAATATAATTATTTATTATTCTGATAATTATTTTGATAATTACTTAAATATATTGATAAGATAATTAGTATATTCTTTCGAATTAAAGCTATTTGCTTATTCAATCTTTATATATTATTCAACAATACTATTTTATTAATTATAAGGTAAAAGAGATAAATTTACAATCTTTTTCTATTTTTTCACTTCTTTCATTTTTCGTTTCGATATTAACTGTAATCAAACAATATCGTTATACTTAAGCTCGATACATGATATTATATTGCGTTGATGTATTATACTTAAGATCAATATCCGATCTATCGAGTTGCATAACGGATCAAATTCGACGCTTCTAAGCAGCTTATCTATCAATGCTCATTGAAATGCACTTGGTGTTACGCGGCGGCGCTTATTGTTAGATGCCTTAATTAAGTACGGATCGAGCTTTCCGCTTCGGCGATGCTGCATGACAATTAATTAAACGACAGTAGACTGCTGTTACGGGATGCTTTAATACAAGAGTTGTTTATTGTTCACACTATTCTATTATATATATATGCGAATGGCTCATTAATTGCACGATAAGATACTAATTTCGCCATGTTATGTAATACTAAAAGAGCATTCTTCTATTTCTAGAAGTTCCGTACAATTTCCGCCAAATTTAATATTGCTATTTAAAATTCCAAATCTAATAAGAAACTTTAACATTTTACTGCTATTTTAATGTCATATACAGTCATGTACAGTTTAAAATCACATATTTTCTTCTTATCTGTGAGAGAATTTATCATAACTGAGGTATTCCATAAGCTAAGGTTATACTTCATTGTGAAAATTGCTTCCGTCCGCATTGGCCGTCTAGATAAATTACCTGCAAAGAACTTGTTTAACGGTGCATATAAACGACAATTTACTCGAATCCATTTCTCTTCGCGTCGGCAAAATCTGTCGTTTTATGGGAACTACGAATTTACAGACAGATGTCCAAGCACTTATTGTAATCGATAAAGCTAGTTTGTACAAATTTCGTAGGCATTATAGTTGCCAATAATTTATTACACAAGGACCGAAAGCATACTCATTATACGTGGAAGCCAAATTGATATCGATAAGTATTCTGCTAGTGGTGAAACTAGTTACCTAGAACCAGAAGTTTTGTTTGAATCCTACAGGAGCACATCGTAAATTATTAACTTAATTTGCCTATTATATGTGTTACTTACACGTGTGGTACGATAAATTCGCTTTTCCTCAGCGGTAGACAGTGAGTGTTTGTAGGCGATATTTTAGTATAGTTAACTTTGTACGCGCCATGTAAAACACATGGCAAACTTTCGCGGCAAGCCGGCAAGCGTTATGCGGCATAATTAACGTATCGAGGGGGAGGGAAGTAAGAGAGAGAGAGAGAGAGAGAGAGAGAGAGAGAGAGAGAGAGGGTGGGAGAGGCGTCCACTAATATCTCTCTGGCCATAATCGGGCGTCGAAAATATTCCACGGCGTTAACCTAACGGAAAATTGGTTACGGAAGGAAAAGTTTAATTTCCTCCTCGCGCGACGAGAACCGTTTGTCAAGCAAAATAACTCTCCATTTGCGGTAAATTTAATGGGCTTCCGTTTGTTGTGGATATTTTACTAGATCGATATCCGCGTCGACTAATTCCGCCGGAATTTGAAAAATTGCACGTACACACAAGGGGAAATCGTAAAACAAAAATACCCGCGTGCGGCTAACTTTTTTACTTTCGCGTTGAATAAATAAGTTGCTTCGCGTACGAACATTTATCGCGTCAGCTCTGATACACATTACGTGAAAAATATAGGATATACGTCTGAATCATAGCACAATCAATCAAGAATTAGATAATTTCTCGTGCATCAAATAAGTAGAGAATACTGAATAATCTTTTTTTTTTATACGAGCCTCCGATTTTCATGATAAATCATTGCTTTTACCAATTGTAGCACGATTTTCAACACATCCTGCAAGCACATAGATGTACGTGTTCAAATTTAAAATATTTTTATCGCGTAAAAATCGAACGATTTGACAAAAAAAAAAAAATGTGACTTTTAATTGTGATCTATTGTAGTGCTTGTCATGTACAAAATTCTATTTTGCATACGACGAGACAGCGCTAAGTTTTTTTAATTAAAATTTTTTATTTTTTTTATTTACTAATTTTTAATTTTTCTATAATTGTGTATAAATTTTTATTAATTTCTAGTTTTTAATTTTTTTTATTAATTTTTACTTTTGCGTTTTGTATTATTTTTTTTTATTAAACTTTTCTGAATATTAAATATAGGATAAAACAATTATTTTTTGTAATTTTTTTTTTAATTAAAATATTTTTATAAGTTTTTATTTTTACCTTAGCGCAATGTTTTAATATCATTATTTTTGTAGGATTTATTTCACACAATATTAAAATAACTTGTAGAAAAGTTCTTTACGGCTTAAGATTATTATTTTGTACAGTTTTTAAAAAGTAAAGCTCACTCGTAAAGACTGATTTAGTGTAGCGCTTAAAAATGATGGCTCCCGTTCTGTGACGTCCACGTTAAACGTCGTCAGACAAACGATCCGCAGTCCTTTATTCCCGTTTCATAGGACCACGCCCAGGTCAGGAAGTCTTCAGATCGATGTCACGTGTGTGCACCCACGCGAACATCAGCCAAACTCTTCTTTGACCCCGACCCATAATGTCGTTAGAAATTTTTAATGCATGCGCCGCGTGTCGAATAATAACAAAATGAGAAGCTATTTGAGATTCTAAAAATAAACTGCGATTCATCGTCTTTAATGTCCGCAACGCATAAATACAGGATGGGGTGAAAATTGCGAGTTCTATTGCAATACAATTTTTCTCACGTTTCCCAGGTGCGCAATCAAAACTCGAATAAACAGACAGTCGCGACGAGGTACTTCGGCTTCGACGTGTTGTAAACGCATTTGCATCTTTGCGGCAACTGTAAAAAGCTCTCTCTGGTATGCAGTCTAAATTCGCCTTTTTTCAGCAGTGGTAAACTGGCCTATTTTTCAGCCGTTTCACACAGGAAAGGATCTATAAAATATGCTTTAAAAAAAAGAAATCCAAGGAAAAGACTGATCATATTCCTGTAGTTTCTTCGATATCGAATATTGACTGAATATTTTTTTGACATTAAATCAATTTTATTCTGTCAATATTAAATATAGCGATAGAACTTTCAATTCTCAAAAGAAATTTGAAAATTCAGAATAATGAAGTTTTTTTAATTAAATGGTTAATCCATTACACCATACGTTCTGATATTAATTTTAAAATTAAATTTTTATGTTTGATTTAATTTTAAAAGCTTAGTAATTGAAATAAATTACCTCGACATTTTCTTTGAACATTAGATTAGTATTCAATGATCACAAAAAATCTTTATTTAAATTAATAGTTATGTTCGGTAGATTGTGATTTTTATTAATTTTATGTACAATTTTTCTACAATAGATGTAATAGATTTCATCATAAAAATCTTATTTTAATCTTTACATTTTTTTTTTTCTTTTTCTTAAGGACAAACTTTTTCAACATATCACATATCGTATCCAGCTTCGTAAAATACAAGCTTTTTATAAAAAAAAAAAGCAAGCTTTTCTCTAATTTTAATCTTAAGTTTCTTAAAACTGTAATGTAATAATAGAGCATTTTAGAGGCGGCTACCCCAATCGTAAAAGAAGGATAATTATGTTTTTTCATAAATTTGTAAAAATGCCGTTTTGTTTCTTAAACTCACTTATATAATTTAGCAATATAATTAACAATGTTTAAATTTTCATTAACAGTTTAATTCCTCAGGAAGGCCACCAGGAGAATGTCATGTACTATCCTGACCTTCTAATCGTTTATTAGATGGGTTTTGTGCGTGTCAGTCAATTAGATCGCAGTACGATGCTCGCGTGCTCGCATTTAGGAAACTCGATGTTCGTCTCTATTGTAAGCTATTTTCTCTCTTGCCCTCGTGGCATCTGGACACACAAGCTACACAATAAACGCTGCATCGTGTGTAAAACCTAGAGAAGAATGCGTGTGTGTATGTGTGTGTGTGTGTGTTTATATGTGGTCGGTGTTTTAAATACTACCAATACTATTGTATCGGCGCCTGTCTGCCGAGTTTTCTTCACTTTCATCCAAACGTAAATATCACCTGAACATTTGTATTAATTACACTTGATTGCAAGAGCGTCTCGCTCTAAGAGATATCCTGACACAAATTGCACACGCGTACTATTAATTCGTACACGGGAAGATAAAGCTCTCGTTATATCCATGTCGTATATTACGGAATGTAGAATTGAGAATGCAAGGCTGTAACGCGCTTTCATTAGCAAAGATCATTCAAATCATCAATCCTGCACGTAGAACGTTTAATATCGCTGCAATTAGGATTGCCTTTACCGGATTTAATAGCATTTAAAGAACTGCTATTGAAAGTCGTGGGCGCGTTTCTCCTACACGTTTAAACGACATATACGGAGTGACCTAGATTTAGTATGTGTTCCTTCACATAGTCATAAATTTTTTGATAATTTTCAAATCGATTTCTCATCAGTAGCAATTTAATGGACGAATATGATTTGTATGATCTTGACGGAGTTAAATCCGAAACTGAATATGTGTTTCTACAAAATTTATCTAAACTCGCGGTTCATTAATATTCACAATAATCATAATTGTTTATATTAATTGTATAATTTTGATTCTCATTGAATTTTTTCTAAAGGGGAATCAATCTAAAATACACAAAAAAAAATTAATTTTTTTATATTAAAAACAATGCATTGCATTTGCCAAAAAGTAATGTTTTTTTTTTTTTTTTTTTTTTTTTTTTTTGCAATAGATAACATTTTTGTGTTTTTCAATACAAAGCACTAGTTCCTAAGCTATACAATATGTACATAGGTTTTCTGAAACTTGACACTTTTAAGTGCCTTTAACACTCTCCGAGAGTTATCTCTTGTACAATTACATCTAGATTTTTCTCTTTTATCAATATTAAATTATTTTTATTTAAAATTATCCTTATTTTAAAAATGAGATCAGAAGGTATATTTTCAAGCAATTATACTGTTTTATTATTGCAAAAAAACGCGGAACAAACAATAAAAAAGATTTTCTTCGTGATTTATATCGCGTTTTTTCTTTTCTCGGAAAAAAGCAGTATTGCTCGAAAATATACTTTCTTGTCACTCATTTTCCGAATAAAGTTAATTCAAGAAAATTTAATCAAAACGTAATGATTTTTTTTACTCACGCGTTGAAGTGTTAACTTTTAAAATATGTATATATTTTATAGCTTAAGAACAGTGCTTTTGTATTGAAAAAACACAAAAATATCTGTCTCACAAAAAAATGGTATTATTTTTTATCAATTCAATTTATATATATATATATATATATATATATACATTGTGTATATGAACATACGTGTATGTGAAGTGTAGAAATCTTTTCTGTCACGTTATTGGAAAAATAATCAAAATTGATAGCAAGTATATCGCGAGTATTTGGTGGAGCATCGGTCATATGAGTGGTATAACAAATTGCGTTCCTCGATTTTTCATTTCGGTAACCGAATGATTGTGTACGCTTTACAATTTCGTTTTCGATTGAGAAATGCGCGATATTAGTCAAGCCAGGATATCATCCGATTTTTTCTCGACTGATGCTTAAAACAAATCGATTGAGGACGCGAATTGCGACTGTATGAAGGATAAACGAAATGCGTTTAATTTTCGTACGTGCGAAGAAAAATATGTAATTCAATAGCGTATCTCTTACAATTATATTTTTATTAAACAAAATCACTCAAAAAACGAGGAAAGTTACAATATTGGAAACAATTTGCATAAAATCGAAGCTTCTGTTTTGAGATGAATGAATCTATTTACGGTATAAGGAATAGTGTATACAAGAGGAACGTAAGTACAATAGAATGTACTTATTGTTAGTGTATAACGTAGAGAATAGTAATGATAGACTTCTGTCTTGTTCGTCTTTACGCAAACCTACTTCACATTTTCTTACTGTGACAAATGCAATTAAACTTTTCAACCATCTTAACGTGTGCGCTCCAACTTTGAATTAGTATTCGTAGTTATTTAAGGTAATTCGGATTTGTTTGCAGTAATTAGAAGAGAAGCTAAAACGTGCAAGCAGCAAATTAACTCTCTGTAAATTGGAAAATCATTGTTGAAATAAAGTAAAGTGATATTTGTTGAATATTCCATCGTATTAAAAATAGAATATTTAAAATAGTACGTATTATAGTATAAAAAAAAGTAATATATAAAGAATGAAAAATATATTACAAGACTCATAAATATTGAAAAATTGACAGTCAATTTTTTTGTATAAAAAAATTCTTTTATATATGAACATCATATTCTTATGAAGATGATAAATCTTGAAAGTTTTTCCTTTCCACTAAATAAAAATTGAAAAAGAAGATAATAATCTTGAAAGTTTTTTTTCTCTGCGCTAAATAAAGATTGAAAAAGAATTTCAATATACGTTGCTCTCTGCACAAAGAATTGTCACTTTTATTTATTTTATTTCATTTATATAAAAGAATATGTTCTACTTTTCTGTCTGTGATAGAGAGTAATAATAATGACTCTTAATCTCATCTGTGGATTATGACATACACGTGGTGTATTAACTTAAATTATGCTAATTAAATGCATATTATTCTAATGGATCACGTAGCTTGAGCAAGGTTCGTCTATGTTCCGAGCGGTTGAATCTTTATGCACGTTCATACACTTACACATTGTAATTAATTTTCGCACTTAATTATTTTTACGATTGTGTTTGCCTTCAGATATTTATCTCTTTTTACAAGTATTTCTTTCATTTGCCATTTCAATGCAACGAACGCAACAGAAGCTTTTTACCATTCAGCAATATTTACTTTCCGCGTAACTCTCTTTTTTTTCCTCTCTGCTAACGACTAGCGAGCACTAGCGAGTCTAGCGCGTAAACTTGTATTTTACATCTTGAGCACCTCTGCTCGTGTCGCGATATAAATTTTATCTTGTTGCCCTCTCTAGCTGTTTTACCGTGCCGTTTGAAAAATTCATAGGAGGGCAAAAAGCAGTCTGGCCCGTCTTTTCGCGGGCGAAAAAGACGAGAAAGAGGGAAGAGCAATAATCGAATTTAGGTCCGTTGTGAGGCATTAATCCGCCCCTCTTGAAAGATCTATTATGGTTGCGTTGACTCGTCGCGCCGCCCCGTCCCGTTCGTTCTGTCGCGGTGTTACACAGAAACCGCTAATTAAACTTGTTAAACTTCGTTTCTTTGCGAGAGAGATTTGTAAAAATTAACACCGACCGACACGTAGTATGAGAGTACGAGGGTGGCGAAAGTATCTCGCTCAAAACTTTTCTTCGTCTTTTTTAGAGGCTGTTACGCGACCCGATAACACGCGACTTGTCGCACAACCAACGGTGAAATGTCAGTGAAGGAATAAAAAGGGTCTTGATGTCGAGAAACGATGTTTCACTACGTACGTCTTTCGTGTTCCCGTTCGTGCGAAGAGCAGTAGTGAGAGAGACTGCAAAGATTTCCTTTTACGAGTACTTCCTTTCGAAAGAGACGGAAGACTACACAGAATGTAGTCGGTTCGCAAAGTAACAATAAACATACACACACACACACACACACATACATATATATATATATATATATATATATATATATATATATATATATACATAGGAGCGTCCACGGAAAGCGAGCCGGGTGTTTTTCGCGTTAAACATGTTCTTTACTTAACTTAATAATTTTGATTTTGATTTTAAAGATGATATAGTTTTCAAAAATTTACAAGATAAATTTTTTCGATCGTAAAATAATAGCACTATTAGAAAGAGCAGGAGAAAGTCTGTCAATTTACATACGCAACATATTTTTCTAGCTTTGCGCGTTTAAACAGTGACGAGTTAAATAGAGAGTGTTTTATGCAAAAAAAAAAAAAAAAAACGCGGAGCTTACAATCAGTGGTCCGCTTTTCGTGGACGCTCCCGTCCGTATGTGTATGTAAAATAATAAAAAAATGAATATTTTTAGAAATATTTTATAGTTTATGCAAAATTGTCAAACGATACAAGGAAGCACTTTAGAGATTTGAAGGTCAATTTAGGTTTTTAAACCATCCTAATATTTTTATATAAATTGATGTTTTGTAATATTCTAAGTAAAAAGTCATAAGGATATGATGACCAAAAATTAGTTTATTTTACTGTATATTTTAATTTGAAATATTTTATTGTATAGTTTGACAATTTTGCATAAACTATAAAATATTTCTAAAAAAAAAAAAAATTTTTTTTATTATTTTATTTTATGTGCACAGGATAAATTTATATTTTTTTCTTAAAAATAATTATGTGTTTGCTTTACGTCGATTGATTCTTCTCTCTGTGCATAAAGAATCGCATGGAAAGATTATAATGAGACACCCTGTATATAAATATATATAAATCAACGAATTGTATAATGTCATGTTCAAATATTCTCGTGCAGTTTTGTCACGACGAAAAACGCGAGACGCGAAATAATAATGACAGAAATGCGACGAGAGGACACGTGTGAGAATATCGAGCAAACATGATAGATTAGATTAGTTAGAAGCATGAAGTATCATATCGACAATCACGATACGTGATTTACCACCGGTCGTCGTCGAATATCAAAATCACATTTTCGTTTGCTTTACCAAGTGAATTGATAGCGTACGCCGCTGGCACAGATATCGCGAAAAAGAGATGGCAATAAATTCGCAAACAGCGAATGACAAGTTAAAGTTGCATTTTGATATTTCTCATTGTTTAATATTTGTACACGGATAGATATAGGTACGTTAATTTTTTATGAAGAAAAGATGTTTTCAAAATTGTTTAATTTTAATGACAAATGTTCTTCTGTACGTTTATAGAGTCGACATAAATAATTTTGATGATCGTTATTATTTGTTATACATGTTTTTGATATTTAATATTAAACATTCTTTTTATTAGATCGTAAATTATATTTTGAAATTAAATAAAATTCTGCTATATCTTACAATTAGAAAATTAATTTATGCGCAAATTATTTTATTTTTAATCTATAAAAAAGCAACATTTTGACTTTTTTACAATAACTTTTTTATTTACGAATCTTGCGATATAATTTCTATTCTGAGGATATTACATTTTTACATTATGCTATAAACTTTTAACGAGTCAACAATTAAATCTGAATTATTGGTGTTTCGATAAATTCAAAGAATGTAAAAAAACATTAAAAGATCTATCAACGAATTGAAGGTCGTAGATGATAATTGCAGAAATATGATGATAAATCTGTTTTATTTGTACTCGATAGAATAATAATATCTCGTTGCTCTCTCGAAACCATCAATTTATATTTATAAGACAAGTATACGATTGTAGTATAAAAATATATTTTTACTTGGTGATATTTTCTTATCATTTCTCAAAATTTTTAAAAACCTTTCTTAAATTAGTTTTATGATGCAGGCATTATTGGATTAATAGTTGGAAATTAGTATGCATGAAATAAAAAAATAAGATATTACTTACGTTCTAAGCTTTACGATTGAGTCCATTGAAGATGATCGCGTTGCTTGATACTGATAAATTTCATCCAGACGGGCATTATACTGTAATAAAAAAAATGTAAATGTTAATTTATCTCATCACTTAGTTTAATTTAATTACTAATAAGGTCTTACTAGTAAAGTCTTAATCATCAAATTAATTCTTTAGCAAAATAATTTTAACTTCAAGATATATTCGTGTTTTTGTTATTTGAATGATAGCTAAAATGGCACTTCTGACATTTGCTAAAAGGTCAACCCTAATGCGTAAGGATGGTTTAAGTAAAAAATAAGTGGGTCGACGGACTATCCTCATCGTGAAAGGTCCTCGACTGATTCGGTGAGTCTCAATTGGCCGACCGTATTTTACGAGTTTATCGACGCGGCTGACAGTAGCCTCTATCAAACTGTTTTTTTTTTTTTTTTCATGTCATACACGAGACTGCTCGAAAGCGTAGACACTAGGAGAGATACGGATGGCAAACGTTCCGAAAACGATTTCTATTCATGTGTCTATTACTTTGAGTTGTGAAAAATAACGCGATACGCTATTTGACAATTTGACGAGAGTGATTGATTGGGCGAATTTTTAAATTTCGTAATTCGGCTTAGATTCTAATTAGATTCATTTCTATTTAATGCGTTTTATAACGCTTTGCTCGAAATGTTTTAATATATTTTCCTCTGGTGCAGTAATCAAATATTTCAAAGAAAAGAAATTGAACTTTAAACTTTAACTTTAATTAAAAAAATTAGACTTTAAACTTTAACTAAAAAAATTCAGCTTCAAATATATTGGATGAGTGCAAAAGTTCGTGCCCGATTTCCACTGATGTAGTTATTGATGTTGTAGCATTGGCCACACTGTTCCTAATGTCTACATCTTACATATATACTGTTTGTAAGGTACTCTCATCTGTTATTTGAACGTAAAATTGATTTATTTTTGTTGCTTTTAAGATGTGAGAAAAATTATTTGAGAATTTCTGCACTCACCCAATAGATACAATTTCTCCTTCGGTGCTGAGAACACGTATACGCGAATTTTCGGCACGAAAAACTTATTCTAAAGTTTGCCTTGCTTAACGTCTATTTGGTATGCCTTCTACTGTATTCCCGCCGATGCGAATAAGAAGAACGAGCGGTTGCTGGAACGAGAAAATCGGCGAGGGGTGAAATTATTCTCAACACCTGTTCCCGCGGGAAGTAACGCGACATATATTTTTATCCAGCCTCCGCTCGGATAAATCAAGTGCTTGTGAAGAAATAAGATTTTCCCATCTTGCTCTAACTCAAATTTACCGCTCCGTATACGGGCTGTGTCTTAAACTCGATACCTCCTTGTCGGAAAAAAAAAAAAAAAAAAATGATCGATTATCGTGGCAATCGCGTAAAAATTACACAAAAGTGACTATAGATAGTTTTCGGTAAGAGGCTAGATTTACGAATAAACTTTTATATCAAAACGCTTTTTTAAATGGAATTTAAGAAGTTCAAGGACCTAATGGTTTTTTCCCGACCATAAGATTTGTTGAAGAAGCAAGCGAAAGAAGGAGGATAGAATAAGATCAAGAATAAGAGAAAAATAGGACAGAGGGTTACTCGATAGAAGGACAGTCGGATCGTAAGCAAAAGTTACGGCTGGATAAGAAGCAGTTCGAGAATCGAGTTCGTGCTCGATTTGGCTCCGAAACTTGTGCGCGGCGCTACTTTATATATCGCTATAAATATTACACGGAAACTGGAACATTTTAAAGAAAAAAAGAGAGAGACAAGAAAGAAAAACCTCAAACACTATCTCTTTCTTCCTCACTCTTTACGCCTCTACATGCTCCCATTCCGTTTCCCTCGAGAGACTGGACAATTTCGTGCTAAGACATGGAATTTATTGCGCTATACTCGCGAGTTTTCTGTTTTATTGCGAAATCTCTTCTTTTCTCAGACGACGACGGACTCGGGCTTCTTTTATCGCGCGGAATATCGCGTTACCTTCGAAATCCGAATTTACCACTGAAAAGCGTCCTTCCCTAGTCGACCGAGCGACCCGAATGTATCCGCGTTATATTTAGTAAATCAATCGTAGCTAAGGATATAGAATTTGTTCTTTAAGCACATGATAATGTCAAATGGAAACATCGGTATTTTTAAACGTACCAATAATTTAATTATAAATTCCCGCGCGCGTACATAAAATATTAGAATCAATTGTAATTTTTACTGTAACGTCATATAAACATACAGTATATATACATACACGATTACTCGACGATTGAGGATAATATGTTATCGATAAAATGGCGATCGCACATAAGGTTGTTCAGTTTTTCGCATTTGCAAGTAAATTGACTTTCGGATAACCGAACCCCGCCCAGGGATCAAGGAAAATGATTGCTCAGCAACCATTTCTCGTAAATATTCTTCAGATCTACAGAAAATATACATTGCTCCAAACGTTATGTCAAGTTTATTTGTAATCTATATAAAAGGAAGATGATAACAACATGTGGGAAACATGTAGGTAAGTCGTATGATTTAATTTCACAATATCGATATTACGTGATATTTCTTCGTGGTTGCAGTTTTGTCGTTTACAACAAACTTGAAATGCACGTGACATATTATTATCATGATTAAATTGTAAAATTATTTCGTTTATTTAAGTATTAGAATATTGAAATCTTTATTTATTGTATAATATGAAACAGGACGATATCTCGAGTATAGTAAAATTCACGATATTTTAGAATATCAAAGTTTGTATATTACATTTGCAAAAAGTTTTCTAAACTTATATTTGCAACATATACTCGGTCAGAGTAACGGTACAAGTCAGTAAAAATAAAATTCAAGCATAATACAATTTCCATGCATGTCTATTTTCATATATGATTTCGCACTTTGGAGTTTTCTTTGTATCATAAAAAAGTAGCTACAATAGAACAGCAGAATTTTATATCAAATACAATTTTTAAATTTTGTTTTTTAAAATATAAAAAGAAAATATACACAACTTATTATATGTATGTACATGTCATATCAAACACGGGCAAAGAAATAATTTAGCATATTATATGTATATATATATATATATATATATATAATATTTTGATTAGTGTCTCGCCTATTTAATTATCGTGGAAAATAAATTGAATAGGCATCTCACACATACACATATATATAGGTTTACTGATATATGAAAATAGCCATACGTCACGTATCTGATGTAAACAAGATATTGTCCATGATATTGTGAACATGGTCCAATTGGCAGTAACTCAAACTGTGTTATCGATTATGTACTATTCATATTTCTTGTGACTCTTGTGTTAGAATATTATATCAACATTATATATACTGTATAACGTCAAACATTAGGTAAATGTCTAGAAGGAAGTGATCCAACAAAACTCGAGTTTTTTTTTCTTTATAGCAATCGACAAAATTATTATAAAAGTTTTAAGAAGGGGACAACTTTTTATTAAAAAGTTATTAACAAGAAAAGTTTATTGGGTGGAACATACTTTTTTGAAAGAGTGTACTCTTAGCAAATTCATTTATTTATGTGTAGTAAATCGAATACGTGGGCGGAAAAGGGCGGAGTCTCTCCCTCTGGACCCGCACCCCGTAAAAACTCTAATCTAACTCGACTCATGTTCGAGGGTTGAATTATTACTTAATTAAAATATTAAAGATTAAAGTTACTATTCAAGATAAAGATCACTTTTCAGACATTAATGTTTCTAGTATTAATTATGTCTTTTTTTAATACTAATTTAACAGATTAGTAAAATTTAAAAAATGCGATGAAAATTATATTTATGTTCTCGTATGTGTGTATAGCTGAATATGTATTGAGTATTAACAGTTTTAAATTGATTAATAGCTAGCGACATACTACAATAATATTTTAAAGTGAAAAAGATAGTAGTTAACAATGCAATCACGTTTACAGGTGCATAGTAAAAATAATGTGGAAGCCCTTGCACCTTTTTTATTTTTCTGTTTTTTATCTTTGTTTTTCTTTTCTTGCTCTCCAGCACAGATTGTTTATACACTCTCTTGACCTTATTTTCTAGTAGACTATAATGTTTTTGATGCTAAAATATAAGTGCGTATTCAATTTTAAAGAATAACGCCGACAGCGAAAGATTCGAGTGAGAATAAAGTTACAAAAATTTTGCACTGGATAGACGAGCATTAAAGATTACATGTCGTAAATGTAAAAAAAAAAATATTCGTACCGAAACTATAAGTAGCAGTAAATCCCCTGGATCATTGCAAAAATTTGTGGAAATTTGTAGCGGAAATGTACAGTTTTATATATATATATTTTTTTAGCCACGTACGGCAGGAAATACATACGGAGCATAAATTCAATCCACATATATGGAGCGAGTGTAAAATATGTATGTCGCGTAATTTACCTGAAAGCTTGTAATACGTCAGTGCTGTGAATAATCGTCCACAATAATTCGAGATACATTAGGGTCGCGGGGAGTCGCGCAACGCGCTTCATTAAAGCGCCTCTTATATCAAATGGACACGCACGGTCGGGGCAACCGAAAATCATAACCGCAAATAACAGAATACAATACACTTTTTTTCCACGATTTAACCCCGCGTCACGCGATAGAAACATTTGCTTTCGTATTTTTCACAACGTCTTTAGCACGGCAAATTTGCCGGTAATATATAACACAAGATATCCTAGAACGACTTTTAATGGTAAGTGCTTTTTGATGACTTAAAGTCAATGTAACGCAGATAAAAATATTCATCGCAGTCTTTCAAGTTTTGACTCGACACATAATTCTTTATACAACGTAATTTTGAATTAAAAGTTTATTATTATAGCACCAACCAAGTCTCTTATTGGCAGAAGCTGAAAAAATAAAGATATACAATTAAAAGTTTATTAACCTTTACGCGTGAACTCTACACAATTAACCCAGAAATATGTTTCTGTTACATTTTAACATATATGCGATGTGATTACATTTATGGAAACAAGGTACAATAGCATGGAATAAAAGGAAGTGAAAATTCGCATCCCCATTGATACGACGACATACATACATAGCACGTGCTTCTTCCAAGTAGAAAGTTGCACCGAAATGTTACGAAAGCATGCGTTTATGCTTAAGCCGCCAATACGAAATTCGTTGTTGCACCATAATCCGACTTTAATTAATAAGCCGCTCTTATACTTAGGCGTCGTGTATCTAGTCTATTCTAACATTATCTCTCAAACAGTACGACCTTGTACCCCGATATCGAGACTCGCAGAATCTCCAAGGGGTTAAATTACTCAAGCGAATCAAACACAAATGCGCGTTTGCTGCTGCGAAAGAAGCTGGAGACGAAAAATCGATACGCGAATCCGCGTCTAAAACCATCGTGTATCGAATTGCAAGGAGGAAAAATGAGACAAAACTTCGAGAAGGAATAACGTAATATTACAGTAATAATAATGTTAGAAAATATTCCAATAATACTGTTTGCAAGTGTATTATTTACATGCGTTTTTATACATGTATACTCACACACATATAAACATATATAACTTCTTATTTCTTTCTCAAAGACGAAGAAAAACTATATTTCTTTGCCGACGTTTAAAAGACACGTATGTATTTTTAGAAATATCGTTGGATATTTGATCGTGCCGATACTATTTTCACGTTGATGTAATTACACTGCACGAACAAACGTGATGTACGTAGTGGAGCTTGCAAGGTGCTGTTGATGACGATGTCTCGAAAAAGATGGTGGTTAATATTGGAGAAATCAATAATATGAACGCGCGCGTGAATGTTACTTCTGTAATGTACATATTTATGTAACATCGAAAGTACATTCGTCCCAGATCGATGGGGAAATTATGGAGCTAAAGAATATGAAATATCAATTTTAACAATTTTTGCACAAAACTTGCATTGATGTGAAATATATATATATATATTTCACATACAAATATATATTACATATATATTTGTGTGTCTATATACGTGTATAATATAGTATTTTAATATAGTATTTTATGTGCGTATTTTATATTATATTACTGTGAGATAAGTTAAAATTAATTAAAATCTGTCGGCTAATTTATTTTTATTTACTGATCCATTCATGAGTTTTGATAATGGAAATTATTGAATTAAATCTATAAATTATAGGCAAACAAGATAAAAACTTTCAGTATTTTACGTAAATATTTTTTAATTATCGAAATATTGCGGATATTTTCAAGATGATAAAACATACATTCATGATATTTATTAATTAATACTTCACAATTATCTTTGATCAATTTGTTGACTTCAACTATTATTGGGTTCGCGTGTTGCATAAGAAAAAATGCAAAATTGAAGCGTTTATAAACTATATAATACATCAACAAAATACTTGTGGCATAATGAAAAATTTGACTTTTGTTAATGATTTATTCTGATGGACATTGATCGATTAAGACGAATGCGAAGATATATTCGCAAAACGAAATTTAAGTTGTGGCCTAGGTTGCGATGTATTTATCGATTAAAATTATATCTCATTTACAATCACTTCTAAAAATGAGATATAATTTTAATCTAGTCTTTTCTCTTTATTCTTAATATTTTAAATCTTTATAATTAGCGACGTTTCTTATCTGATTTGTGTTTTATTTTAATGTTGTAGCGTAAAAAGAGCATATACACACGTATACACATACATACACACACATATATATATATATATATATATATATATATATATATATATATATATATACATATAATTTAGATATAAATCAAATTAGCAGATTAAAGCACATTCGGCATAATAAAAGTATTATGAGATATGTATAAATATTTAGCCTACTCCATTTACTAACTGTAGAAAAATATGAAATTAAAAATTAAATCTGAGATTTTGGCGACTTGAGTGTCTAAAATGTAATTGGAAAATTCTTTTTTATATTTAAGGGCTTTGATAGAAGTTTGATACGTTACTTAATGTGTTTTAATCTAATTTTTGTCGATTTTACACTCGTTAAAAAATCTACGACTCACGATAAGAAAGAGAATTACCTACGTATTACCTATATATGTATAATTACCGAAATTTATATCAATAATACATTTTTCACGTGTACAGAATTTTTTCGCGAAGTAAATGTGCTAATGCATCTTGTTTCATTTTCCCTTCGCGCAAAGATAAATGCAAAAAATATAAAGGCAATCTCTATCTCATTTTACATTTCGTTCGTGCGGCCGAACGCCGTTTTATCCTTCCCCCCCTCTCTCTCTCTCTCTCTCTCTCCCCCCTCCCATGGGAGGATGCACCCATCGCAATCAGTTTGAGAAAGATTGCGGGTAAGTCGAATCGACAATCTCGACCCTTCTTTTCGAACCCGGTTCGCGCCCCGGTAATCTTTTATACGTAGAAAAGTAGAGTATACCCTTCAAAGCACAGAGAGCTTTAAAAATACTGAGACGAAATCGCTTGACTTTGCTTCGCTTTGCTTCGTGGCACGACAGCCTTCATCGCGACGATTTACGATTTAACGAGATGTACGGGTGCCAGAGAGGAGGAGATCGAGTTGTATTTTTTATTTTTTGTTTAATATTTCGGTTAGCGCGATCAATTTTCACAAATAATCCCGGGAGAGAAAACGATACGAGAGAGAATCAACAATTATTAGAAATTTAATTCAATACAACGCTCAGCAACTGCGTTTTACGATCGGGAAATAATTCCATTTCACGATTACTCGCGAGAGAAAAATTATTTAGCAGCTATTACGTAGCTATTTTTACATTCGACTTTTAAAAATATTAATCAAACGCGGGCGCGAAACCAGATATCGCGTGTTATTTTATATAAATCAACAAAATTACACCGATTATTTGATTTTGACGAGAGAGTCTCGAAACGTATGTTTCCTACCGTCGCGGATCAGCAATGTGATATTATTTACGGGGACTCACTTTGTGCTTGTTTCTAGTAGCGCCTCTTTCAGCTTCGCGCAAACGTGGTTGGTTCTTTTTCTTATTAAAAATGACGCGCGTGCATTTTTAATTATTTATGAAGCTGTAAACCCGGCGTCGTCGAGAGCTAAATTCTTTAGCCCCTTTAGGTGCTAGTTTACGTTCATTTTGCATATATCACGGCGGGCCCGGGATTCTTTGATAATGGAGAGGGTGACCTAGAAAGTGTGTTCCCACGTGCCTTGTATCTTGTGTGCCTTGTGTGTCTGTCGTACACACGTGCGAAGGCGCGTGTGTCACGTACTATAGCAGATGCCATACCGTGCCCCGCCGGGCGCGCACCGTGTATTTACTGCACGTAATACCGTGCTTAAGGCCCTCTCCCCCTCCCCTCCCCACCCCACTCCCCTTTCCTTCCACCTTCCGCTATCATCCTCTTTTGTAGTATTATTTACGGCTTGTTCGCGCAAGCACGCGGTTGCTGTATTTAGATAAAGCGTACTCGTCCATCACGATTTTCTTCTTGCTGGCCGATGCGAAAATTTACCTTTCACCACCAATGTCAACGTTATCATCGCCGCAAAGTATCGTAGTACATGACGCTTTTTTCTCGTTATCGTCCAACGTTACAGATACGAATATGATCGAAATGTTAGGTGATCAGAGTTAAGTGACAATTGTCCATTCCATTTGAGAAATTTTATCATTCAGATTGATATATTCATGGAAATGGGAAAATTTAAAAAGCGAATTTATACAATATATTTTTGACTTTGAAATTAGTTTTTAATGAGAAAAATTACTGTGTAAAACGCGCAATATTTTTTACGTCCCTAATTACTATATCGAATATCGAGAATCTCATATCCTCGAAGGGCTTGGCCTTCTCATGCGTTCCGTTCTATCTTTATGTATATTTGGATTGAATTAACTGATCAATAGATTGCAGCTGATGCGGAGAGCAATTCATAAATTTGTATTTCTCATGACGTATTCATTATGCCAGCACATCGCTAAGATATAAATAGATAGATTTTTTCAATGCAAAAAATTACATATATTCCGGCAGAATTATATGACGTAATGTAATAATTAAAAGTTAAACACACACAAAACATTTATCGGAGCTCACGGCAAAATTATTACAATGAGATTGAGAATACATAGTTGCAAAGACGGCGCAAGTTTCGCATAACATTCTCCATGATTTATCTTAACGTTTTCGAACGGATTATCGAGACGTTAATATCCAAGATCGTCGTCATCGCGAATAGTTAAAGTTGCTTTACGTTGTTAGAATATTTGTTTTCCAAAGAACAATTACGCCACGTGTGAGCCAAGTCGCAAAAATATGATTAGACACGCCGTCATGCATATTTAGAATTTTCGCGTCCCGAATACCGCGGAACTCAGATTTTGGGTATCAGAGAAATTTAAATATTGCCGTAAAGTACTCAATTTTATGGATTCGCACGAAATATGCAACGGGAATGAATTTGCGGAGCGCAAAATTGTTTGGGTTATATGTATGTATATGCTGGCAATACTTCAGACCGAATGTCAGTTCTCGTTCTCGTTTTAAAATGATTTTCCTTCCCTTCTGTATATCATAAAAGCTATCGAAAACACAGTCGAGAGTCCTCTCAAAATACTATTGCAGGCAATATGATGTTCTTCGTATTTTATCTTGGAAGGTACACTGGAGAATTTAGATTGAGTATCCTAAGAAAAAAATATTGAATGTTCTAATACTACTGGAAATATGAAAATTGACATATTAAATTAAGGGAGGACTTTACTTTAAGTGATAAGAAAAATTAATTTTTTTTACATTTTTTCAAATCTTTATAGACGGAAGAAGCTTTTTGGAATTCAAACAATTTATCGATGTTTTACAAATTTAAAGAATTACCTAGTGATCCTTACGGGGAGTTCTACTTTAAATAGTAACTCAATTTTTTTTTTACATTTTTAAAATCTTTGTAGACGGAAGAATGTCACCTTAAAGCGATTTGGCGGAATTCGAACAATTATTGGTATTTTAGACACATTTAAAGAACTTACTGAACTATTCTACTGAATTTTTAAAAGTGTTTTCTTCGAAACCACGTTTTTCAAGTCTATCTCACACTTTTTTTCCGAAAGTATTGATCGACTTCTACTTTGAACCAAAATGTTAGTTAGTCTCTATCAGAATTATGTCTTAATCGGTTTTTTCATGGCTCGAAAAAAAGTAGTACAATGTAACGTATTGTTTTTAATCAGTCGCTATTTTGTTAAACATATATAGATATATTATTCATTACGCTAGAGACGACAACTACATTTGTATAAATTAAAATAAGCTTTTAATCGTTTATGTCTGATCAATAGGATTGGCATAAATCGTGGGACAGTAAACTCATGATTTTTTAATTGTGTTGTATTCAATAATTTATATCGTTACATTTTACTAACAAAACGATAAAAGTTAAATTTTTTTCAAGTTAAAATATGAATAAATAAATATATAAAACGTCAATAACTTATATATGTGTTTTTATTCTGTATAAAAAAAATATCGTAAAAATAGGCTTAAAAACGAAATAAACCGTTTAAAGTAACCCCCTTTATTTATATGAAAGTCTTAAAACACATCAAACTTATAATCTTTTATGTAATATTAAATACTCGAGAATATATATATATCTATATCCTCATAAAAGCAAACTCTGAAATGATATAATATTAAATGAAAAGTTTTATTTATCAATATTGATTCTCGTTTAGCTTTCACGTACGCCCAAGTTTTCTTTCTCATTATGGTAGCATTATGAGAGAAAATTGATTCTCGCTGTAATCGATTCCATTTGCTATAATGGAATAGGTAGAATATTAATTAATAATCGACAAGAGAATGATGCACGTGCAATCTCATGAATGATGCATGTAAATCCATATAATTTTCATTTTTATTGCGTTTTATAATATTTTAATATGTAATATGTATGTTCTATCGCAAAAGGAATATAATAAAATGAAAGTATAGAAATATGTTGAAATATGTGTAACGAGAGAGTAATAATATGCTTCATATGCAAATACTCACACATTATTAATATTGAGGTCCAGCATAATATAGGTATATAGTTAGCAATTAATTGCATGAATTTTAATATCAAAATATGATTTGGTTTTTAAATAAAAATATCTATATATGTATACTCCTATGTACGAGTATACTTCTATCTTTCTTTTAACTTAATATAATTTACATATAATACTATTATAATTCATATATTATATATAAATTTTCATATATATATATATATATATTTTTTTTTATTATAAATTATTATTTTTTTATACAAATTTAATATATTAATTTTTGAACATTTACTTTTTTTTAAATCTGTTTTAGGAAGAGAGCAAGAAAGAGACAGAGAAACAGAGAGAGAGAGGAGTAAAAATTTAATAAGAATTTAAAATATAATTACGATTGAATAATTAGATAAACAACCCAATAGAAAAACGATACAACTACCATCTCGATCGTTTTATTCCCATTTTGCATCATGACTTTGTCATTCTGGTGTTTTTATAGCATCGATAAATGCAGTTGTGCTGATGGTTTAACAAGAACAGCAGGCTTTTTAAAATAACTAGGTGCATGCACATGGAGGATCAATCTGTTTTTATCGCGGATTAAAAGCATCTGCTCTGCTTCATCAGCGATATATACAGCATGTCGCAAGCATAACATATCTCTCTTTTGATTGTACATCAGAGATCAGACTATATATTTCTTCTTTTAATTTGGAAAAGTAATTAAGAAAAAAAGTAATTAAGAAAACTTATTTATTATTTATAATTTATTATTTTGACATTTCATATTATTTAATTTTTTAAAATAATCTTGAATGAATTTTCATCCAGCGTGTTTCAAATAGAATAATTCAAGACTGTTGTATTGATAAGATTTATGTGTTAATTTCTTCAAAATATTATTAAATTCCATTTTACTGAAATTTATTAACAAATTTTTACAACAAAACCGAGTTGAAAAGAAATGCTACAATTTCGAAACAATCTGCATGGTATATTTTTTCAAATTTTACGATGAAAATAGATAAGTGTTAAAATATATACTATAGTATTGATACATAACTGTATACAGGTAACTGTTTTACTTGAAAAACTTTTCTAAAAATGAACTCGCGAGATACGAGATACACTTGGAAGTTGTTCAATAGCATTTCTGGATAATTCACTCTCTATCACATCTCGGGACGCAATAGGTATTACTTTTGTCTGTGTGCTAGCGCGTCTTCTTGTTAGTACTCCGCACTATCCCCAAGATACAATACAGATTTATTTCATCCCCGGTACATTCAGTCGCTACACCTGCTACGGTCGCGATATTCCGTCTGACGTTAACTTTATACGCTACTTCTTCTTCTACTCCCGTATTGGAATCCATTCTTCCGGGTATTCCCTTGGATCCGCTTTCGAACGTTTCGAGAACACGATTTCGCGTTTTGCGAAAATTGATATCCGGGACGTTGAGAGCTTTGTGAGGACCGATCCCGTTTCTCGTGAGCTTACAGAGGAATTTTGACGCGAATCGATAACGTCACAAAATTAAACAGATCAAATATATTTCAATATAATTGTATTATTTCTCAATAAGTATTATTTCTCAATAGCCGATAATGTAATGTTGCTACAATTAATTAATTAATTAATTTCTATATTGCTGCCGTAATTTTAACAAGGATATTCTCATTTTTATAATGTCCGGTATTATACATTTATTTACATTTTTTTAAATTGTCAATATGTATTTGTACAGAGATACTGCGCGTTTGTGCAGAGCTTTATTTAATACATTTTTCACGTACAACAAATTCAACGCTCCTGGATTTCGTAAATTCAACATTCTAAAATTTTGCTAACTCAACGTGACAACATTATAGAAATAAGATGCTTTCCACTTCACCGCTGTCGGAGTCCTAAGTTGAAGCAACTTAATCTTCACGCTTTATGAGCAGATCAACTTCTTTCGGAAGATAGAAACCTTTAATTAAATCTCTCTTACGATTACACATCAGCTATTTTCTTATCGTGAAAGTTGCACATTAGAAAAGTTATAAAAAGAATAAAAACATTTATGTCGTAGGTGATTACTTAGATCTATATAATTTATATATTCATAAATTATTAATAACAATATAATAAGCATTTTAAAGCAGGCTTGCTTCTTTAAAATTATATGTAAAGCGTCAAAATAATATAAAAGTCATAAAAAGAATAAAAATATGTTGTAGGTAATTACTTAGATCTATATAATTTATATATTCATAAATTATTAATCATAATATAATAAGCATTTTAAAGCAGGTTTGCTTCTTTAAAACTATACGTAAAGCGTCAAAATTATAGAGTGGATAAAATTTATAATTCCATAAAAATGTAAAATAGACTTTACATTTAGGTTTTATTCATTCTCTTCATTTTTCTGATATCTCTATCGTTTGTGATCATAATAAAATTATATTTATTTAACAATGGAATCTTATAACTTTTTATATTTTTATATATATACCTTTTTTTTTATTACGTAGTCAGTTCATCTCAAAACATATAAACATTGAATTATAGAGAAAGTGACATATATTTTGATATTTATTTGATATTGTTGCAAAGAAACAAATTTCTGCTGTCATTTTGCATGATCTCTCACGCGATTTTCTTGACTCGCACGTAAGAACTAAATGGGAGAAGCTTGTGATTGACATTCGGTAAATGCGATCCATACTTTGGAAGAGGGTTGAAACTGTGCCTTGTTTTTAGTGAATAAATGTCTAGAGAAAGAATCAAGTAATCACGAAATAATACAGAATGACCGACGTGAGATCGTTTCTCATCTAGAGAAAATGTTTCATTGGCTCTCGAATCTACTCTCGAAAACAATACGAGTTTCGTAGATGATTGGCGGCGGGGAGTATATCAAATGCGCGTGATTAGGCACTGATTCCATTACAGGATGTTTGATTTGCTTGTCAGTGATTTCGACTGCGTACATCGTCAAGTTTGATTTCCATCAGCGTGCATTAACATGCGATACATCTCACGTGTATGTGTATGTGTACGTACGCGCGCGCAATAATTGGCGGAAATAATATTTTATTTCGATTGCATGATAAAACTCCAAGCCCGCAGATAGGCAGAATTTAATCGGTAAAATGAACATTCTCAATTCATTGTTTCAATTATTCTATCTGCAAATCGGACAGGCTCGACAGAAAACAGGGAAAAAACAAAGAGTCGAGATTACGAGGGTATATCAAGAATATTTTTTTCTATTTCATGGATCGAAGAGAAGAACGGGCGTGTCTATAGATTTTGTATATATTTACATTTAGATATTTTTTTTTTTTTTTATATTCGTCTGTTATGTTAGGAAGGGCGATAGCGCGAACGATTGCGTGTCCTCATCGATAATCTTCTGTGATGGAGACAAGAGCAACAAAAAAAAAAAAAAAAAAAAGAAAGGAAAAAGATCGAGGATAGAGGAGAACACGGCCGTTATTTCATTTCGAGTATTTTGGAATGATTCCTTTGTTCACGGGCGATTATTTCAACATTTATCACATGCGAAATACTCGCATTGTCCGAGCAATCAATCAACATGCCGGATATATTTTTAATGTACGCTAGTATTTATTCTTCTCGTTTTTACGCAGCAGATATTATTCTACGCATTAATAAGAATCTTTTACTTTCTCAAATTGATTTTCGCAAATGATATGTGATAATCTCAGCGTATATTTCAACATTATCAATACTCTTTAAGAATCAACTTTCGATCACATTTGTAGTAATGTGCCAAAATCGGAAGAAAATGATTGAATCGAATCGTGATGATCCTTTTATTTTCGTTTGGATATTCACGTAGATTTAATTAACTATTAAATTTTTATTATTTCTCTTTGCAATGGATCGAAATAAACATTTTGCATATAAAAATAATTAACAGAAATAATTTATTTAGACTAATAGCAATATAAAAATTAAGATTTAAGTTAAAAAATACAAGTATAAATGCTACAGTTTTAAAATTATTTTTTTCTTGAGAAATGTATAAAAATAAAAAAAATATCGTTTGCTTTTACATAATTATTATACTAAAGCTAATAGCATTATGTTAACAACATTGTGCTAACAGCATTATCCGTGTTATTAATAAGATTATTTATAATGTATAAAATAAAACAATTTTTTAATATTCTTGTAAAATAAAGACATAAGTATTTTTTCGGTGGCATTTTTTTTATATTAACAGTGTATAGATTACAATTATTACGTGGAAAGTTTACACAATAAACAAGAAATTATAATAAAATGTCGATTCGAGCAAATCGAGTTAAATGATTCATTTTTAGTCGCTGCGGATATAAGTAGAGGGAAAAAAATTTTTTGCATTGTTTTATCGAAAATCGGTTTAAATCGCGACAATTCATCCTCTTAATCTTGTTATCGTTTTAGTGTTTATAATCATGCCGGAAAATCTCCAATTTGCTGAAAATCCGAGTAACTGAATACCATCGCATATTTCTGCCATTTTTTGCGCTTCGTTGTTTGTAATTGTGTTATTTTCCTTAAACGCGAAATATATGATGTTATCATTACAACAGTCTTTGTTACGACTTAATTTGTTGCTTCGCTGACCTCCTTCTCGAAACGTATCATCGTATAATAGCCTTTCGACCCCAGCACCACTTATGCCGGTCGATAATTCTATTCGCTACCATAAAAGCGTATCGCGGAGTTATCAATGAATATCGTTTGCCTTTACATAATTTTTCACTACCGCGATAGAAAAGTACGCGATAGAAAATAGAAAATAATTTTAAATATAACGGCGCAATTCGAAAAGAGAAAAATGATACAGGTATAATCTATTGAGGATTATTTTTATTATTATTTTTTTATCAAAAAAAAAAAAAAAAAGAAAAACAAAATTGTTTTTTTAAAAACAATAAATTTTAAGAGGAAAAATATTTTGAATATCGCGCATTGCGGAGAAAATTTATATAACCGTGAGCACAAATGTCGAATGTTCTAAACGAGTTCGGATGAAAATTCGAGTCGCACGTCTGGTGAACTGAGAAGAATGTCTTCATAGAAATTTTTCACGCGGTCTCGTTTTGCTCGCGCTCCTTTACTGGTGCAAAACCCGATAACTGTTTTGGAGAAAAAGTTGTTCGAATGTTTGAGGATACGACCGAAGATGGATCACCGGAAGACAGTCGCTTCAGGACAAAAAGACTAGTCATTCATTTTATTTCCAAAGTTTGAAAAGTCAATGTGTATTTAATAATGCACACTGCAGCACCGTATCACAATTCGTTCAATCTGTTGTGTGTAAAGCGATAAATTATTCTACGAGAATTTATCCACTTGCTTTTGTTTAAAAAAGTCTTTGTCGTCTCGCGATCTTATTCCTTTGATATTCTTTACGAAATGTTTTTTTTTTAAATTTATAGGCGAAATGAATGATGCCAAAAAAATTAATAGGTTTTTTTTTAATTTATATAGATAGAGAGATAAAAATGTGAATAAAGAGATTATTCGACCATTTCTCGTTAAAAGGAGAACGTCAATTTGCATAAACTATCTTTAACGTAGTTAATTGGCTCGCTGTGGTTGGGTAAGGAAAGCTTTCATAAGCTCGCACTCGCAGCTAACACAATAGAGAATCGTGAAATCAGATTATGCTTTTAACATTTATCTACACCATCTTCTAAAACTCCACCGAGAGAAAGAGAGAAAAAGATAACGATAATCCGGTATTATAACTTTAAAACGCGCGTCGCACAGCCTTTTTCACTTGCAGCAGGTATGCTTTCTCTCGTAAACATCTACATCCGATATTATAATCTAGGTAATAATCCGGATATTAATCAGAAATTTCAGGATGGCGGTCGGAAATTAATGGTTCATGTGACAATTTATCCGATGTCCGACCGTTTATTTTTTTTCCTCGTCCAGATTAGTGGAATAAATCCATTTCTTGACGGGGCATCTCTTTGTCAACCGTTCGTAAACCTGATGAATTTTACGACTTTGTAATTTTTCATTGAACGCCCCTTTTCGTCGCGACAATCCTATGGGACACCGTTAAAGGTCCGAGATGAATGACAGCGGAAAGCTCAATACTGATATACAAATCGCATTGAATGCTGATGCCCCCATATGACACGCTATAAGTGTTCATAAATAATATGAAAAAAAAATATTTTTCGCAAATAAAATCTTAATTTAGAAAAACAGCTTTCAAGAAGTGTATATTCTTTAAGTTTTCTATCATCTGATAAACAAACATTTTACATACTTAACAAAAAACCCAGACATAATTAATGCTATTATAGTCATCGCTTTATTAATGTAAGCTGATGTAAATTGTATTAATCATTTACCGATATTTCTATTGTGCTATTATTTCGATTATATCGCGAGAGTTGCGATTTCGTAAAGATTACAAAAATCGAGTGGTCACTGATTTCATTTTACTATGAATTATTTTGTCGATGTAAAGGATGTCTAACGGAAGCGCGGGTGATTAAAATAGGAAGGCTGATTACTCATTTACTCGGCGAGTATCCGCGAGTATCCGGCGAACCGTACTCGACAAAAGGATTCATTATGGTATTCCGGAAATACTAAAGGAATTACAGCGCAGATCATTAATTTCCGGCTCTCGGACGGCCCGATATTCCTCGTCTCCGTGATACTATTGTATCGTACATCGTCGATACTCGGAGCTGACGCAAATGCACGCGACCGACGCGTCGATCCAGGCGCGCATTGATATGAAATTGAAACTGCTATTACGGTTTGCGGCATCAGTGCTGTTTCATCAGTGCGCCTTCGATCGAGCGTTCATTTCCACGGGCAAAATTAGAAAAAATATTGCTACGAGTTTTGTTGCGCAAGCGAATAAAAAAAAAAAAATATTCTTTCTATTTTAAATATTTGTCCCCATTTACAACAATGAATAAATATTTGTCATTTATAAATTATTTACCAGGCTGGTAGAAATTTATTGGCAAGTTTTTGAATCTGTGCGTATGAAATAAAAAAGCGCTGAAGAGATTCATACGTGTGTTACACGCACAATGAACGGTAGCATAAATCTAAAATAAAAGTTATTATGACAGATGATCATTCTCGCCAAATACACAATTTTAACGTTGCACACATACTGAATATAAAATATAAATACATCATCCAAAGTCCCATTTTTGCGATCTTTTCCTATGTATCAGTTACAGCTATGTATCATGCTAACATGTATCTCCAATTAGATACCTCATTGCGCTTCTCATTTCGCGAAACATTACGGTGCAACGTGTATACAACGTATAGCGCCTGTTTTCCTTCGTATTTTCCATTCGTACAAGTTTTGAGATGTCGAGAAAGAAGGATAAATCATTAAAAATAACGAGTCGCAAAACGTGACGACATCCGTTATAAAGTGAATGGAAAAATAGAATCAAATTGATAAAGTAATTAAAACAATCGAAGGTTCGAAAAGTCGGGCGAAATTTCGAATACAGTATCGGAAATATTATTTAAATTATTTGGTGCTATTTAAGAAAAATCCGAAATCTCTCCCGGTCGCTGCAATATCGTCACGTGCAAACGAACCACCGATATGACATATCTGCGAGCGACACAAAAGGAAGTAACCGCGCGTTCTCGTGCATTTCATTCGAAATCGAAATGCTACGCAGATGGGCGGTTCTCTCTGCATTGAAACAGACACCCTTTGAAACACATGTGTTACCACATTGCCGTTCATAAAGTATACCGGTTGTGCGTTTCACTCGACAATTTGCAACGGACAAACGCTTAGAAATAACAGCGACAATTCTTTGACACTCAAAACTTTTCAAACTACCTTGATATACATAAGTGTTGGAAATGTTACTGCGTTAAAAAGCGCATAAAAATAAAATGTAAAAGCTCTTTTTCTCTCTCTTCTCCTCTACCATATCATTTTAAAATATTATATTTTGAATATATGTATATGAAAATTGTATGCATATTTTAACTCTTTTTTTTTTCACCCTGAAATAAAAAAATAATATAAATTGAAAAACCTCAAAAGCTGTATGATGAAATATTATATTTTTATATAATAAAAATAAAAATAGTTTATAATATATATATATATATGTGTGTGTGTGTGTGTGCAAGAGTTTAGATAAAGAGTTTGTATAAAATAAAAAATATATGCATGCATGTTTGTACGTTTTACGTAAATATGTACAAAATCTGAAATTAGTTACTGAGCAGTAAAAGAGCAATAGATATAAAATATATATAATAAGGTACTAAATAGATAAAAAATTATATAATTAAATATATATAAATATTATAAATTAAATTTAAGATTTACAGTTGAATTTTATCGAATAACGGGCAAATGATAGCTTCAACGCGGAATAAAAAAAAATACATTCTTTTAAAGAAGTTTTAAGAATGTTATTTTGCTGTACTTAATCGATCTTAATCTTAAAATTAATATTATTAGTAACACAAATAAATTAAATTAAATAAGTATAGCAGTAAAATTCTTTGTTATTTGCGTATCTTTCATTTGCATATCTCTTGCTTATTCACTTCTGGTCTTTGATTTGAATTGTCATTTATAATCTCTCTTGGAACTTTTGTGACAGATATTTTAAGCTGTTTCCGTAAGTTTTATTTTTTTCACTCTATATTTTTATACATTCTATATTTTGTCACACATTTTTAATTAATTTTATATATGATTATTTTACACTGAATACATATAAAAAAAATATATATAAGATACCAACGTAAAACATACACAGCTGAGCATTTAGCATAACTCAACTAATGAAAAACTAATCAAAAACTTTTTTCATTATTAATTTTTATTACTGATAGTTTTTATTATCGCTAAAAAAACATCTTATAAAGCTTGATCCACATATTGTATAGTAAAACTGCTTCAACTAATTTTGCCTAATTGCTATATATGCAATTACTACGCAGTATTTTTGTATACAAATAGAAACAGTATTAGATATTATACTAACTGGCTGCGTGTTCAATCAAACTGTACAAATTTCTATATTTGAAAATTTTTTTTGTATATTTCCTCTCTTGAAAAGCATTGAAGTTCAACAAATGATTTGATCAACACAAGAAAATAGAAAGTTTCAAGTGATATAGAAACTGGAAAATCCACAGAGAATTTGTAAAACGCAAGAAACAGAAAGCTATAGAACGATATAGACATAACTCGAAGTAACAGAGCAAGGTTGAGAATTCCAAGAAGAGAAAAATTCGCAACTGAACTGAAGACATAAGAGATATATTTATCAATATTTGCACGCCATATCGGCCTTCAATCGTGATATTTGGTTTCGATCTTTCTACCACACTTTTAAAATATATTTTCTTTCACATTTAAATTAAAAGTTTGTAAACTTTTAATTTTCAAACCTTGGAATTGATATCGCTTTATATCTGGTAGTGATTTATATGCTGCCAAGTTTCTATATCTATCTCCCAATATCTTATCTATTTCAATCTTTGAAAGAATATTAAAAGATATCAAAAATATTACATGTCGAATATAGGGATGACAAATTTGCAGTGTTAATCAAAATATATGCCATATGTTTCATATTGTCGTGCATTATCTTTTAATAATTTTAAAATCGACTTTTACATAGTGAAAATATTAACAAATCATTATTTATCGCAGAGTTCCAAGCCTTTAACGTTTACATATTTTTATTTTTATAAGTTTTAAATTAGAATTCTTTTAAATCATATTTCACTTAAAATTAACTGAAGAATGTAATTTTATCAGTCATTTGACTTCGTAAAAAGTTTGCGAAAAAAATCTCTTTTCCAATCGCTGAGAACGGGAAACTTATTGATGCTAACTTTTCGTTAAAAATCAACTTTGACTAATGAATTTATCATTAAAAATAATGAGAAACAAAATATATTCATGTATAATATAATATTTATTAAAATAAATATATGCGTAAAAATATAGTAATTGATAATAAATAATAAAAAGTAATATTTTTAAATTATATGAATAATATTTATAAAAAAGATGTAAAATTCTTAGCTCACATAAACACATATATTCGATAAATCCCAATATTTTTCTGCATTTGATATATTGTGGTTGCGATATAAATTTGGTAAAATTCAACTGTAAAATGCAAATTCGAAATAAAA
Source organism: Anoplolepis gracilipes (assembly GCF_047496725.1). Taxonomy (NCBI): domain Eukaryota; kingdom Metazoa; phylum Arthropoda; class Insecta; order Hymenoptera; family Formicidae; genus Anoplolepis; species Anoplolepis gracilipes. The sequence goes on along the minus strand of NC_132970.1, from coordinate 18,189,912 downwards.
TTATGTAACATGGTCTGCAAACCGACAGATACTCTTGTCTGTATTTGCGTAGTTTGATTTTCATAATTTAGCTCGACCAATCTGATTTTTGTACAAATATTCTCTTCTACAATCGTGCGTAACACAAATGTAAACCCGCATACAACATTGTTATTTTGTTTTTTTTTGTTTGCTATATATACATAATATAATTTTCATGAACATGTATTGAACAAGCTTTTCAACAGATGACATTTTATTATACATATAAAGACATTTTATTGTTACAAATTGAATATTTCTTGAATGGAAAAAATTTAACGATATTGATAGCAGTTACTTGAAATACGTGATACGCATTACGAATCCATATGACAAGATATACAGGATGTTAAAAAAAAAACATTCAGTACCTTCTGTAAATATTGAGGTGAACATTTGGAAAGCTTATCCTCTCTTTTTATATCGCATGCGAAAAGCCAGTAAGTCAGTCATGATAGTTGTATACAAAATTGTTTATATCTTTGAAACGATTCAGTTTTCAAGCTTTGTTTACTAAGACTTTTTATTCAGTATTGTGTGTACTATCTATCATATGAATACTGAATAGTTTTTTTTTAAAGATCCTGTATAATATGTCAAAATGATATAAACTGCTGCTAATGTTACATTTAATTGTGATGCAAAATCTTTTGAATATATTTTTACGTGTATATTATATATGACGACGCGTATTTATATATTTTTAAAAACATTCATAATTATATAATGATGCATTTTCTTACACAAAACAAATTGTTTTTAATTATCACGATTGATTATTCATTTAAATCGCAAAGAGATTTTTGTTCAAATAAAATGAAACTTATTCTCGTAAAATAAAACATTATTACCGTAAAATATTCGAAAATACATGTCGATTACCTTATATGAAGACGATGATGGTATCGATTGATATGAGCTAATACATGTAATCTAATCGCGTGATAAAGTGTTTGACCTCGTGTCGTCTCGTCATATTTCAACTGTATTACGAATTAAAATAATTTAATAATAAAACGATCAAGCGGACGACTAGCACATAGAAATTTGCTCGTTAGACAAACAAAATGCGTTGCCACCGTTACGTTTATAATAAAATATTTAAATGCCCAGCGAAGGGTCCCTCGATTGATCAACCGTCGCATCGAAAGCACGAAAATAGTAGATACGCGAGCGCTGGGACGGTCCGATCGATGGCCGAGCTGTGCTACTGGAGATCTCGAGGGCACTCGGTCGGGCCGTAACTGTTCTGTGATACGTTTGGAACGCGCCAGACCGATGTACGAACTCGTTTGCTAAGTGCCGATCGTTCCAGTTGAAATTCCAGCTTTCGTTGATTTTTTTTTTCAACGCAAACCTCATTTCTTTCTCAGATAAGATAAAAATTATTATTTTGAAGACGCGCGAGAAAGAATATTGATAAAATATTTTTATACGAAATACTTTGAAATATATCGATCACCAAATTTGCAGAAAAGTATATATTTGTAAAGTTACCAATAATTTCTCGATTAATATATTTGTTTTTACTTATGTCTGGAACATTTGTTTTTATTTTTACTTTTTTCATAGTTTTCTTTTAGAAATGTTATTTCTAAAATACTGGTAAAAATTTGGCGAGTTATAATAAAAATGTAATACTAAACTCTTTTTTCTAAAAGGACTGAATTTTTTTTTACTGTACTTTATATACAAAGAGAATTTAATCTCTACATTAACGTAACGATCACAATTAATGATAAACAATATTGAAGTAATCTCTTTTTTTTCGTTGCGAATATAAAATATTACAAAAAAGATTATACTTACAATATTAAGTATACTGTATTATGAATGTTTTACGATTTTTGTATGAGATTTTCTTTTTCCTCTAAAAAATTACAAGAGTAATTTTTAACAGTCATAGACAACATTACTGAAATTCAAAGCATTATTTTGATCGATTTCCTTCTAATACATTACGATGTTTGCTGAGACTGTGAAACGATTTTATGTTAACTAAAAGCTGTGGGAAACTTCCTAATGGTGGGAACAAGCCGTAATTAAATTCCGATAATTAACGATCTTCGTTAATCAACGATTTTATAATTGCATCCATGGTGCGAAATGCTGTGCCGTACCATTTCACAAGCATCGATGTAACACCTTCATTATATTAATGGATGGCTCTTTTAACCTTTCACAAATATTAAAATAACTCACATTTCGCAAATATATCGCAACTTACATGTCTTGAAAAATGTCGATAATCATATGAGGAGTGTTTGTCGCTGTTTTATGGAGACTATTTTATTATGGTTGCACCTTTAGCTAATAATTGTAACATGTGAGAAAGGTTAGTCTAAAATCTCTAAAGTCTCGATTTATAAAAAAAACTATTTACGTTTTTTTATATATATTAAATTTTTTATTTTACGAATCCCTGCTAACATTTTTACAAAATGCAATTTGCGTACATTCAGTTTCCTTAAAGATACTATAAAGGTGATCATTAAATCTTTATTGTGTTTACTCATTTTTGCAGAATGTAATTTGCGCATATATATTCAGTCTCTTTAAAGACATCATAAAAATGATTATTAAATCTTTATTGTGTTTATGTTATTATGTTATTTGAATTATTTCGATAAAACGATTGTATTTAACGATGGTCCGTGATTATTAATCGTCAAATTGGAGACAAATTTTCCATTAGTCAAATTTGTGATGATTAATCATTGATATTTGCGAAATATTTGCGAAATTGTAAACGTCAATGTTTCTTGAACTCAAAATGATATCATTTGTTTATCCTTAATTATATTCTATGATATTTACAATAACGCTTTTCTGTGGATTTTTTCTGATACAAAGGAAAATAGTAAGTAAAAAGTACTCTTAAGTTTGATGATCGTGCTGTATATTATATATATATATATATTTATATATTTTATTTCTTGTTCTCTTTATTAAAATTATCGAGTGAAATTGTATCAGAGTGGCTAACAAGATTGACATTTACACCGTTCTAAGTGTAGCTTCTGCGTAATATATAATAATGTTTGAAATAAAATACGCTCATTAATCAATTGATCTCACGATGGTTCTGTCACAATTGAATCTGCCGTTCGATTCGTAATAAGAGTCGAACCACACCTCTGCTATTAAATTGTTATCTTTATCTTGTTACTATATAAAAAGGACTTTTCATTGTATTTTGTTTTTTTTTTTTTTTTTTTTTTATTTGTCCAAGTATTATGTATCACATAATTGTATAGATTGTTGAAAAGCGTAAATTTTTTATTTGAACGATATTTAATGAAAAAAGAAATTTATTCAAAATTCTAAAGCATGAATGTTTTTTTTTTTTTTTTTTTTCATAAATATTTTTTCCAAGAAGAGTCCCTGCAAATACAGATTCTTCAATAGATTAAAAAAAAGGATTAACGCTCTTTGTTTGGATAGTAAGTTGGCTTTGAAAGCCCGTTAATTTTAGTTAATTGCCTGGCCGAGGCTTGGCTTAGTAGATGTAAATGGACCAAAAAGAGCAAAAACATACTTTGGATGAATGAGAGATCAGAAACCGAGCTGATTACAGTCTGCTCTTTTCGCGTTTTAACTATGCGTACGGCAAAAAGAGAAGCCCTTGAAATCTCTCAGGATCCTCTCTTCATTATCTTTCGACACTATAAACGGATCGGACTGGATCTATCCTGCAAGCTCTCTTTCCTGTTTATCTTAAGGTCCCCCGATGTCACTAGAAATTTTCCTGTCGTGTTATCTTTTACCGCACCAGTTTATCTCTTGGAAACTCAACAAGGATTGATCGTGCTTTGTTCGCCTTGGATTTGTTAATGAATTTTTATGTTGTCTTTTTTCTTTCCCTGACTTTATTTCGAAGAGACAGACGCATGATGTAAACGTTTCAAACATTTTTATTTCTAATTAAAATTAACCCTCTATGTATGTTATTAATATTGCAAGTTTATAATCGAAGTGAAATTTAATAATATTATTAAATGCACGCTCTTTATCGCCCAATATTTGTCTCTTATCAAAATACGTGTCTCGCGTCAAGTTACGTGCGGTGATTTGTTTGTACACGATAAAAAACATGCACAATTTCTGCGTATTGTACATCAATATATACGACGTTTAAATTTTCAGCGATTCGTACAACGATTATTTTGGAGTAAAGATTGCGAAATTTTGTTATGAAAAAAATATCATCTTCTTGTTATTAGGCATTCATTCATCTCGCGAGACGAATGAAAAATGGCGGGATATATTGCCCAGAGGCTACTAGGCAAAAGCGACTTTAATTGATTTCTTAAATTGAGCCGCACTCTCACGTCAACGGTCGGATGAAACGTGCTTACGTAGAAGGCGATTTTGAATAGACAGTATGTCGACGGGGGGGAGAGACGAGATGAAAGGAAAGAATGAAAGGTTCACGGGGAGAGGGACAGGGAAGAACGGAAAGGGGAAAGAGATGAGAACAGATGAGGACGGGACAAAAACAGAAATGGGTTCAGCAGTTAATATCGAAGTGAATAGAGGAGCAATCGGTATGAACCGAAGCGGAATGACCTTATTGCCGGACCTGAATCTATTCGAATCTTTTTTTTTTTTATCCGTTTTTCACGAACGTTCCGTTATTCAACGAAGAGTCAAATTTAGCCGGCATTTTTAGATTATTTGCCTTTATAATACGTTCATTCACATCCCGATAACGCCGTCCTCTCTTTTCGGAAATACAGAATCGAAAAAATTTATCACGCCTAGAGAAACGGCAGACGTGAGGAAACTTTTCATTCACCTCTTTCCCGCACCTTTTATCTTTTCTCTAAAGTGTTGATTTAAGTTTGTCCACTATCTCTTTGGTCTCCCTGTCTCTCTTTCGCGCAAAATTACACTTCGTGTGATTCACATTAATTTCCGAGTGGACAGAATTTTACGGCAGAATCTAATTCGTTATTCATGCACGAAACGTTGAACAGAATAACGACATAAGTCTTCATATACTCTTCCCATTTCGCGGAATAAAAGAATTTCCGAGAATATATTTGATGCAAAATCCAGCTGTTCTATTATAATACTACTTTTCTCGCGGTTCTTGTAAAAACTGAAACAAAAAGTTTGAAATTTTATAACGTTGAAATGATTTTGTCATGTTGAAATAATTTTCACGTTGAAAAAAATGATATACGCGGATATATTTTACCTTAATTTAATTCGCTCTTTTACTAGAGAGTCTGGTTTTGACATTAATTAAATATTGTAATGTCGCGCTGAGTGTACCGTAAATTAAATTGATGTCGCATGTAGAGTTATCTTCTCTGAACGTTACTACAGTCACTCTGGACGTTTTTACAGTCAATTACTGTATTCCAAAACATAATACGCTACGTAAAAAAAAAAAAAAAAAAAAAAATGACAATATATGAAATTAACTACTTGTCAATGTATGAACGCCTGAATAAAAAGTCGAATTATGCAAGAGAATCTTATTTTTACGGTATACATATGTAATGCACAGCCAAAGATGTTCAATTGTATTCCTTTTATTTTTTTTAATGATTATTTTAATCCACAATTCATCTAATATAACATTATCGCTAAAATGTCTAAATCTCCATAATAATCGATTAATCGAATAATTAATTAATGAATAATTATTCCCGTGGTTACATACATTACAGTAATTACATTATTTAATTATTCCACCTCATATAGAAATATTTTGATACATTTCTGCCGGAAATTAGAGAGATACATACAAATTACATATATTAGATACATATAAATTAGATATAACATATATATATAAATATATAAATGTGTCGCAGGCTTATTTTATCTATTTCGATGAACTGTTAAGAGTATTATATCGGAAATATAGTGATATTAGTTGCAAATTATCGACACAAATACAGCAGAACAGAAACGGATAATCATGTTCCCTGATCTCATTCTGTCGATTACTACCAGATCGTTGCACCTATTACGTAACCGCGCCGCTTTATCCTTATCCTCATTATCCGACATAATCAATAATGATCCTCTCCGATAAATTACCACAAGGAGGGCGAACAATCTTTTCTACTTCAAGCTTTAAGCTCGTCGATCTAACGCGCCATCAATAGAATGGCAATCTCGAGACAAATGAGAATTCTTACATATTCAAATTTGTCTCTTTCAACTCGATATATGAAAATTCTGTAGGTAACTTTGCTACAATAGGCACTATTATTTCTACGAAATTTATTATAAGAACACATCGCTATAAATTTTATTCGGTTGGCATACGTGCTTCGAGATATTTGTAGAACTGACGTAGAACCAATAATATATTTATAAAGAGAGACAGATATATGTATGTATATTCTTAAAGAAAGATATATGAAAAAGTTAAATAGAAATTGAAACGTAAAATAACAAGTATGCAATGTTTTTCTTATTTACATTTTGCAGCCATATTTAATAGATATTATTTTGTTTAATATGATATAAAATAATAATATTATAAAACGTGTTGGAAAATATGTAAGAAATAAATGTGTAACTTTTACATATCTCTTTTGTAAACTTTTGTATCATATTAAGAAGCAAGTTCAAGAGAATTTTATATACCGGTAGATCTAAAGTTTTGAGGTAAGGGTCTGAATGTATGAAACTTTAACACTGTCCACAAACGTGTATCACATATATATATATATATATATATTTTTGTCCAGAAGTTTAGCGAAAAATTTCTTTCTCAAAAGTGCACTTTTGAAATATATACGTAAACGTCTTTGAGATACCGTGTATCGTCGATACACGAAATGCTCACAAGCATCTCGTATCAGTTGATTCTCTTATTTACGACCCGACATAAATCTTTGTATGTTCAGCCACGCGCTGATGCAATGCGACTAGCATTCCTGCTTGAAACCCTGTCCCGGATACGTTTAGATCCCTGCTCGACTATAGTTACACAGTTTCACCGCTGTGAAAATCTGACTCGTGTGTATGCAAATGTCTCATCATTTTCTAAGATTATTCAAAATATTATCCTCTGTTTGCAATCTTTAATAATTGTAGTTTAATTATAACAATGTAATATCCAAACATATAAAGATTTTAATAAACTTCAACAAAATTATTACACATTTTTACACTTAAAGCAGTGTAATCAGAAAGTTTGTGTTGATGAATGTATCAACAATTAAGTAATAAAAATATAATTATATTATTATTATTATTATTATTATTGATATTTACTGCTGTTACAAATATTCTTTACAGATAATATTTGCATACACGAGATATATGCATTTGAAAAAATAAAGTACAAACTGATTTATATTTCAATCTCGTTCGATATGGTAAAACTTTCTGTAAAATTGCACAAGCCGAATCAACTTTGCAAAAGAGAATGGAGAAAGAATTTTATATATAAGTAATGTTTGAAAATATTTTAAGCCTCAGCTTTAGTTTCAATATTTAGCTATTCGCAGTGTTTGTTTTATTTCTTCAAAAGTACACATTGTGAAATCCCTTTTACTAAAACACAAAGAAAACCTTGAAGCAATCTCATCTCTTCTCGTGAAACGGAAATCTTTTTTAATTAATTTGAAAAATAATTGCCCGAATTTTTATTAAACACTATTACTCTATAAAAAAAAAGTAAAATTACACTTAATTGTTAATATAATTCCGTAAATCTTTCACAACAAATAGCTAATAAGCATAAACCTACATAATTAAAATGGAGGTTATTCCCCTTGTCTCTCTCTCTCTCTCTCTCTCTCTTTTTCCCCCGAGCAGCGAGGTTTTAGGTTGAGTTTTTTGCGAGAATATATTTAAAGATCATGAAGAGCGCATTTCACCGACGTATTTTGACTTTAACCGCGCGTCCCACGAGAGAGAGATCCGTGTTCTATGAGCTTACGGTCGCTTTTACTATCAACAGCGGGAATCCAACGGACGGCATACGTATATATCGTCGTTCCAACACAACCTTCGGGAATCCGCGAAACAGGGCGAACAACCCTACGAATCGTCAAAGCTTCCCCTCCGGTGACGGTCTGTACGACTCACGATTACTTAGCGAGTGTCTCGTCGGTGTTCCTTACCCCGGATTCAACAGCGTCTTATGGGGAATTCGTGCGGCTTCTCGTTTCCACAAAGCCGATACTTACCTGTTAGACGGAACGTGCACGGATTGCAACGAGAGATGTACTCGCCTCCGACTTCCTGAGATGTTACCGGAAGAGCATCCTTTCAGAAGGGATTTTAAGTTCTCGATTCTTCAACACCCGCTTCTCTTATCGATTTTTCGTCTCTCTCAATGAAACGAAGAGGGAAAGAGATTAGTTCTCTTATTATCATTACTGTCTTGTATAATAACTTATATACTTAATAGATATATATAAGTATTATTATTATTATTATTATTACTGTCTTGTTAAAATAGTATTATGTAACAATATTTTTGTCGGGTTGGGGAAAATTATATACACTTGAATGTAATATATGTATGTGTATCGTGTCTTTCCCTTTCAATTTTCTGTTTATTCTACTAAATATTACATAATTAGAGGATTACTGAGAAAGAATAACAAAAAATTTAAAAAAAAAGGTCAGCTTTCTTTCTGAGCGATTTACAGTTGTTATTTACTACTTAGATATCATCAATGTTTTATTGGTGTAATTATTTAATGAAATTATCTATATGTGTGTACGTGTTATTTAGATAGTTTAAAGGTGATACAACACTTTGGATGAGAGAACTGTATCGTCTGGATTTATTAACTTTGTTTTTTTTAATTAACTTTTACGAACTAAAACTTATAAGATTTTGCCTTAGCTCTCCGATTATCGATTAGTAGATATTATTTTGTGACACTTTCTTGTCACGCGTTTATTTTGCTAGATGAAATGTAAAGTGCTTAACATATGCTTTTGTTGTACAAAATTGTCATGAATTATAATATTTGAAATCATAATATTTGAAGGTTGCAATTAATTTGCGTGTATCGCGAATAAATAAAATTTCAACATTTATAAACAAAATTGTTCAACAACCCCTCGACTTCTTTACGAGCAAGTCTTCATCCTTTTTGTTTGTTTTACGCAAAGTTTTTTTCGCGATCACGTCGGATCATGAAGCAGAATGACTGATCCCGATTGGCTTCTTCCATCCAATTTCAGAAAACGAATTGGATGGCAACATAGAGAATCGTACGTGAACGTGCGCACGTGAAAGCTTGCACGGATAGAGGGTGTAACTATGAATCGTACAAATTTTGCGAAATTTTGATGTCGTGGAAAATATTCAATGCATATCTGCAATAACACCATTAGATCATCACTTTTTGTCTCTCAATAAGATACAACATTTTTGAAACGAAGAAGGACGCTTTATAAAAATAATTTTAAATCCAACGCTTTAAAATTACATACTCTGTTTTTTCTTTCCATGTCGCGTATATGTTTTAATAACGGAAAAAAATAGTTATAACTATAGAAATATCGGCTCTTTGCATACGATTTCGTCACGTGATACGTATAAAAGTAAAAAACTGCGTAGAGAGTGTGAAAATTAGCTATATTGGATTGCATTGTTTCTCGAACGCTTACAAATACAATAGCGCATTGTTCCCATTCGTATAGTACTTTTTTTAGTACTATTATTTTTTAATTAGAACACCCGTAAAGTATAAAAAATAAATTTGTAGCTCGAATTTTAAAATTTATTTTTACGCGGTCACCAATTTCACAATCTCATCTTATCCAATGCTAGAGACACAGAGTGATCAGGGAAAAGGACCGTTAGGGTAAACTCAGGTAAGATGGCCATAGTTTTTTAAGACGCAAAAAACATATTTTTATTTTTGTTATTTTTTAATAGTGTTTGACATATTATCGTCACCTTCAGCTTAAATTACGCAATATTATCGAAATTAAAAGGAAAATATATTTCATAGAAATTTTATATTATTCAAATAGTACAACATAAGCATCGGCCTTCTTACCCAACTTTTGAGGAAAAGATGACCATAGTGACGGAAAGATGGCTATAATATTTATAAAAAAAATAGTGAAAACGAAAATAAAAATTATAGGTCATATAATTTACATATTTTTATAATATGTTTAACGTCGATTACGATAGCTTAACTATTATTTATTCGACGTTATAACAGTTTTTAGTGGACACATGAAACACACTTTGCAGGTAGTCAAAAGTAAAAATATGATATAAAATTCACAATATCGTTATTTCGAACAATGTATGCATATAAAATAGTGTAAATATCGATTATCTTTGATAATGAGTAAAAAAGCGCATTATGTAGCGATTATTGAAAAAATTACAGCGTATGGCCATCATACCCTACTTTACCCTATCAAATGCGCGAATGTTTCAAAATCCTCCTTTCCTTCCGTCCCCCGACAAAATTGTGTAATATTAAACACGGGAACTCTCTTTCTCTCACGAGATGTTTTCGCGTACAGCTGCTTGAGCTTTCGTCGCGCAAAATGCGCAGCACAAATGCGGATCCATTTGCTATGTTAAAATATGCAGACGATAGCCTTTGAAGTCATTTTACCCGGGCACCCATTGTGGAAGCTTTGAGTCGAGTGTTCCAGATCGCTTCGCGTCCCGTGCATCTCAAGTTTCTTTGCGAAAGGTTAACCGCTTCCACTGGCGAGTTTTAATTGCGAGTTTCAATTGCGAACTGTTTCCAATTTAGTAAACATCTACGAGGTAAAGTAATCTCGCTAACCCCGTCAGCCACGCGTCAAAACGAATATCTTGCGTTCCGAATTTCTTACCGTAAGTAAGACTGAGATAAATATGAATCGTCCGCTTGTTGAGGATGCTACAAATCAAACGAGCTATGAAAGGAATATTTTAAATTTGAAAACTAAAGGAGACAAAGAGAACGAGAGATAACAAAGTAGCTTTCGCTTTTCTTGTTATATGCATCTTCCTCAAACGAGAGGATATAATAAAGTTATAGAAATTTATCACAGAGTGTTAGTGATTAATTATTTATCTTAAGTACTTAAATTACTAATGTACAATAATTTCTCATGCTTAAATTATTGAGCTTCACGTGATTACAAGATACTCCAGTATTAATGATTTTAGTGATTAAATACTTAATATTTAATATTAGGATTAAAATATTGAGGTATAATACTGTATCAATGATAAAATACTTATGCAAAGTACTGCTAAGAATTCAATTACAGAAATAAAGCACTGGTATTAATATTTCAATTTTCAATTTCTAAGTCAAGTGCTTGGGGTTATAGCTCATTCGCTTATCGCTATGCGACACGCTATTCACTACTAGTATCGATACTAGTATTCAGGTTTTTGTCACGAGCGACTATAAAGCCTGCAAAATGCTGCTAATAAAATTGTAATATTCTAACTATTTCTATTAGTTTAATTTCTGATCCACGTACAAGGGACCAGATATGAGATATTAAACTGATTTTTGGAAAATTAAACCGAGAAATGTCCGAGTAATATTTATGAATAATTGTCAGTATTTTATTAATATCAGTAATTTTATCAAGTACTTCAATCAGTGCTTGCATCAAGTACTATCCAAAAAAATTACTGAAATACTGCCAGTATTTATTATATTTAATTACTGTATATTTTTCTCAATAATTCGCTGTAGTAAATTTTTATAAAAGAATAAACTAAGATATATTCTTCTTTTAATGTTAAATTACGAGTACCTACGCATTCATGGAGCAAAACAACGATTACGCGTATACATACGTTGTCTCTTGACAAAAAAAAAATATACATAATATACGTGCACGAGAGAATTAACGGACGAGATGATACGTTGGTTATATCATGCATCATGGGCAGAAGTCGGCGTCTCTACTCGCGATGGATAAATCGACAATTTTTTATCGTGTGCAATCGTGATAAAACTGTATGTCGTGTAGGTGGTTTTTCCGACCTTATATCCTCATATATGTGCATAAGCAACCACCCACGCGGAAGCTACGATGCGCTCGCGTGGGCGGTGTGTAAAGTCACCCCGTGCGAGAGAGCGCGGTATCTGCCCTGCATCGCATCGCATCGTATCGCATTTATCTATATCATTCTTGGCAAGCCCGTCACGTCCCTAAGATTTCACTCTCCGCTGCGTGTATACACGTGTCCGTTGAGAGAAGGAAAGAACCGATCTCTCATCCCTCTGTTCTTCTCTCGCGGCTTTGTGTACAAAGGCGTGAGGTATAACGATAAAATTGACGATTCGGTATCGCGATTTTTGCACGTGGATCCGGGATTTGGAAACGATACGAAGCTTGACAGACGAGATAAAACATTTCAGAAGACTTGAAATTTATGCGTGTAACTATTCGCGCCGTAGATTATATCAGAGTACAAAAGTCATCCTATGATCTCGTAAATTCATATAATATATGTATTTTTATTTCCCAGCAATTTTGATAATATCACATTATTATTCTTCATGGAATTCTGTTGGAAATCTGTTTTATTTTAATATAACTAATATTAATAATAATTTAATAAAATACATACGTTAAGAAGTTGAATAGAATAAACTCGCGTAACCGAGTTCCTTTACTGGAATAATGATATTTTCGACGCTGTTGCGTGCGAAAGAATCTAACTCCGCTTCTTTGGATCCGAATAAGGGCAATAAAACGTGCAGGAAATACGATGAAAGTCGAGAAAGTAGTAACCGGGTGTCTGTAACCGCGACGGGGAAGGCGATCGGGAGGACGAGGAAGCTTGTCGCTAAAACTTTATAAACAGTCCGATTGGGGAACTTGAATAGACACCAAAAGGCGATAAAAACGAATGATGAAGCAGATGTTAGCTAAGAACTAAAAAAAAGTAAAGATGGCGGGAGATACTCTCTTGACTTTTTCAATACTGTGCCAAGAATAAAGAGATGAAAGCAGGCATCATGAAAAAGCGAGTGGATATTTGTGTATAATATTTACATACAAATGTAATTTTTTTCCCCGTATACATATACATATATGAATTACAAAGCGATTTTTCTAAGGAAAAATAATAAATTTCTGCAAAAGCTGTCAATATAGTAATGCTAGTTTTTAAATCGACTTGTTCGCACTTCTGTTCGTATATCGTGCGCTTGTGTCAGCTTGTTACGGAAGTTACATAATCTTCGAGCTCGTTATAGTTGGCGTTACCTAGCTAGAAAGCTGCCACAACGGGACCTATTCTACTTGACGTCCGACATGATTGCCATCATGGTTGTCACTCATTGTCAGATTACAGCTACGTACGTCTCTACCGCTTTTAGCAGCGGCATTTCGTTAATCTTTCGTAATGTCTATAATAGGGAATATCAAGCCATCTCCTTCATTCCTAACAAATGTACTTTAATAAGTATTATATAAATTATTCGTCTGCGAATAATTTATGTAATTATACCACAAAGTAAATAGATTTTTTTTTTAATCACATGTCAATCGTATCTTCTCTCTCTCTCTCTCTATTATATTTATAAAAATTTTTTTTATCAGTTTGGATAAAATTATTTTTCTTTTAAAATAGTTGTTGAAGCAGTAATAGTTTTTCAGGAACATAAGTCATGAAAGTTAGAAAGATTCTCTCTCTGTCTGTCTTCCCGTTTTACACGCGTACGACATGAGAACAAGATTTTATTCATCATATAATTTTAAACCGACTTTGAATGAGACTTTCAATTCGACGATTACAGAGTCATGTAACTTTAAAATTGTTAAATGTTAAAACCTATCAAGGAAAACTATGAGTTGAATTAATTACAACGTCTGTAACTAAGAGCAAGCACAGTTGACGGACGCCCTTTTTAATTGTAACTTAATCATCGTAAAATTAGACTAGAATTTTGTGTATCCCTAGCAACACAAATATAATGCTTAATAATAGCATTATTTTTATAATCTATTGATGCGACAATTTAAGGGATTTATCGTTCGGACAAGTCGTATCTACGGATGCTAGCGCCGTGTGATAAATCCAACGTGATTAAGTTAGGAACGGTGAGATTTATGTGGGGAAACGTAGCGTACAATATGCGAATGGATGGACAGCACATAAATGCCGCAAATTTATCGAGGGAAATGTAAACATTATGCATCTGCTCGTCGTTGTATGAAATTCATCCGTTATTCATTGACTTTTCTTTTTACAAACGTTTAAAGTTTTATGATATTATATTAAAATTGATATAGAATTAATTTTCTGCTCACAGTTCTTAAGAGAAATAACGACAAGAGATTTAGTATATTCGAAATATTTACTTAAATATAATTTCATATATATTTAATGAATTACTTATATATATTTTACTAACGAAACAAATTTCATTGAAAAGGAAGGGTGCCCATGCCTTATTTAAAGCTGAAAAACGCTTGGAATTTATTAAGCTTAAAACCGATGTTTCCATGTAATATCGAATTACAGTGAATCTGTAAAATTGATGTGTGTATATTATTAATTATAAGATTTAATTTTGTATTATATTTTATGTGCAGCAAATTCTCTCATTATGATCCTAAAATTTAATGTAACTGCTTTTATATTTATTCCATTGTTATCATTCATGTCATATTTTTGTTATTAAATGTAATATTTTAATCTAACATTTTTGATATCTCTTTGAAACTTTCCAGTTTCATTTCAAGTCAAGCCGCTTGACTGAGTACAATGCAGCGAGGAATAAATAATATGTTGGTTTACAATTAATATACATTTATTGTGCGAAGAATAAGATTTTCCAATGTTTTAATAAACTTTAGAAATATTTCCATGATTAAAATTCAATAACTTACAATTTTCTCATTATTTTATGAAGAAAATAAAGCTTTATTAATATCATTCGAAATAATTTGAAAATTTTCTTTTATGTAAAAATGGACAGAAATTCAATTACATTTATATAAACAAATAATTAATGATGTGCTTTAAATATTGTCAAACGATATAATTATCCGACTAAATAACGACTTGTACAAATCGCGGAATAATCTTGTTAGTTTTAATTATCATGCTAATCATGGAATTTCTTTAATTTTTGAGAGCTGTGCCATTTCTTAAACTAATTATCTCTATCAGTTTTAACTAATTAAAAGTGATGATTAAGAACATAATCTTTCGCATTTTCTCCCAACCATGTACATCCGTGATAATTGATCAAACAACAAAGCTGCTTCGAACTAATGAAATTCCAGGCAATGTGTAAAAGAGATACAAACTAGCTGATGTATGAGCGCGAGAATAGAAGAGAAGAGAAAAGAACAGTCTCGACCGAACCGCAACCAGTTTCTCCAATATTTCATTAAAATTATTTGAAAAACTAGCAATAAAAAAAAATCGATAGCGAGTGCTCGCGGAGGTTGCTTTTATCGATAAATTGGCGCAGTGTACTCGTTCTATCTCTTTTTTGCTTGCGCTCTTATTTTTTTGTGTTACTGTCTCTAATTCGTTGTACACAGCTTTAGGAGGTTTGTCCCCGATATATAATTGTACCACTGACTATATTTCTATTCCATTACTACGAAATTAATAAATATCTGTAGACAAAGTTTGTTTCAAACAAATAAATGTTTTCTTCAATATAACAATATTTTAAGCATACATATCTACAAAATAAACATACTTTTTTTTTTTGGTTTCATTTCTAGAATATAATATAAAATATAGTTGAATATACATAGATCGAAACATTTGCAAATGTTATTCGAATTCGTATATCTGACCTGAATGGCGATTTAATTTATTTAATATCTACGGTTTGCAAAAATGTAAAATAACGGATGGAATGACTATTTTGTGGCAGAAAGATGATTTATAATATATTTGACTTATTTTAAATTATTTTATATTTTTGTATCTTTACAATTTAGAATTATTCCGTAAGAAATATTACAAATAAAAGAATATTTTATAATATTGCAATATTTAGAATATGGAGATTATTTGGAATATGAGAGAAAACGCGCATGTGGACGACCGCCAGGAATTTTTAATTTACGTATTCGCATGTATATGAACGAAAATTTCGTTACAGCGAATTCTTCTAGGCTCTTTGATTCTTAAAGTTGGTTTCTCTAGCATTCAGTTAACTTTACCCTCGGTTTAAACTATATTTTCATCTCTTTTTCAAAACTCATCTAAACTTTAGTAAACTATTTTTTTTATCGCTTTATACATTATTTTAAAACAAAAAGTAATTCACCACTCACCGATATGATGCGCAACGACGGAGTTTAGTACACAACGTTGATCTGTAAAATATAAATATATTGATAAATGACAGAGAAAGACAGAGAGAACAAAGTTTAAAATAATATTTTACCAATAACATTTCACCAATAACATTTTCAAAATAAAATACTATTTCATAATAACCATTACGCGCAACGAAATTGTATGTCTTTTAAACAAATATTTAATAAACAAAATGAGTAATTTTCGTAAAAAAATTTATTTAGATATAAACTTTTGTAAATTATTAGTGCTAAAAAGTTTGCTTAACAGAATGGGCAATTATTTTATTTCTATTATTGACGCGGTATACTATAGATAATATTTATACATAATACGACAATCTTCTGATATTTCTCGGTACTTTTGACTACTACATTTTTCCTTGCAAGTGATATTTGTTATCAATAATTTAAAAAAATAATTCATAATGAAGCAAATAATTTTTATGATCTTAATAAGTAACAATAAAATATAACCATCATTATAATTGTATAGTTAATTAATAGCATTAATTAACAGCAATGAAAGGGCTGATTCCACTTTGACATTTTATTTGATCGATCGAGATTTAATTTGTATCACGCGCTTTTTTATGCTAACAACAGCCGTACGATGCATTACTAAAATTACAGACATTGTAGTCCAATTCCGAGATCTCGAGTGTGTAACACGCCAATGCAATATGTGCTATGCAGTGGCTGTCATGACGTCATTGCAGAATCATTGATAGAATCGGCCTAGCTCCAACGAAATCGAAAATCCAGATGTCGCCGCGAGCGCGGTTTACAGTTTACAGTGTATATATATTACATCGCGGTCATTTGTAGCGCTGGATTGTTTATGTTGCAGGTATAATCGTGCTCAAGTGTGGAAAACCATGAATATCGGAGGAACGGAATCACTGATCGCTGTAATTATTGCTATATCTAATAACGTTATTGTCATAATTATACTACATTATGATGCTACAATTGTAATAATGCTGTGGTGTATACCAATCATAAGACTCATTTATCTCATTGTATTTGAGTTATGATAGGTCCGATAAAAAATCGTGAACAAATAAATACCTATCGTCTGCAAGAAAACATGTAACATCAGCAGTGCTGGAAAAAAGTATCGGGTGATCGTTATATTATGCGTTACAGTTCGATACAGTTATATCACATCGAGTGAACAAGTAATAGGTTTGTCCAGCCTGCGTGAATGTAGTTTCAATAATATTATTATTAAAGTATTAATAATTATCGAGAAATTAAGCTTTTAAATATCTACCTCAAGCAAGCATATAATATCAGTAATATTGAGAGAAGTATGTATGTACATATCAAATTGGCGTATTATTATGTTCAAATATAGTATATCGCGGTAGTATGACGATTATTCCATGTTTAGTGAATTCCGCGCAATTGCAATTTAAAGCGCGCGCGTGCATACGAGCGTGTTCGTGCACACATATATTATTAACTATATCAGTAAACATTTTATTATTATTATTATTATATAGATAGAATTTGATCTGGTTTATATCGATCTAAATGTAAATTATGCAAATTATGCGTTTTTATTAATTTGACAGACTAAAAGATTGAAAATTTCATTTAAAATTTGTATTGTAATTCAATATCGAGGTTTTTAAATATAACTATTATTTCTAAATAATTAATTTTTTAATAACTTTTTTATTTTATAAAAAGATTTATTAGAAAAAAATTAATGTTTGTATACAATTACACTTTAAAGTTTAAAAAATTTAATCTACTTAATATAAATTCAAATTATTTTTAATTATTTAAAAAATTTATATTAATATTAATATTAAAAATAATAAAATTCTGTAGATCTAGTTTAAACAACTGCAATTTAAACTTTAAATGTAAATTTTTTAATTTAAACAGTTAAAATTTTATCCATTTTTAGTCTTATTTTGAAAAAAAATAATTATTTATGCTATCTTACAATTAATTTGCAATTAGTTATTATATTTGGACTATTTAATTTATTAATTTAAGAAACAAATTTTAAAATGTATTTTTCAAGAAATCTTGTTTTGGATAAACAGACGAATTTACGTTTATTATTTTTAATAATACATATGTTTGTTTAATTTTTTAAATAATTACAGTTCAATTTTAATTAAAAATTTGTTTTTATTTTATTTATATATTAACTTTATTATTTTCTATAGTATTATAATTTTTAAAAATATTTTCATTCTATTTATAAATTAATTTTTTGTTAAATTTTAATATAGTAAGAATAATTAATAATTATTTTAAAAAATTTATTTTTCTCTTCTCCTTCTCTCTCTCTCTCTCTCTCTCTCTCTTTATATATATAAATTAAAACATTTAAATTAATAAAAGAAAATATATATAAAACTTATAAATTTAATATACAGGTTTTAAATAATATAAGATTTTTTAAAAATAATAAATGAAAAAAGTGAACATTTTTTTCATTAACTTTGATTTTTATATTACATCTTGAAATATATAAAATCTCTAAGTGTAATATAAGATAGAAATCTTATTGTACTGCACACTTATGTAAATAGCTTACTTCATGATTGCTCCATCATTACTTGATGCCATCCCAGGCTTTCTTCTTCTCTTTTTTTCTTGTCTCCTTTGCTGTTTCTTCATGTCACTCACGATTAATTACGCGTACGTTGATTAACAAAATACGACAATTACTTTATGATATTTTACGCGGCACTTTTCTAAATTGTAACATGATATATACATTTTATTATATTGCGACGCGACAAGTACGCGAAAATGATCGCACAATAGATTCGATCTATATTGTATCCGAGATGTTTTGTTATGATCGAAAATTACACCGGCATTATTTCGATATCGCGCGATATTACACGAGTAGAATATATTTTCAATATAAATTCCATATATAACAAAATATACATACTATTGACAAACAATCGATGTATCATGTCTTTTCGTTAGTTAAATCAATTAGCTAGTGTTATACCGTATTTGTACGTGTCGTTCATCGTTCATTGTTCATAATCAATTGCGTAATTAATTATCTATTCATATGACAGAGGCAACTGGGTAAAAGTTGACAAAACAACTTACACAACGCGAATCATTTTTCTTGACGTAAATATATTATACAAGATACGTTTTTAATTGTAAGTAAATTTTGCGGTGGTCTTTTTTGGTTCCTAAGATATGTAACTTTGAAATATTATAATTTTCGTACTTATTTGTATCACCTTTTCGTTATATCTTACTTGTGTGTTTATATTTCTTTTGTTTACACTTCTTTTTATTGCACCACTGAGAATTATATTTTCTAAATGACTTGTAAAATAAATACAATTTAATTTAATATTAAAAAAATGTTATTTTTTTTTTAATTTAACTTGAATACTTTATTAAGAGAGTATTTTAATATAACAATAAAAAATAAATTCATTTCAATAAACGCGTGTTTTACTATCATAACAAAAGATTCCTCTTTTTTCTGTGTCCTTTGTGATAAAAATACAAAAAAAAAATATTTTAGTAAATTCGTAGGTGGGGAAGAATCCCTTTTAATTTAAAATCAGAAAGAAGACCGTCACAAAATTCAAAAGCGTGTATTATCAAGGAATGTGCCCTCTACAATAAAATATATGTCAAAAGAAAAATGATTCGTGTAAGTCTTTGTCAACTTTTACCGGCATCTATGTAAAACGTTTGTATATTTTTCAGTTCAACAAATAGTCGTTAAAAAACAATAGTTTTTTATACAAATTAGAAGATATATACTAATAATCGTTAATCGTAATAATTACAGCAAATGATTGTATTTTTGTACTTTTCGAAACCATGTTTCGGAGACTATTGTAAGTAATTATGAAAAATAGTTGTATTTCGGTAGGTAATACAAAGACATATCGGAGAGCGATGTTACCTGTTCGAGTTTCACTACGCGAATGATAGCAAAGTCGTAGGTCGTAGCTGGTCACGTACCATATTACAATAACATCACAATTCAGCGCTTGTATTTTGCGGCGCGGTAATGTTTACACGCGGTAACCTTGTTGTTATTCACTTGGCAAGACTCGAGTAGGCAACAATACCGGGCCGGTCTGTGTCTTCGTGTAACGATAATAATGTCAGTCGCTCCAATAAGTGTCGATAAGTACTGTAGGCTCGAAAATTGATTATCGTAGTACAAAGTTACGATTGAATGAAAAAACACAAACTGCTAATTATTTAAAATATCTGCTAACTGATTAATATAAAATTATAATATTCGCGTCATTTCATTTATACAAAGATACAGAGCTATTCGACACTGTTGTTGCTTGCTTGAACTTGCTATTCGCCGCGCGAATAACAACAAGGTTACCGCATGTAAACATTATCGTGCTACTTGAACGAGAGCCGAATTGTGGCGTTATTATTGTAATACGTGATCACCTTGTTATCATTTACACAGTGAAACTCGAGCAAGTAACATTGCGCTATTCTCCACATGTCTCCGAATTACCTCTGAAAATACAATTATTTTTCATAGTTATTATTAACGATAATCCATCCGCGCGTTTAATTAAATCGCAGATTCGTGAGATTTCGACTGAGATCCCGTTATTCTATTCACGTGGCAGTATAATAAAGTGCGTGTCGCGTTTGATTAACGTTGCGATTATAATATCGTGCGATCGTCGTATTTTGTTGATTAATAATGCGCGCGCGCGCGCAATCGTAATTAATTGTGTTTCCGCAAGTAAGTGCTATAAAGAGCAGCAAAGAATGAACAAGAGAAGAGACTCAGAGTGGCATTGGGCAACGATGGAGTAATCGTGAGGTAAGCTATTTATAATTTAATTAATTTATTATTTGTGAAAACTGATTACTTGTTTATCTTTGCGCTAATAATAATGATCCATTTTATCATTATATGTGTGATATAAGATATTTATAATTATTAATATATATATATATATATATATATATATATATATATATATATATATATATGATTGTATATAAGATTTATATAGTTATCTAGATTATTTTATATAAAAAGTAGATTTTACTAATTATAATTTTTTTATAGTTTATATGTTAAAAAAGCTAAACCAAAATGCTTTTTTTGGAAATAATATAATTTTTTTATTAAATATTTTTGTCTTATTTATACTTTCGAAATATTAATTATTTTAAATTTTATTTTTAATTCGAATATATATTTTTATGTTACAGATCAACGTTGCGTGTTACAACTCTGCCGCTGCGCATCGTATCGGTGAGTGATCAATTATTTTTTATTTTCATATTGACATAATGGGTAAAAAAATTATTTTATTAATAAGCAAGGTTTAGAATAGCTCCCATTAATTCGAAACTTTTGCTCGTGCGTTAAAACGCATATTTAAAAATTTCAAGCAATCGTACTAAAAAGTACAAAGTTACATTTAAAAAAGATTGTCTATTATAGAAAAAGAAAGAATCTCTCCATCAAAAGTCAGAACTATACACGGAGGAAATTTTATATTAAAAATTACCATGTTATGTAGTAACTATGAATCGTCAGGATCATTCCAAGTTCCAAATTACGTCAATTTTTACAATTTTACATAGCATTTTAACTTGGAATGATCCTAACGGTCCACAGTTACTACATGCCATAGTAATTTTTAATATAAAATTTTCTCCATGTAGAAAGGCTTTTAGTTTGCAGATACTTTCACATGCATTTCAATGTATGTTAAATCTTGTTTTTCTGGCGTTTTATTGTTAGATAAAAAGATATGTAAACAATCTTTATTTGATGAGATTAGTTTTGTAGAAACAAGTTATATAAAGATTATTAAACACAACTCGAAATGTTATAAAATAATTAAATAATGATATAAAAAGAAGAATATACATTCAATCAGTAAGCAAACTCTTGCTCTTTTTGACGATTGCAATTCTTTGGCAAATACTTTTGCGTGAAACGCGCAGAGGGGAGGACGATCACGAATTTTCAGAAGAGGTTGCAATTTTCTTTTTTTAAATTTTGTTTGAATAAAAAAGCAGCTTCGTCGGCAACCGGTCGCTCGTATTACGACAATAATCAAGACGGTGCGAAATGGTCCCGCGGCGCCGGTAAATACGGAAATGTCCTGCGGGAGGATTAAGAAGTTGGAAAAATTTATTACACCCTGCGGGGTGGACGCGCCAGCGAGATTTGTTCGAATTCCACGTTTGACGGATCGATATTTCTTTTTCGCGCAACCACTTGCTATGCAAACTCACGCGCATTCGTTCCGCTTGGGACGACCTTCTCGACCTCGTCTGGATCTACCTAATCTACCCTTCGAGATCCTTAGCGGCACTTGCCACCGAATTTACTCGTTTTGCATTACAGTTAATAAAGCAGCTGCTTGAACACGCTCAACTTCGTTATTTCGTTCGAGCAATTCGTTCTTGAGTGGGCGAGGTAGAATATCGACGATGACGAACAGTTGTACCATTTAATGTAATTACGGCGGGATTGTGAGGGAATAAAAGTGAGGCGACTTTTTATGCGGCTATTTCATTTTCCAAGGGGATGTTTCTTTTGTTACGTCACGAACGAAACGGAGATAACTGTACCGTCCTGGTGTTTTCCCAAAGGTATTCCCGCGTCTCGCGGTATTTTTACGCGGATTCGTTATCGGAACATAGCGCGTGCTGTGCTTGGCGATACAGATATATCTTCGTGAGATAACAAACTTGCGGTTGCTTGAGATATTACTCGCGCACAAGCACATGGCTATAATTTATAACGATAATTATCTATGAGTTGGCGCGGTGTATTTCTAGATTTGAATATACAGGAGATGCTAAAGAAGTTATGTACACTTAGTTCTTTACTTATTGCCGACATTCTTTAGTAATATCAGAGAAAATTTCTTTATCATAATAAAACACAAAAATATGATGCAAAGTACCCTTTCTTTTCCTATAATAGACAATCTTTTTTAAATGTAACTTTGTAATTTTTTAGTACGATTGCTTGAAATTTTTAAATATGCGTTTTAACGCACGAGCAAAAGTTTTAATAAACATAAAAAACATAAAAAAGTTTTAAATTAATGGCAGCTATTCTAAACTTAAATTACATGTTATTGATTGTAAGATTGATAAGATTGTTTTTGTCTTCATTCTCACAACTTTAAGGCGTCTCTAATTTAAAAATTCTTAAATTATTAATGTTACGTAAACTTTAATTATTATTCGATAATTAAAACACATGTGTTATACATCTAATTTTAGCTTGCATTATATATGGTTGAGAAAACTAGAGCATTATAAATGAATCAGTTATCTAAAAAAATTTACTTAAAATTTAAAATTTCGTGAAAATTTAAATTTTCTTATAACTTTTAGCTTTTGTTTTTTAAATTTAGATAAGCTGCATTATATAATGCATATGGTAATGCTTAAAATTTTGCTTTATATAGATAGAAAATTTATTTTTATTTAATTGTATTATTCGTTACTTTTATATCTTTTTCGCAATAAATGATTTGCATCAATAAATCATTGAAACGGTTTTACGTACCACCAGGATATGCCGTTTCCTTTAAAATGTGATATGCTTCTCTCGACAATCGATCTCTGGCCCATTCGTCTGAAAAACAAATAAATCAATATTTATGTCGCATCTATATACCTCGTGTGAATAAAGAAACGTCCAGCAGAAAAGTTTATCGAAAGAATCTAATATATACGTGCAACACGTTGTTTCTGGTTTCTGCGTAAATTTGTTATTGTAAATCTTCTCCTTTGAATTGTTCTCGCCGTACACATCTTTATGGGCAACGTGTTGATTTTATGACGGATCATGGTTAAACCTCGTACGGCCTCGCGAGACCGGCGCAGTTTCGCCGCGGAGAAAAGAAAGTATTGAATTGCTTCTAACAAGTCGCAAACTTGATCGTAAAGTCAAGTTGTTTGGAAGATTGTGGAGAGGCTTATATATTGAGAACTCTACGAGAGAACACCTCATCCACCTCTTCGCGAGTATGAATAATTATTTCATGATACACGATCGCTTTCGGAGTAAATGTCGGGAAACTCTTCGTTGGAATTCACGAGGGGGTGCACGAGAGATAGGATAACTCGTTTAATCTTTCCGCCGTGCGTAATAAAGTACGTAATAAAACTCGACCCCGAGTTGAAATTTTTCTTCTACTTTCGATCTCATTTTTCTATTTAACATTTACTTTGATACTTTAAGCAAGTCAGATTATCTTTTTTTGAAACTATTTAACTTATAACTCCCACTCAGAACAGCGAAACTCTATTTGAGTTGGAATTTTTTTTCCTACTTTAATATTCCTTAAAGAGGGAGTTTTCTCATACACAATCTTTTTTTTATTTATTATTATTTAATTCAGAACTTGAAATTTGTTATTTTTTTCAGCCTTATTGCAATTTTTCAGTAAATTATGAAAACCATTCCATGTTCCATATATACACAGTAAAAAATAAAATGTTAGTTTTAACTTTTTGTTGCATGTCCCAGAAAGTCCACTCTAAATTTTAAGTTAAAATAACTCATTTATTGCGTGTTACTTGTTGACAAATTAGAAATGTTAAGTAATTCACACAAAACTGTACATTTATTTTGGTTATTGTGACTTTAAGTGTGATGTAAAAATAACATACAAATTAATTAAAAACTACATGAAAGAATAGTTACAACAATTTGTAAGAAATGTTGATAGAACATTTTAAAGTTCATGATCACTCGAAGATTTATTTTAACTTTTCTTAGAATGTTAAATTAATTTTGAAACATGTTGATTGTTCGAAACGATTGTTAAAAGCACTCAAAATAATATTCCATTTTTAAGAGACATACACAAAGTGTCAAGTTATAAAGTTGACGTAAATGTAACATATGAAAATGTTATAAAAATAATAACATATCAGCTGCGTGTTAATTTTACATTGAGTAGTAATCAAAACATGGTAACACAAAAGAAAATTTTAACATATCGACGCACAATTTTTTTACTATGTAAATGCAGCATAATAAAGAAACGAAAAATTATTTATAATATATGTATATATATAATTTTTTTTTAATTATTACACAATTATTAAAAATTGTAGTAGAAGAGAAAAACTCTAACTCAAGTAAAATTTCGTGATTTTAAGTACGAGTTGTATATAAGTAAAATATACCTTTAAAAAAAGGTGATCTTTTCGGCTGCTCAGACTGCTGGCTGTTAAAGTAGATGTGAGATTGAAAATTGAGAGCGAAAGTAAGAGAAAAATTTCAACTCGTGATCGACGTGTCGCTCGATTCACGTTTGTGGAAATTTTAGGCGAGACCGCGCTTTTCTAAAACGAAAAATCGGGACATCCTCTTTACTGTAGCCAGTAAATAAGATAAACTTGGTTTCTTCTCCTCGTTCGGAGTGGCATATTCCAATTCCACACAAGATACACAAATACGTTGAACTCGTTGTACGTGAAATACATACATCGAAGACATATCGTCGCACTAAACACGTGTTGCGTGGAATGTCTTTCCTTTTAAATATTTAACTCCGGCTGTGTCGATGAACACGATATAAGACTTATAATTTATTTGTTTAATGATTTTTCAAAATGTAAACGCGCTTATTGTTCGATAATGATGCGTATAAATTATTCTGAAAGTTTGCGTTATAATTAGGTTATCAAACCTTTCGATCAAGCCATTAATTATTAACCATCCGTATTACTATTCGATGCTCAAG
This sequence comes from Anoplolepis gracilipes, assembly GCF_047496725.1. Classification (NCBI taxonomy): domain Eukaryota; kingdom Metazoa; phylum Arthropoda; class Insecta; order Hymenoptera; family Formicidae; genus Anoplolepis; species Anoplolepis gracilipes. The sequence continues at coordinate 18,163,891 of NC_132970.1, read as the reverse complement.
TCATCTCGATCTGAAATTTTACTTCTATTTTGAATCTCAAGTTTTTTATGTTTATAGTCTAAAAGATTTCGAAATTTAATTATATAATTGATCGAAGTTATTATAGATAATTTATATAAGAATTAAAAATTCTCTTATTTTGTATCTCAAATTATAACATTTTTTATACATTTTTAATCTATTTTCATTCTTTAAGCAATCAGATCATCTTTTGAAGTTATTTAATCTATAGTTTTATCGGAAGCTCTTCCTTAAACCTCTGTTAGTTTATAACTTAAGAAAGAGCTTCCGACAAAACTATAGATTAAATAACTTCAAAAGATGATGTGATTGTTTAAAGAATGAAAATAGATTAAAAATTGAAATCGAAAGTAGATAGTAATAAACAAATTTTAACTCGGAATGTCAGTACTGATCTTGCATATCGTATAGTCATTAAAGCGCAATTAAGTCGTAATTTCACTTTAAACACGCGTGACAGTGAAGTTAATCATCTTATGAACTGCTAATTAAATTGTTCCCGGCTCACATGCTATCTCGAAGTTCTTCGCATTTCATAAGTGAAATTACGTTGCATAAATATGTCGCGCTACCTAAGGCAATTACACCGAAATTTTCCTGCAATTACTAAAGCTTCTAACAGAAAAGCTCTAGAAACTTTTAATACGAAAATGCATTCATTGAAAATACACAAATACGTATAAAAATATATTTAATCGATATCTTGTCAAATAACATTTTTCCGATCTATTATTAATGAAATACATTTTGTGGAATTTATATTTAGTTATCTAATTAATCTATTTATAAAATAGGTTAATAAGTTTTTTTAGTAACATTTTTTTGAAACATAATTTATATTTAATTTTTTCCCCGAAATTATTAATTCGATTATTCTTGCATAAACATAGTTATTATACGAAGAGAGTAATTATCTTAATAACTTTATAAAGAAGCACATCTCTCTTTAAACATGACTAATTTTTATTAATAACAGAAAAAACTTTACCTCTTGCGCGTAAATATTTTTGTTTAAAAAAGAATCTTTGTGTGTATATTTAATTGCATCTACAAATTAATATACGAAGTCTCTTTGAGACATAAAATAACATATAATATCCTTTATATTTGTTATAAAGTGTTAAGAACGTTAACAAGGAAGAAATATTTTCACGATTAACGAGAAATTTCCCAAGTTTGCGTAGCTGTGTAGGGAGTTACGGATAGCTTCCTTTACATCCTAGATACATCGACAGGTAACTTTTGGCTCTGCCAGCCCAACTACTTGATAGGCTAACATGGTCTGCCTCTGCGAGCACCTTGTTGCAAGTGTCTTGCGCCAAGTTTCGGTTAATGCGCCTAACTATACGCTGAACTTTAATCTTCGCCCGGTTATTTGCATAAGAATAATAAATTGACCGCCAGCAACGTCTATTTCCCGAGCAAGTTTGCGGATCTGTATCACCATTACTCGCTTCTTCTATCGCGCTGAATAACGACGAGTGATTTTAAAGGAGACAGTCGTTGTTATTACGTACGATCTATTGTTGCGAACAGCGACGGAATGGATGGAATTACATCGCGGTCAGTGATCATTAGTGAGTTTACTCTCTGCGACTGGGAATAATTCACGTTGCCCGATATAACGAGCGGACGCTTTTAATTATAACTATCGCCCATACATTTATTTACAAATGGCGCGCGCGTGGCGTTCGTTCCATTAAATTAATTCCCATAACGGCGTGCGGGCGTAATCCTGCTGCTGTAATTAAGAGTGTATATAACACATCACTATCGCGCGCAAGTAGAAGATGTATGCAATTTTGTTGGCTTCCTTCTCGATTGGGAAATCCATGCAATCGGCACGTCGATCAACAGTAAACTTCGATACTCGCAAGTGAAATAATTGCTTCATCGTATCGGAAAAGTTCCTTCTCGCCAGTTGTACCCATACTCGATGCATGGTATTTCGCGCGCGAGTGCTTGTGCGATATCTGCGATCTGAAACGACTGTCTCTTCAGAACACTTGTATTAATCGATTTCACCGGAGGCCTCTCTTGCCCGTATGTGTGTGTGTGTGTGCGTCACAGAGGGAGGTGTCCCTTAACTCTGGCGCAGTGATACTAATGACGTGGAAATTACTAGCGTTAAGCCGGGAGATAATCATGCTGAATCTTGCTGGGATCCCTTAAATAATCCAAGAATTACGCGGGAAATTACGTAACATCGCGACTGCGCGCTAACATTTTTCCCGTTTGGATAACGAAGCTACATACGTAATTTGGAATATTTCTCACAAATCTCTTTGCGATTTGAAAGAATAACTCTCGCGCGCGAATTAGCTGCAGCGAGAAAGTGTTTATATTCCCGGCATCTTTGTTCCATCTTCTCGAATATTCATTATTTTAATCAGCTGCGATAAGCAAGTATAGCTTATTACGAACCCATTCCGGTGAGAAGTTTCCCTCTTGCGATTAGTTTTCTCTAGCTCGTAGTACGAGTGTGAATATATATGTATACATTTCTTGGAAAATCTGCGTGTTGCTTGCTCAGCCATTTGCAGTAGACGATATCGCAGATTCGCCTCTCAACTTTGATGTTAGAAGCGCATCCGTGAAACGGGTGAATATACTGCCAACACACAGAATGAAGCAATCAAAACTTGTTATGTTATTAAAATGCGGTCGTACATAAATTTCACTGTAGATTTCGAATTTGACCTAATTAAAAACGCACTGGTTTGCGTAAACCGATGGTAGAGATACTCTGTCATCACGAAGGAAACGCTGCAGTTTTCATTTCTCTCTCGAAACAGTAGCACTATTTGTATGACGTGTAATCTTAGATCATATTTAAATCATTGAAATACGCACAGTATTGCAATTTTAATCGTCAGCCAGTTGAAAACTTGTTGCTGTAATTCTTGGTTTCTGACAGTTTTTCACTTACAAGCTACGCTCACGGAAATATCTTGTTAAATAATCAATGAACAAGCTGATTACCTCGAGACTCAATTTAATTTTCTTGCGATACAAGCTTTTGCTGCGTAATTATATCTTTCAACGATTTGAACTCTTACTTAGTTTATTAGCATTTATAATTCTTCTATTACCTTAAATTTATACAATCTAGCTAGTTGAATATAATCTGGGGCACATTAAATTGATTCATGCGATTTTTTAACTGATTATTATACATAAATCTTGCGATGAAACGGCAATGAAGATAAAAATGCTGAAACCGCCACAGCATTTTTCACTTTTCGCTCTATCTTTTTCTTTTCTGTAAAAATCTAAGATACCTACCTTTATCTTTTAAATTGAAAAATAATGTATGTGTAAGCATAAAAAATGTGTCAAAAATAAGATCACATTGCGATTCAATGTGATATCTTACAAAATGTAAAAATTTTTATATTTCGAGTCAACTATTATTTATTTTATTCCAATTTGCAGAAATTAGATCATTTTTACAAATAAAAGAAAATGTCATGATTATCCTACATTTGCAAATTAAATGTTACACATTTTCCCGTAATGCATCGTTTTTATCGTTCTTTTGTACTATGTCAATTTAAATTTAATAAAATTAATAAATTTTATTTGTTCGCGCATGACTAAAACTTAGCTGACCTCATTATTATGGCTTTGTAAAATTTTCACATACATATCTACACATATTTTTATAATACAATCTAGTAATTTTTCAAAGTTGCTCAACTATCGTAGATTTAAATTTTAGTTGAATTCGAAGCGCGTAATTTAAAGCACCGATATTTCATGCGATCCTTCGATAATGTAGGACAATATAGGATCGGAAATGTCTGAATTGTTCCACTTGGGAGCCAGTTTCCGCATTCATACAAAAGTCTTCGTACCTATCTACATCCGCCTATGTTCCACTGAAAATATTATAATATCGGTCGTATATAAGTATACGTATATATTGTGCTCTACATTCGCGATTTCGAGAATGTTGACTTAAGCGCTATGCACACTTGAAATATTACATGTATGTGACTCTCAAGAGATTCTGTAGAGCTCTCGGTCGTCTCCCATCCTTTGTAATTACAGTTAACTTTTGGATAACTACATGGTTCTCTGTTTCGTTTGCTCTGCTTCGTTCTAAACTTCTCACTCACTTTTCTTTTTCTTTTTTTTTCCTTTCAAATATAAAGAAGGAACTGACTTTTGTTAACACTAAATGTACAGAACGCATATTTACTATTTCAGAACTTAAACGTCATTTTTTACCGCGTTTTTCCCTTTTTTTTTTTTTTTTTAATCTACAGGGACACTTGCTTTTTCCCTGTCGTCTAGATTAATCTCGATGTACATTTCACTACGAAAACGCTCACTTAATTGAAGCGATATCTCGTATACATAAACCCGGAAATTATCATCCGTGTAAGAGATTCTCCCTGTCATTTCGCTTGGTGTAGCGGCAAATTCTGCCAAATTACAAATAACCACGATCCCTGACGCGATTATTCGTAACGTTCCGGCTTCATTCGCAAATTGCGTCGCGCTTGTCGAAATGTTACCGTTAATTATTATTTCCACGCAGACTCAAATTATTCCTACGGTATACTCTCTTCAGCGAGGTGGAGAGTTTTCGACAACAAAAGACGACATTCTTATCCCCCGATCGATTCTCCTTCAGTCGTTGTTATATCATGTATACATTAGCTTATTCTGTCTTGGTGATACATTGAAAAACAATCACGTAAACGTAAAGTAGCGCTGCTCCTCTAGACTCTATCTTACCCTCCTCTTTTAAGATCGTATCCTGTTATCAACCCGCTTCAAACTTAATTAAAATAAATATTGAAATAATCCAGCCCGAGGGACGACGAGTGCGGGAGAAAAAAATCTGCTAAATAAAAACGAGAGAAGTTGATCGAGGAAATCGAATGATACGTTCTTGAATGAACGGAAGCGTCGTAACGAGTTTTAATATTTTTGATAGTATCGATTGGATGGTCTCACGCATCTCACGCATCCCGATTGCGTCCGGGAATTTTCGGGCATCATGGTAAATCCTCAGGAATTATCCGTAGCAGCTTATAGTGCCGCTCTTTTTCTCTGCCCTTTATCGTTTCCTTTCTCGTCGCTTGAGAAAAAGCAATATCGTCACCGATGGTGCGGTGAAACTCACTTCTACGCGTACAAAAGTACTCCTCTCCCCTTCGGTCCTTCTACCACTTGCGAGGCCACCATATACCGAGAGAGTATCACCAATATTGAATAAACTTCGACTAAATTACAATAGATATATGTGCATATATCTACAATCATGACCATAATTATTAGGCTCAATTTTTCTTATTTCTTGTAAATATTGAGATGATTAAAATTGTTTAAAAACTATTGATAGTATGTTAAGGCTGAAACTTTAAGCTCCAAAATGTTTTTTTCATTTTTGTGTCTATGATGATTTTTCGCCAATTATCGATAACATTTCTGAAAAGTAATAGTTTAATTTAAAGTCATGTAACTCGACTACAAAAAAAGTCATAGGAAAGTTAAAAAAAAATTTTTGTAAGCAAAATGTTGTAATTTACGCAACTTGACTTAAATGTTTTGAGAGAAATTCTTTATTGAGCTGCAAAGTAAATAAAAAATACGTTATTTTAAGGAAAACAATGTGTTCTTTTTTAAACTATGGTATATAAAAGATACAATATTTTAAAAACTATCGATAACAACAAGTTATCGATAGTTGATCGGTAATTTTTAAAAAATTTGAAACTAACCTGTATTTTTCAGAAATGTTGTCGATACTCGGCGAAAAATTGTTGCAGACAAAAAATTAAAAAAGTATCTTGAAGCTTGAAGTTTTAGCGTACGTTGATCAATTTTTTTTCAAATTTTTCAACCTTTTCAATATTTACATACTAAGAAATAATAAAAAGGATGTCTAATAATTTTGGCTGTGGTTGTATGTCATCTGACGATGCGGTATATTATTTCTTTTGACTACCCGCTTGTTTCCTTTACCGCGATAGATTCTTTGAAGCCACAGGGGAATCGCTCATGTTTTCACATTGACTTTTCCTTCCCGCTCTTGGCGACGGTGTTTCTTTTCAGCCTGTATCATATCGCCGATTGCGATTCATCAACGTTTCTTTTATCGTTCTATTTTTTCATGTTTTGGATCTGTCAATTTTTCGTGTATGCATTTTTTCTCTTTTCTTCGGTAGTTTAAAATGGGAATCTTAATGTCTAAAAAAACTAGACTTCACAGAGACTATTCAATGTCACTTCATAGCTCTTGCATCAGTGCGACTTCTTCTTAGAACGAGCTAGGCGAGGAAACAAGCCATGATTTATTTCATCATTTCATCCTCGTTTTACTCTCTCTTTTTATTACGAGATCGGGAAAGAAACAGAGATGGAGATGGAAAAGGGTGACAAAAGTTATTTTTACTAACGTTCTCCCTCTTTACGACGTATGTGCCGAATGGCACTTACCCTACTTGTCCGCGCCAGTTGCGCTACGTGCATCATCTTCGAGAGACGTCTGCCCTTTAGACATTGTGACTGGCTCGATCGAATTTTAAAGATTACCCGCAATGGATCGAGGATACATGCTTTCGAGAGAGAAGGTTGACGGATTATTTTACACTTCAGAGGTGATTTCCCGACTGCGTCGAGGAATTTATCTAATTAGAGGAATAGACGTGCATTTGCACACTGATGACAAGATGGCTTTGCTAGCGATGATAAGACCTGACAGATAGAACACTAGAGGAGGACATCTTTTATACATAGAGATATTCCAGATCTGTCGAACATTTCTTTCGCTATAAAATTTATGCGTATGATAGTTGTGGAATACAGTTTTTTTTTTTCAAATTTAAACTGTACTGTTATTTTTAAACTTGCCTAAATACATTAAGGACGACTTAATGCATGGTTAATAATGTTAATAGTTTAATTTCGAAAATGAAGATTACGCATTAATCATTCGATGATTTGATATAGAAAAAGGAAAATATAAATATATTATCAAAATCTTTTCTTGAGGAAATCTTCGTGTCTTGACCAACAAAATTATTAACGAATGTATTTGTATTTCATAATTCTTTCTATAATTATCAATAATCTTTTATATCGAAAAGATGATTGGAATTTTTAAAACGATAGAATTCATATTTAAAGAAATATTTGATAATTTTCAAATAATTATTACATTACAATAGCTAAATCGTGATTGATGGTGAATTTTTTGATAGTATTAAATACGTCAAAAGTTATATATCAGAAATAATTATTTCATTGATCGACTGACTTACTGACATAATATATTTACCTTTCCGAAAAAACTGAGAAACTAAGAATTACAAAAAGTTATGAGTTATGTAGAGATAAAAGCAAAAGTTCAAATGTTTTGTATCCATCGAAAAAAGATATATTTAGTAATAAATTATAATTACGAATATACAATAAATAAATCTAGTGAAAAAAAAAATGAGAGAGAGAGAGAGAGAGAGAAAATTTTCATTTTTTTTTAAGTGACAATATAATTCTTTGTGATTGATGCAATAATCATTTGTCATGCAATTAAATAAAGAATGACAGTCTTCATGCAGCTATTAATTCAATTTTCGTAATCAATTAGATTATATATGCGCTTGTCATTTAGACCTATTATATTTTTGACAAGTGGACGATAGCTTCTGTCACATCGCGATACGCAGATTGCGATTGGACATAAATGAAGAAAGTAGAGCGACAAGAGAGGATGAAATGAATAATCGTGAATTAATGTAAATTGCGATAAAAAAATATTTGCTTTCACAAATGATTTATTCTCATGCGTCAAATCGGTTGGAAACCCGGATGGAAGAGAAGACTGGACGGACTAATAAACGGAAGAGAAAGAAATCCAGGTAATAAAGCGCCGGAGCGAGAGCTTAATAATCTCGGCCGGGCGACTTTGCATTCGCATCCCCTTCACAATCCAAACTGCAGCCATGCTTTCTCTCCCTCTCTCTTTCTCTCTCTCTCTCTCTCTCTCTCTCTCTCTCTCTCTCTTCCTACGTTCGTGCAGAAATCAATAGCAGGCACGTGCATGTAATTGGTATAACCGTCTCGTTCCTATCGAATTAGCAACAATAATGCCGCGATGATTTGTACGGACCACTTATCCACCAGTATGTACAATGCATCGGATAATGATAATAGTGGTTAAACAGAGTGAGATATAGAAAAAGAAGAGGAAAAGTCACTTGGAATTCACTCGAATGGAGATCAATCGCGCAACAGATTGGCTATTCGCTTTGCAGTCTATTAAACGGAATTTATTGCAGCAAACTTTTTTCCCTTCTCCTTCCTAGAGATGTAACACGCGCATCTCTGCGTCTCGCGAACGACGACGGATAGACATCCATCTCTTTATACATCCACCGCGGGCGCCGTTAACGTAGAGAGAACTTGGGCGAATTGAATTTACGGCACCGCGAATGGAAATCTCCGGAAAGCTCGTAAATTTTGACACTGTGTAGCAACGAGCTCGTCCGCGCGCGACCAAGTAACTTGTGAAAAAAAAAAAAAAAAAAAAAGAGAAAAAGGTAGGACTCTCGAACAGGAAACTGTCAGTAATTAAAATTCCGCGGGGATCGTGAACTTTTTTTTCCCAGTTTTTATGACTCGCTGGCGCGCGATTCCTCTTGCGCGCTCTCCTTCTTAAAGTCAAAGAATCCGGAAAGAGTCTCAGTTTCCGCCGCTTCTAAGTTTACAGCGTCGCTGATTTAAAAGTGACTCTCCTTCTTTCTTACACCGTTTCCTCCTCTTTTCTTTTTATTTTTCATCTATAAGCGATAATCTTTGTGACAAAGTTAAATATTGGCCATCTTGTGTTCAAATGTAAAAATAATCGATTAGGTTCAATCTATTATAATATAATAGCGGTGAATTGTTTTGAAAATTTCTCTAGGATAGCTTAGAGTATACCGCGAGCAAATTAATCTTCCGTTGACAGGAACAGTTACAATCAAAGTTAACAATGTTCTTAACTAAGTTTGTACCTTTCCTATTCTGATCTTATACAGGATGTTCCGGAATGGAATTTTAATGACAGATTCTTTGAGCAATCTGGACTCGATTTTTCTTTCGCTTAAATGTCAAAGTGTCATTGAAATTACTCGAATTATCGCAATTGGCAATTGGAAATGCGAAACAAACCTCTGGCCAGTAATATAAAATAAGAAAACCTTACTATTAATTTAAATTTAAGTACTTTATTTTTACAAACTTTTAATTGCTATAATCTTTTTGTTTAATGTCCAGTATTAAGAACTTGCATTTGAAACTTTCTTCTTCTTCAGGTAACTTTCTTTAAAATCTATCAAGAAAATTAGTCTGTATAAATACGTATATTAAAGACGATCTTATATTAAAGATGATATATGATGTTGAAAATACTTTTTCTAAAAATCATCTCCGAAAATTCTGGCGCATTCGTGTGGAACGTGTAAACAATTTTATAATTTTTACGAGCGGAAATAAATTGATAATTGCATCAAGAAAAGTTAAATTGCTAGTTATTGTGCGAGATATAAAGTGTGTACAACTAATTGTAAATTTGTGCAAATGTCAGGACAGATTAAGAGATTGACGTTTTTTTATGTTTTTATTATAATTTTGATATTTATAATATCGCATAACATTCTAATGTTTTCGTTCAAATCGACGAGATACGAGACAATTTTTAATACGTCACTTAAAATATCATGTTCTGATATTTTAAAATATTACTAATTCTGTCCTCAATTTTCATGCTAATATATCTACTTTATATTTTACTTGTTTTAAAGATAATTATTCCATACTTTTTACAGTACGTGAGTAAAAATTATTATTTTACTGTGCTCATTTAAAACATTATTCTTAATTTTATCTAAAATTTGAAAATTGCGCAAGATGAAAAATATAGACAAAACGATAGAATGTTTTTTTTTTTTTTAAATGAAACAAGAAAAATTTAACGACTACATTTTACCTGAGTAATATAATTTAGTGAATACATATAATATCTTAGCAGAAATCTGTGAAACATAGATTAATGGAGTTTCCCGCTGCAAATTCCTGTCCGATATAGCGTCTCGTGAGGAAGAGATTTCTTTTTTAATTTGATATCGTTGCCAAGAATGTAACTTACTCTCGCGCGCCCAACTCCACTGCAGACTATGCACCGCCATAAATCGATATCGATAGCGCACGTGGTTAAAGATGGGACCATTTTAATATCTCCGTCGGCTTTAGATATTCTGGTTTTTATACGAGAGCTCCGCATCTCTTCCCACGTGTAAATATATTAAAATGTATTGATCTTTTACGTAAAATACAATTTATTTTTTTAGTAAAGAACTTTCTCTCTCTCTCTCTCTCTCTCTCTATCTCTCTTTCGCATAAAGAATTGATTTCTGAATAACCACAGGGTAGAAATAAATTCTTTCATTATATTATTTTTTTGCTGAAAGCGATGACATATAAAGAAAACATTCGAAGAATGTTATATTTCATTCACAAGAAACTTGTACCGTATAATTTTAGATATTTTATTAAAAGAAAATATTTTTATAACACAATTTAACAAATAAACATTTTAAAAAATAATTATTTCTAAATAGTTTTTTTTACGTTTATTATAATTTTAAGTTTTTTTTAGAATACTTTCAATTTTTTACAAAAATTTTTAAAATATATAGATTTATTACACAATACAAAAAATTTATATTTTAGAACGTTATATTGAATTTGTCATTATTTTTATCAATTTTTTTATTATACACTGAAATTATATTTAGTAAAAGTAATCTGAAATATTTATATAAAATGTAATAATATAATAATTTTTTAATTTTAATATCTATCATATTAATTTCATTACTTTAAGACATTAAATTTGTATTTAGCAGACTAAAAAATCTATAAATTTGAATAATTGAAAAATATTTGATATATATTATAGATTGAAATCTTCAATTTATAACTTCTCTGTCATAGACTCAATATTTAATAATGAAAATCTTATTAGCTCTGCAATAAATTTTTATAATGGTTAAAAATTTGTAACAATACATATTACATTTGCATACAAAAAAAAGCAAATTATTGTGCTTTCTCTTGAATTTGAAAAAAGTAATTTTTTTTTATCGGGTTATTCTAATATTTGTGATATATTTAATGTTTTATATATAAATACAAAAAAGACAATCTTGTGCAAATTGATAATTATATCGTTTATACAATTTATCTCGAGTAAAGAGGTTAAAGTTAAAAGTGACAGATAAAAAATTCGGCTCTTATGCAGGATAATCCTTAACATTTTGAACATTCGAAAAAATTGCAAGTTTACACCGAATGGGTGAGGCAAAATTACCTGCGATAGAAAAGCGAGGTTTGAAGTTTAACGAGTCACGCGACAGATCGATTGGTTAGATTCCTGATACGAGTTCGATCGCGTTCGCAAATTCTGTTCGACGACATTGGCGAATATCAAGAGAGACGAATTGTGCTGTGGAAGAAACTTTTTAACCGATATGTTTGCATACGCTCGGGTTTTTTGCGCAAAACAGCCTCATTGTCTCAGTTTCGCCAAGAGGAGCAGGATGAATACCAAGACGGCGAGGAGACGCGATGAGGAACTTTGCCGTCACGAAATAGCTCCAGGCGTTTAATGCCGAACTAACTCAATCTGAAACGAAAACGAGTTATCGGTGCTAATACAATTCGATCGTACAACCGCCAGCGGTCTCTGTCGTTCGACGGTAAAAAGATCCCAACCCGATAGGACAGCGGAGATCTCTTGATATATACGCGTCGGCTACCCACGGTAGCAATGTATATATATCTCGTATATCCTGTATATATGTGTATATATCCCATCGGTGTGCTCCAATTTTCGCTATTCGAATCTCATCCCGGAATATCGATCCGTTGATGTCAGTTAACGTTTATCCTAAAGAATGGACCTTCCAACCTTTCCAGCTCAAATTGTCTTTTCGTTTCTCGATGCGTTTAATCGCAGTTTATTACACTTAATGTCGTGAGATTTCGGTTAACTTTGCAAAATATGAACTCTACACTTCTAATAACGTAACTTATAATAAATGTAACTTGTTTCTGGCATAAATACAATTTTTAATGTATCTGAGTATTTTTATCGCGTATATGATTTTACAAAAAAAAAAAAAAAAAAAAAAAAAAATGAAGTGTAGGTGTTTCCCTATTTAAATATCTGATTATATTGCGCTCTTTAACTAGTACAAATATTTTTTTTAAATTAGAGTACATTCAGCAGAATACTTAAATTATTATTCTTAATTATCCCACGCACTTTTTATTTATATAAAAGATCACATTTGTGTGTGGGCTAATTGCCTCGACATTATCGTTCTTTTCCTTCTCGTATTCTCCTTTTCTTTTCCGCCTTCTCATCTGTCTGTTTATCGAGGTCGTTTATCGCTTTTGGTTCGCAAATTTCTTCCTCTCTCGCTACCCAGTCTTTATCTACGCTAGCTTTTTCCTTCTTTTCTTCTTATTTCTGGTACGTCACATTCCTCGGCACGGTTCGTTTCACCTTCTCTCGTCGTCCCGTCTCCGGTCTGTTTTCCCGCCCTTTATCTCGCTCTGGCCTCATCACTCTCGCCTTCCCGCCCCCTTCTTTTTTCCGCGACCTCCGCCGAAACATATTTCCTCGAAACGTCAGAGTTCACCTGCTTCAAGTCACTTCGGCTCGATCGATCGGTCGTGCGTCGTGTCCCAACTCATGAAATCCGGATTTGCCCTCTGCATACATTTGCGATTTGCGAAATCGCGTTTGCTGCCGTACACACATCAGTCGACGATGATCATTTGCGTCGCCCTTGACACCCGAGTTTGAAACATACCTATAGGCGCGATAAATTACGTCGCGAGAAAATTATAAGGAAAAGGAGAGAGAGAGAGAGAGAGAGAGAGAGAGAGAGAGAGAGTTATACTTTTCTATTAAAATTATTGAAAATTATACTTGTGTAAATGTAATGTGAAATATAATAAACAAAAAATTAAAAAAATCTCGATACAAAGGATTCGCATCAAAGTAAAGGATGTTGCATGTCTTTCACATTTCCAATAGATATTTTCCAGGAAAAATTCTTTAACAGTATAGTATTGGAAATCTTATATTACAATGACTTCCGGTTGTAAGATACATTTTTGATCCGGTTATAAGACTGTCAATCATCTTCTCTTTGCGAACAAACTTCAAGCTCTTTATCGAAAGCCAATAAATCATGTACGAACGAATTATTTTAATAATAAAAAATGCAAAACTTTTTGTATTATTTTTGTGTTTATGTTAGTTCAATAAAAATGATTTTATAGTTTTAGTAGTTATTTAATATAGTTATTACATAATTATTGAATCGCGTCGCGGACGTATCGTATAGTACGGACATATATCTCGGTTGCATTTATATAATATATACTTTTGTTTATATAATATGTAATATATAATTTAGATTTATTGAATGACCAGTAATAATTAATCTCGCTTCTACTCTCATCTCAGTTTTGTCCTCGATCAGCTGCTAGCAAGATTTGTAGAATAATTTTTACATAAAAGATAAACAAATCTTCAATAAAACAGCCCGAATCCTTAATGATTATGTATGAACAGAACTTACTGTACCGAGATATTCAATATTTAAAATTAATAAGATCTCTAAGTTTTCGTTGAGAAAAAATTTACATCTCAAATTTAATAAAGAAGAATATGTCTGTAATATAAATTGTGGCCAACTAAATCGATTTTATATTCTACGGAAAAGGAAGTACTTCTTTATTCTACTTACGAATTCGTCCGGGAAACATGCTTGTTTTAGCTTTTTCAAGCGCAAGTGTTTTCCTTAAATGTTTGATGACGCGAGAACACAGAGATACCTCGTCGAATTATACGTAGAAAGCGCGGGAAACTTTTGGCTTGACATTGCCAACATCGTCGTACGATGCAGGGACCTTTTCTTATTTACCGTTGACGAAACTTAGCGTCTCGTAAGTGTCGAAACGATTCTAGAGGTTGCAAACGTGTTTTATTTACGACTGAGAGGGAGATGGCGTGTTGTAACGTCCGTCGTGTCGACGTGAAACTTTTGTGGAAAATTAAGGAAAGTTGCTCCGGCGATTGGTCCGCGAAATCGCCCCGGGAAAACTTTTAAAGCAATCCGCTGCCGTGCGGCACGCGAGCAAATTTTCTTGTTTTTTTTTCTTGTTTTTTTTTCTTTTTTTTTTCTACGCAAAAGCTATACCTCGTTTTTTATCGCCCGTTGAATTTGCGAGCACGAAACATTCCGGTTTGTTTCACTCTTCGTGTGTACATTTATTCGATTGCTCAAAACAATTAGCAATTTCCTTTGACAAACTTCAACGATAGAATATGGCATGCACGTAAAATAAACGACTTAAAAGAAAATAAATTTTTATTCTATTATTAATAACAGATTTTATATTTTTTGATTCTATATATATTCTTCTTCTCTCTATCTCATCTGATGAAAATAAATGTGTAGTGTATATATATATATATATATATATATATATATATATATATATATGTATATGTATATATGTATTGTATATACATTATTCTCTCTTATTCTATAAATAATTATTATATAATAATTGTTAATTATACAATATTACTTTACGAAGTCAATTTAATTAATGAAAATGTGATAATATACACATACATGCAAAATTGCGTTTATTTAACGTAATATAGATTTAATCATTAAATAAAAGAAATATTAAATTTGCTTTGAATAAAAAGATTTATTTGTCATATAAAACAGCTCTCCATAGCGCGGGTGAGGTTTATTAGTTGAATAAGGGAAAGCGATATGTAGGATAATTGATGAAAAATACGATTCATCGGGCGCATTTAATGGGGAGTTTTATCATGCGAATATCGGCCGCTATCGGAGATAGAGAGAAAGAGAAAGAGCGAGAGAGAGAAGCTATGATCAATAGTCATGATTTCATTGGCGTGGGTGCAACAAGTAGTTGCAAATTTCGTTTATAGATGCAATGCGCAGGCAATAAACACTTATACGACTTGCATGCTTTGCTTGGGGAAATATTAATTTGCGTTATATGTGAAACGGTGACACCGAATTGCGTCGTTTTGATCCCATATAACGGGCGAAATTGTTTCTCTAACAACATCGTTTCGTCGTTGTTATGGACTCATTGTCGACTTCATTAATTATATTTGTTCATACATTTGTACACTTTTTCAAGCGAATTCGTACAAATTATACATAAGCGCGGTTGCTCTGATCAATGCTTATTATTGTTAGTGGTTTAAGTAAGTCACGTGAGCTTTCTGTTACGGACGAATCTAAAGGAAAATGCCGCTGGTCACACATTTACACAATGACGATCTCGATTATTTTCTCTTTCTCTGAGTTTCACAGTAAGCTTAATAATAATAATAATGTGTGATAATATACTGTAGGGAATAAATATACTAAAAGGAATATAATATATTAAAGAGAAACATAACAAAAGGTCAAAGTTTACGTGACTCAATAAAGTAATGTATAATAGAAACGTAATTTATATAAATTTAATATATTTTTTCTCCTTTTTTTTTTGTTTTTCTTTTTTTTTTTTTTTTTTTTTTTTTTATTTGACGCTAAAATTACAGATGCGATTTCTGAAATATATATTTGTCTCTTGCAGATATAAAAATAAAGAGAGCATTGAATATTATTTGATACTAGTTCAGATTCATACTAGTAAAAGTGCTGTAATAGGATTTTTTCTAATAAATAAATAAAAATTTCTTTCATATTTTTCCAACATTATTCTTGCAAAAAAATATTTTTGTGTATACTTTATTAGAAAATGTTTATTGAAAAAGTTGTTTTATTGTATAAAGATTCATGTGCGATATATCGATTCGGTGTACAGTGTTATTGTCCTTTCTATAAACTCAACGAGGTGTAAGAGGAATATTTGCAGACTATGCAGCATCCTATTTTTTAAAAATACTTTTGAAAAATACTTTGTATACACTTATGTGTACAAAGAGTGCTTCCTATAATTATATTATTCTCAAATATAAATTTTTATCCTGTTTAAATATGTATATTGTCAACAGAAATGACAATCGATTTTTAACCAAAGGCAAATAATAGCAGATGTATTTAATTGCAAATGCTATTATTAATTTTCAAAGAATATTGCTGAAAGCTTACCTAATTAATAGCTCCGGCGAAATTCTATCGACAAAATTACCATTTCCACATTCTCCTATTTGGAATATACAATGAGAGAAATAGTTTTAGACCTATATGTGCGATTGTCTGTATAATTACTTTCAAGTTCTTTTTTTTTTTGTTTTTTTTTTGAAAAAATTTAAGCTCTGAATTATCACAGAAAAATACTGATACGTTTCCGTCGATACGATTTCTTTCATTAAGGAAGCTCTTTTGCAGATACTTTTTCGATTACATCCAGGTCGCGATTACCGATACGATTACGAATGCAAGTCGCGTCCGCGAACAAGCTCGGTCCAGGCCATGGCAGCGAACTGTATTGATAACTTCGGTTTCTTCGTCGGAATTTTATCAAGGAAACTTCTGGTATCTTCCAACGTTTCATGCATCCTTCTCTTACAGAAATGTATTACTAGTGAGTTAGTGATTAATGAGCACTGCTCCGTATGATTAATTACTTATTTTGAGTACTTAAATTACTAAGGTGCAGTAATTTCTAGTGATTTAATTACTAAAATTCCAGTGATCACAAGCACTTCATATTGAGGATTTCAGCGATTAAATACTGCCTTAACTTTATTAATAAAATATTGAGGTATAATACTTACACGAATCACTGTTAAGAATTTAATTAATTGTGAGATAAAGTATTGGCATTAATATTTCAATATCCAAGTCTCTAAGTCAAGTGCCTTAAAGCATTTGACTACCGCTATGCAACGCGTTATTCACTATCTATTCAACTTTTTGTCATAGGCAACTATAAAGTTTACAAAATGCGGTTAATAAGATTGCAATAACTATTTCTGACAATTTAATTTCCGATCCTCATGCAGAGGAATTCAGATATTGAATTATTTTTTTTTTTTTTTTTTTTTTTTTTTTTTTAAAGGACAGAAATATCCAGGTAATATTTATCAAAAATTATTAGTATTTTATTAATGCCAGTAATTTTATCAAGCACTTCAATCAGTGCTTGGACCAAGTAGTAGCCAAAAAATTACTGAAATACTGTCAGTATTTAATTAATTGCTGTATTTTTCGCAATAAACCGCAGTATTAAATTTCCGTAAGGGAATTGCCCCTCGCACGAGCTCCACAACACGGCTGGCAAAGTTGGCCGATTTAATTTTCTAAATATTCATAGTACACCTTGTCCCTCCGGTGAGTGAAACTACGCACCGAAAGAGAAAGAGAGAGAGAGAGAGAGAGAGAGAGAGAAAAGAGAAATGACTATAAATATTCTATCTCATGTCTCGCCACAACTTCAAACGAGAGACGAATATGGGATATCTCAGATGAGATCTGCCTCTCTGCTAGCGTATATTCATGTCAAATGTAACGAAATATTAAATTATATCATTATCCATGCAAATTGAAGGTTCCCATATGGTGAACTGAAATACTTAAGGGAAACTATCTAAAAAACCAAAAACACTTGAAAACGAGCTTGAACAAATCAAATTAATTTTTTTTCGTTAAAGGAAATTATATGCAAATTCAGCTTATAGTAATGTGAATTAATCTGAATTGATTTTGATATAAAGCAAGAGAGCGCAAATAATGTATGTAATTACACACACGCATGTAGTACAAAAAGTGTTTATTAATTTAAATTTCAAGAACGGTTGTCAAATCTGCGATAGCATTAGTAGTTTATGCAATCAAAATGTAATAGAATATTTTCCTCCTCAAATTATGATATTTAAAAAGTACATTAGACGTAAAATTAATGTTGAGAGAACTATTTTAGTTCTAAAAGGATAATTAGGTTTTTTTTTAACGCAACTATTTTTTCCTGCAATCTCTAAAAAAGTGATGGTATTTAATTCGCATTGCATCTTCAAAATGATAAAAAAATAATTGATATGCTTTCGACCAAGATAGTCTGCTCTTTCTTCCACCATCGATCGATGTATAATTTCGTCAATTTTTATATAATAAATAATTTTTTTGCAACACACTTTGGCGGGTGGGTCGATTCTTTGTTGACTGTACCCAGCAGCCAAGGTTCGGTCTATCGATTCGTTTTTGGCGAAAAGCAATCTACCTCCACGAGCGATACCTATACACCAAGGACCCCTGAGCGGTGTCCCAAATTTCGTGATATATCCGCTAGCGGCTGCTGTACTCTTCGTGATATGTTGGCTTGGGTATGCGACCTGGGTGCGGAATATTGCGTATATATGATGGTGCGTCGGTTACGCGCGCGAACGCCCTTTGTGCACGTAATAATCGTTGCATTATTCGATTCCAATCTGGTCTTGGGGTCATTTGTATTGATTTATTGAGCACACCCGCCTATTTGGTGATTACGGACACGTATCTGTGCGCTCGCGCGCTTGTCATGTGTCGTCTACGCGCTCTTTATTCTACGTAATTTCATATCACAACTGAAACCTATAACATCTGAGGAAGGAAAATGTCAAATGTTCATTCGTTGCCGGTCATATTTACCGCGGTCACGTGTCGCGATGTTATTTATTATTTAAAACCAGACGCGCCGAGATGAATGTCGTTTCAACTTTCGTTAAATTTGCATTCCTACGGCATAAATTATTCGAGGACTCTCCATCCAAAATGTTGCGTCCATGAATGATTTGGAGTAGTAATAATTTTTAATAAAGTATAAATCGGAATTTTCATGCTACGAATATTATAAATAATATAAAAAATGGTATGTTTTTAAATCAAGATAAAATATTTTATATTATTGCTATACATGATTAATAAAGTTAAAAGGATTTAAAGAATTACGTCGTCGCTCAATTCTGTCCTGTTACATCCGCAAACAACTTAGCTCTGTCCGCTTTATATTTCACATAGCAATTAGCAATTTAGCTCCTCTTGATGCACTGCAATTACCAATTTACCTTCCCTTACTGCATAGCAATTACAAGATTACCTTCGTGTTGCGCATGGATGCACCGGCATCTTCGAATGTTTCTCGAACGTGTGTTTACTTATATTTGATCTATATGTCGTTTCTCTTTATGACATGCCGTCTGGAGCAACACGCTTCAGAAAAATAAATTTATGCCTTACTTGGTGGCGATGCTCGAGCCAAACCGGAAACAGAATTTTCCGCCGAATTTACCGATACGGACAACTAATGCGCATAATGGAATAGTGGTTTATTAAATTACATCGAACTACATTTACTATAGCATATATTGTATTTATTTTTGTAAATAGCTAAGTTATAAAAAACGAACAACTATTAAATCCTTAAGACATAAAATACTTTAACCATTTTATAAAAGTATTTTTACATTGCTCATGTCACAAAAAACTTGAAAATTTTGATTGGATTCGATGAAGCGAACTAATGTATGAATTAGTTAAAAAATGTTTTATATATTACAATAGTTTTTATTTAATTTTTATTCAAATATATTGAGATTATTTGATCATTTTCTCTTATTTGGCTTCTATCTTTGCTTAATACTTTTGTGCGTACATTTAATTTTCTAAATTATGAGTAAATATTTTATGATAAAATGTGTGTGTTTATTCTTAATCTTTTTTATAAAACGTTGTCTTACAACAGATTCAGAGCTTTATAAAAAGGCTAATTTTGTACATTACTGAGACATATATTCATGTAACAACATATAAATGTTCTCTCAATATATAATATTTAATAATTATAAGAATTTTTAAACTAGTTTTTTACATATTTAATCTATGATAGTAAGCAGTGTATGTAAACTATTAATTATGTTTGTCGACATACAAGTAAATTACAGACGCTTGCTTGAGGAAAGGAAAGACAAATAGTCTTTGAATAAAGCTTTAAACCAAAGTTCGAAAGGGTGTCTAATTTGAATAATAGTTTGAGAGAATTTGTAAGTGCGCGAGAGAATCTCTAATTACACTGTCACAGATAGTAATCTTGCGGTGAAAAAAATGCAACAACCTGGCCATGATTTGCGCACTTGCAATCCTACAATGCTATTAGTTTCACATTACCGTCCAAATAGGCATTGAATAAATTATAAAAGGTAAACATGTGAACTATTAAAACACAAAAATCATAACTGCCTCGTATTTTATTATACGCACTATATAACTGAACATTAAATTTTTCCGTAGGAATTTCAATAAAAACAGAGAAGTTTAATTTTGACCGAGGCCAATCCAATTACAGCAACGAGTTTGAGAGAAAGATTGTACGAGCTTTCTCTCGCTCTCTCTTTTTTTTTTATTTTTTTATTTTTTTACAGAATGCGCGTCGCTCTTGCAAAATGCACGCGGAATTTTGATCTATCGACATGTACACACGGTGGTCTTTTACCTTTGTGACAAATGGATAAATGATTTGGATTTAAATTCAAATTCGTGCAATCGACCACGAAACGAATTTTACGAACGAAAGTGTCTCGATCTCGCAAAGTTCGAGATTCGGAAGATGAGTTCGTGAAAAAGTTTAATAAAAAAAAAATTATGTATTCCACACGTATAGTAACTTCGTCATCGTTATAGAAGCTTGCGAGTAAGCATAGCCTGAAGTACATTTTCCCCCTGCAATATCAATTTCCATAAATGTGTCTGCAGCGCGGCGCGCACAAAAAGAGTTTCAATAAAAAATTAATATATTCAATTTGCTATACCGTTGCAACTACGATGTACGCGCAAATTCTTTTATCGCGTGTCCTTTCAAAGCGGCGGCTCGTGCAGTGCGAGAAATAAACTTATCTGAAACTTTCGAACGTAGTAACACTACACAAGAAATTCTGATCAACGCTTTCAATAATATTATATAATTTTAAGAACATCTACATTTATATCTATTAACTGTATGAGAACATTTCGACGACTTATAGTAACATTATAAGAGCTTTTCAAAGCGATCAATTTTAAAGCTGAACTAATGATACTGGTAGCGTGATGTAATATTATAAATATTTCAATGAATTAATTATAAATGACTAACGTAATACATACATGAGAAAATACATGTTGCATCTCTTTTATTTAATTGCTACACTTGATTAAGATTTGATATTATATAATACATTTTAATTAAATAAACAAGATGCTCATATTTTATTTAAAGTATTTAAAAAAATATTTTAGAAACGGCTTCTTTGCATAATTTGTAATCAATCTTTGTTCAATGAAAATTTTAACTTATATGAATTCTAATTTTTTACAGGTAGATTTTTCCTGCTATAATCCGTTATATTTTTATCAAAGATATAGAGAGAGTTAGTTATATTATAAATATATAGAGATTATGTTTAATTAAAACAGAAATGTATTTTTAAAATATGTGAGAGCTCTGAGACATCCTGCGTATAATATAAAACTTTAATCGCATTTTTTTTTTAATTCTCATGAGATTATATGCGGGAAATTAGGAAGCCGAAATTTTCCGCAATCAAAAAAAAAAAAAAATTTTTGCACGGCATGTTTGAAGAGAGCGCAGATGTTTTACTCCGTCGATGTAAATTGTAAAAGCAATACCCTGCGTGATATTATGCCATATATTTTTTTTCCTCGACGATGGATGTTATCAGAATCACTAACTAGATCGCATGCGTGCGCCATAAGATAACACGCGGTTGTGCGCTCGAAAGAAAAGCTTCATTTTTAATTAACTAAAATAGAAGTTCGTACAGTCACGAGCTCTTACGTAATAATAATGTGCGGTAACGCTGCAACCTGCACATGCGAAAGCATAACGCGTTATTAACATTACTGATCGTTATTAGTCGGAAAGGCGGCATTAAGTTGACCTAAATAAGCTCCCGCAAATTGGTGCTGGCATTCTCGTTACGAAGTCACACTTTTAATGAAAGTAAAATATGAATAAATCTGATTATCATATTTTTGAAGATAGCAATGTGTATGGACAAGGAATATTTCTGTGTGTGTTGTCTGTAATTTTTAGAAATATATTTCGAAAATTATTTTGTGCAATTCTCATATTTGATTTGAATAATCAATTTATTAATTTAACGTTTAGGTTATTGTCAATGTAATTTTGTATTTTTTGAATTGTGCTTTGAAAAAATCAAAAATATTATTGTAAAGAGACATTTTTGTAAATCTGGTACTAACGGTAACGATGGTCTGTTTTACGTGCAAAGTAACGAACGCATAATTATATTAGAATATAGGTGGAATGCTAACAGTAAATTTGACAAATATTCGGGCGCGTGACAAATGGGAGCAAACTAAAATACAGCAAAAATTCGTCAAAAAAGCGCCTTTATTTTTTTATATAATTCATATAATTAAATTATGTCAAAATGTGTGTGTGTGTGTGTGTGTATGTTTAAAAAAATAAAATACATGCGGAAGGTGGCATAGGAATTTATTTTAGTTAATTAAAAAATTATATTTCTCGTCGAAAAAAATAGTAATAAAGGGAAAAGATATTTCGATAATACTTGTCATACAACTCTCTAATAAGCTTATCATTTGACATTTTTTAATGAATACTTCTATATTTTGTTTACTTTGTTTATTTTATAGCGATGTTTTTATTATAATATTAATTATTTATTACATAGATAAAACACATAATTGTTTACTTTAATATCTTTCAAAAATTTTTTTCGAAAATTAATTAATTCAATATCAAAATAGTTTAGAAAATATATTATTAAATACACGCAACTAACGTCTAGATTGTCACAAACGTAGCTTTTATGCCAATTTTTTACATAATCTAATTATTAGATTTATCTATCTCTTTCTATATCTCTGTATCTATATCATTATAAATTATTATTAATTATTCTATATTATTACTATATTATCATACAAATACAGAAAGTTTAATTATAGAAAATGTAAAAATTAAAATAAATTATTGTATAACATTTTTTGGTTGATAAAATTGCAAGTCTAATTATTTAAATTTTATTTAAAAAATTTGATATTTAAATTTAATTTAAAAATATAAATAGCTTTACACACATTAGAAATTGTAATTAATATTTATATATAGAAAAGAGAGGATATATCTAAAACTAATGCATCTGCGAAATTTTCACGATGATTCTAATAATGGCATGCGTAATGGGTTTTCTATTTTATTTTTAATTGTAAAGGTCCAAGGTACTTAATATTCATTTTACTAGGCGAAGATCTTTCGAATTTATGCCATGATGAGAGTGGAAACGCATATTCGTTACCTACCTCACGTCATCTATGTCTTCTCGAAAGATCCATTAGAAATGCTTTTCCTCTAGTCCGACGACTTTCACGCAACGCGAAAATGTCGACTGAGATTATGGTGACGCGTTTACTAAAGGTCTTAACATTTACACACACATCTTCGTCGCATTTCCTCTCATCTCCAACAATTACTGGATAAGCTTAAGCATATTTTGGTGTCTGAGATTTCATGCTGCTTTAGTAATTTGATTCATATAAACGATTACAGCATGAGACAAAGATTTTAGACTGTGATATTTCAGAAATCTGAAGTCTTAAGTTTGTTAAAGAAAATTATATACATGTTAAAGTTTTCAAATAAAACGTTTACAAATTTTCCTAAATATCGCTTCAATGATGCTAAAAATTAAGAGGTAATAAAAAAATTATAAAAAGAACCTTTTATAATGTACATTATATATGTATATTTTTATGTCTATATTATGTCGGATATTATAGAGGAAACTAAAAATTAACTTTGCATGTCATCAGTTTATTTGTAAGATAGAAATTTGATTTTTATTAAAAGTAATTTTTCTTCAAATTTATTATTCGTTAGTTGTAATATAGGATTGGAATAAACTATAGTAACAAATATAAGCGCGCTTCAACGACAGTTTTTTTTTTTTTTTTTCAGGAACGTGGAATCGATATTACCTTAATGAAAATTTGATGGTTTTATATATACATAGAGTGGTCGACAAATCGTTCATTTTAAATATTTCTCTTGTTTTTAATACTAAAAAAATATCTAAGAGAAAAATTGCATCATTCGAGAGAGCAATTATGATGACGGAAAATAAAATTTTTTTTATCTTTTTTTTCAGAGATTTTAAGATAATTTTTTTTTTTAAATGGAACCACTCTGATTTTTTATATAAATCGATTCCTCGTAATATCCGCGTTAAAAAGTTATAAGGGTATGATGGCCAAAAACTGTTGAATAATTTACGAGATATTTTATATTTTAATTTGACATAATTTTACATAAACTATCTCGTAAAATATTTTTTTCGATTATGTTATTTTAATATTTTTATTCACAAAGTAATGAAAGAAATTAATTGGTATAAAGAAAACATATAATTATTCTTTAAAGTATATATATGTATAAATTTGGAACAAGATTTTCTTAATTATATTTAATTATATTTAAGATGAGCGATTTAAGTGGACTACCTTGTATATAGAGACTTAGTTATGAAAATATTTATAATATTTAAAAGACTTAGGCAAATTAAATTTCCCAAATGTAAGCCGCGAACGGCCTTATAATAACATTCTCATTTCAGAATTAATCCCACCTAAATTTTATCTTAAGTCGATAGGAGCTTTAACCATCAAGAAAATTGAATCCCAACAATTGGTTTTTTCAAATTTTTCTTTAAGAAAGTAGTAGTTTGCTAAAAAGTAAATTTATTAAATTTACCATTAAATTTATTATAAATAAGTATCAAATTTATTTTTCAATAGTTGACTATTTTATATCATAAATTTTTAAGGAATGCAATGAGCATCGAATCAATCGCGTCAGATTAATAATCAAATATACAAGAGTTGCTTTAAAAAGCATCAATTAAGATCGTGCAATCTCGATCAATGCAATCTTTTCGATGCTCTAGATAAAAAAAATATAATAAAAAAAGGTAATTTATTGGTATTTGACGCATTAAAATTTAACAAATTTATCGGTGACAATTCCCTAGACTTAAACGGAAATTACTAAACACGCACTATGTGTGTAGCATTTAAATCTCCGGAGTTGCCTTCCATATCGCCGTGATTTCACACGGAATGAATTTAATCGAGCAAAAATTCCCACGACGCCCTCGTTGACGGCGCTGAGATGTATCGCGTTGCGTGAAAGTGAAACACTGACTAGCCACGTTATGAAAGGGGATGAAAGGTTCGCGGAGCAGGACCGTCCGCTGGAGTGCAAACGGAAATGAGAGAAAGAGGGAGAGAGGAAAAGGCGGGTGAGCTTTCGAGATTTTTCCCTCCCGCCATATTTTTTCCATCCCCAATCCCTTTTCCCTCCACATTAAACAACCACTTTGTCTACTCACTTTGTTCTCGCAGCGCAACACTTTCCACGATCCTCGTGCGTGGTCGGACTCGCGCTCTCTGTTGTTGTTTATATATCTGCGTGCGAATATAGAGTACGGTGACGCGCGTGGTGGGGGATGAAGAATACGGGGTGTAAAGAGACAGATGGAGAGACGAAGAGAAAAAAAAAGAGAGATAGAGAAGATAGAAGAATACTAGGGAAACGGAAGAAGAAAAGAGAGAGAGAACGGGAACGCGTCTCGCGTGGATCTCACCCTCGCGAGGGCACCGGGACGTGAATGTCGGGGAGGGGGGAGACGACGACGACGACGACGACGACGGCAACGGCGACGGCGACGGCGACGGCGACGGCGACAGTGGTGATTTTACGCGCGTTTTACAAGTCCGGGCACAACAACGACATGTGCACGCGACGACGGTCGGGACGATACTGCGCCCTATTGGACGGCCCTGCGCAAATATAATGGCGCCCCTCTCCTGCGGTGCGTCCACCCCAACCTCGACGTCGACGTCGGCGTCGGTGCCGCGCCACTACCCCGATCCGAGAGGGTGTACGCGAGGGTCCTCTCCCCTCGGCGGTGCTGGTCGTCTCTTCTTTCTATCCTTTTATCTTTCGTCCTCCACCGCCTCCCTCGTCTGTCCACCGCGACGCGACCACTCTTTTAACTCCCCCCTCCCCTCCCCGACGTCCTCGCGGGCCTCACCGCCTCCTCGACCATCCGTCCTCTTCTTCCTCGTCGTTCTCCTCCTTTTTCTTTCGTCGTGGTCACCGTGCGACCCTCCGGGTATCCGAGGTGCTCCCCAACTGTTTTCTACAACGCGCGACACGGGTGCAACGACGCGCTTCCGGTGCACATCGATGGTTACTTCCGTCGACGCTCAAAGGGCTCAAACGAGACGCGGAAGGCTTGTTTCTCGCGAGCGCGTCTTGCCCTTCTCTCTTGCCTCCCTCCTCTTTTCATCCTCATTCCCCCCTCTCTCCTCCTTCCCCCCCCCCCGTTCACCCTTCTGCGATCGCCGCGGAGGTAATCGCGTGCAGTTCAAGTTACGCTCGCGAGCACACCGCTTGAGATAAATGCGCGCCCGTTAACCCTTCTTTCCTCTCCACCGGGGGCTGCATTTTTACCGGATGAACGAATTTTAATTGCATGACTGGCTTATAAGAGCGCTTAAAATAACCAACGCGCGCGAGCGACCCGCGACCCTTTCGGTTTCACGCGGCCCGTGTTAGGGGAACAACGTCCTGAAAATTCCTAGCATATTTAAGGATGTTCACTCTGGGACGACGAGAGTATATTTTAAGGATCCTTACCGAGCAACAAGGGCATATTTTAAGGTATCCTCGGCACGCACAAACGATTGTGAACTTCTCGCGCAACTTACATCCCAATTATTTTATTTTACAATACTATATGCGTAAGTTTATCCGCGCATTTACGCATTTATTATTATTTAATTTTCCGCTTATTTATTTTTGTACAGAATAATAAAAATGTTTTATTTAATGTCGTATTTCAAAATATGTATTAATCATTTTTATTATACATATGCATAAATATATAGGAGGCGGCAATTTTGTGTTTACGTTTTAAAATATACTCTGCTAATTTCCATGAAAATTGCACTTAATATGGAATGCTCGACATGATGGATTTTCCATATGTTAATGCAAAACATACATATCTTCTAATATAGTGATATATTAATTTTGCACAACTAATGTAAGCAATATTTAAAATCTATCTAAAAGTCTTGTTACGTATTATAAAGAGATTAAGGTAATAAAGGATCCAATTTATTCGGCATTTTTACATGTTCAAATTAGTCAAAGTGGTTTACAGGACCGTGAAATTTGTGGCCACTTTAAAAGGGCTTACTTTGCAAAATATTCCGGGTTTTTGCTTATTCTAGCTTCAACATTATTCACCACATCACACGAATAGAATGAAAAGAGAAAACGTAGAATATATTAATAAAGAGTGACGTAAAAAGGGTATACTATGCTGCTGAACATAATAAAACCAACGCATAACATTTGGCTTTTTTTTTTAACATACATGTATATTTATTGTCGACCAACTACAATATAATGTTTTACAATTTGAATGTAAGATAATTTTAATTTCACGAAAGATAGAAATCAATTTATGTATGTAATAATTACAAATATTTTAATAATTAATTACTACAATTTATACAATTATTATAATTGCATATAATTAAAGCTTATTTTACATATTATTGTAGCTAATAAATCAGAAAAATACAATTTCTACATGTGTCAGTATATTTTGCGCACAATTATTTTAGCATAAAATGTATATATATAAACTTTTCTTTTCCTTAAAGTATCATAAAATAATATCACAACATTTTAAATCAAATCTTTTACAAACTAGTTTACTCGCAGAAAGAGAACACTATATTTATAGCCTCTGTCTATTATAGTCTTTGTTTTGTTTAACAGTTCAGTTTGTCGCGCAGTTGAGAAAACGACTATCTTGAAAATAACAAAGCCATAATTATTACTTTATTACATAATTATTGCATAATTATATAATTTCATTTTGAGATATTTTTATAAAAACGGATATAAATTCAATCATTGTGTTAAATTTATTTTATCACGGCGCACGATTCGCGCGTTCGATTCACCTGGCTGAGAGAGATGCTTTTGGTCGCGAAATCAAGTTCTCGAGAAGCTGCAGGTCGATCCGAAGGAATAACGCGGAAGTAATCTGCTTTGAACGCGACGACGAAAATGTTTATCATACTCCAACGCAGATCGCTACGGCGCGCACAAATAATAAACCTTATCGGCCCACCGGGATATCACGAATAAATCTTGAAACTCGATTTCCTCTCTCCTGAGTAACAACACATCGTACGGGTTATCGCACGACGTTTCCATACGGAGAGCAGCGTGACCGATCTCTGGCATTTCCCATTTTCGCGCGTCGCGTCGTCGAAAGGACGTAGATCGATACCGCATCTGAACCGATAAAACTTATGACTGGAATGTGATTGTTTTGAAAAAAAAAGCTGATATTACATATGTCAGAAATGAATAAATCATACAAGTTTAATAAGAATGCAGTTTAGCATCTTTTTTCCTCAATAGAGAGAAACGAAAATAGAAATATTTCTACTTTATATATTTTACTTATACTTATTGTTAGACGTATTATTATAAAAACTTAATTGTTACTAATAGAATGTATATTAGCAACAAATTTTATTTTAGTATATAATTTCGGAGGATTAGTCTCTTTGAATTGTGGAAAGTAGAAAGAAAAAAGTATATTCTCTTTGAATAAAAGTAATTTGAATATTTATATTAAAATAATAATAAATTTAACTCATTCTTCGACAATTTAGCGATATATTCAAAAATACATCTAAAATATAATGCACAATATTTATGTGAATGCTTTTTTCATTTCTTTTATTTATTCTTATAAAAAATGTTTCATATTTAAATTTAAATCACAATTATATATAGTTTTGATTATATAATTGAAGAACATTTATAATTAATTAATTTAATTAAACATCACCGAAATATTAAAATTATAAACAAATGTCATCTACTTTATATTTTGGAGTCTCACTCATTATCTTAACCGTCAGTTTATTTCTCGCAAAATTGTTTTATATATTATTAGCGTATGTAATTAATTTTTCCAAAATTTTAACAAATTTATTGATTAACAGATTTTAATTTTCAACTTTAAAATTTTTTAAATTTCATTACGTAATATTTTTGTAATTTTAAATCGAATAAAATCGCGTTTAAATTAAATATTTTATATTTAGGTAATAAGAACTTTTTTCTTATTGCATTATCAAACTTTCTGAAAACAGAATCCTAAATAAATAATCTTAAATGACATTGATCTATATGAATGAATTATCTCTTATCGGGGATCTTAACAAGTTCTCATGCACATTAAACAATTATCATGTTGGTGGCAGCGATCAAAAGTTCTTTATCGGTGAGAGAAAGAGAGATTGTACATTCGCAGTTATTCTGTCCATGATAGAGGGTTGTTGCGGCATCTGTTGCGCGACTGTAAACGTATCGCGTGAAACTTTTGCCTTTGCAATCTCTCGATCCGTTGTCGTGTACTTCAATATAGTTGGCTATACGAACCTTGACCCAAAATCGCTTTTCACGTGTCATCACGATTGTTTCAGTGGTTCCATCGCTGTGGTTTTGGATATTTATTATTTTGGACAACACATTCGTATATATACATATAAATAGGATTAAGCATCTTTATATCTAAATTGTAAAATGGATTTCTGACTTTTTTTTCTATACATATAAAGAGATCGAAAAAATGGACTTGCATATTTTGTTCTATAAAATATTTGTCAGCATAAGTAAAATCTTAATTTCTTAAGAAAACTTATTTAATTTCTATTTTATTAACACAGATTAATAAATAAATTATTAAAAAGAAATTGAAGCATATTTATAAAATTTAAATATAAAAATTTATATAATAAAGTACAATTGTGTAATCAATTTAAATATATATAATATGTATGCGTGCGTGCAAATGTAATATTGTCATGTATTTCATTTAGATTTTTACACGAGATAACATTTAGTTAGTATATTAACTTGAGCATTTTTAGATTGATTTTAAACTAAACTTGATATAATATTAGATTGAAATTTGTTTTCGATATACAATTATTTTGTATTTTATTTTTAAAATGCGCGCACACACACGCATATAGAATATTTACGTATTTTGTTTTTTTTTTTGCATTTTTTTAGGGGATTTTTGGTACAATGTTTTTAACAATTTTACATTTAAAATACATTTTTTATGATATTTTTTTGATAATAATCTGAAAAATTCTATTTATAAAATAGTCAAAATGATATATTGGTTGGAATAAAAGTTGTTATTAATACTCTCTTAATATAAGAATTTTAATGTATTTTGTCCGTGTGTGTACACACACACACACACACACACACACACACACACACACACACACACACACACACACACACACACACACACACACACACACACACACACACACACACGTACATTAGGACTCATATATTAAATATTAAAACGATAACTTTTATTTCAACCAAACATCACTTTGACTATTTCATGAGAGTTAGAGGTTTGGTGTGTGTGTGTGTGTGTGTGTTTGTGTGTCTATATATATATATACACACACACACATACACCCAGATACACAAAAAATATATGACAGTCAAAAATAATTTATTTCAGATTTATGACGTAACAGACTATTGTGTCATTAATCGTCATGCGATTACATTTAAAGTTATGCAATTACAGAGAGCAATTCTAATAAACGGTGTCCATTAATCGACAATTTTTTGTGCGTGCTCGCATCGGGCGATATAGCAATTGGTAAATTTCCGTTCGCATGTGGAGAAAAAGGAATTTTAGCGATGTAAAAATTATTTCTCAATACACGTGGCACTCGAAAAGTCTCTTTCCATTGGTATCATATCATTGTTATTTTCCCATCGCAATTTCGTCCGGGAATCACTCTGGTAAAATCGGCTCTGCAAGGACGCTTAATTTTAGAGTCCTTCTCTAATCAATAAGCGAGAGCAGATTTTTTTTACATTATTATATAAATAGAATCTCTTCTATTAAAGTAATCTTATAATCAGGCTATTGTATGAGACAAATTAATTTGCTTATCATGCCTTTCTCCGAATGCCTTTTGAGGAAGGGAGAACGGCATAATAGCAACATAAGAGTAATATCTATTGGCATAATGTCAATAATAATATCAAGGAAGTCATTTATAACAATAAAGCAGTGTCGATCGTAATTGTTGATCGATGCAGTTTGCAATGTCGGAATTAAGCAATATGCCATAAACTTATTGATGTAACTACAAGACGTGACCTATATATAATTTTGTAGCGAATCTCTACGGGGATTACACGTTTCTGTCTCTCTCTCTCTCTCTCTCTCTCGTCTTCCCGCCAACGCATTTTCCACCTCTGTATTCAGAACTGCATGTCGCGTTAATAATTGCATGATCATCGACGAGAATTCATACAATGAGGCGAGAGATGCGGATTCGAGAAGCCGATTGTTTCGCCGTTGCTTTGGTGTAATAAACGTACAGCCGTGCTTCCGCTTCCGTCTCTGCAAATCTTTATTGTTACTTCCTTCGGTTCCCATTGTGCGCCCCATATTCTACGTCGTCCTCGAGGGGGGAGGGGGGGGGGGAGAACGCACACAGTTGTGTTGCGCACAATTTTCATCGCAGTGGAGTGATTTTGTCGCGGGAAAATACGCGTTCTATAAACGGGACGCTTTTCTGGAAACTTTCCGCTAGAGTCGCACAGGGCGCGACGAAACACGCCGGATAAATGAAAGGACTCGCTCCCGGTTATATCGATCTACCCCGTTATAGCGCTTCGTTACCGCAGATTCAACTCGATGTTGTGTCATTTCACTCGCAATCGTTATCACGGCTCGCATGCCACTTCGTTAAAAGTACTTACGGCAGATTTATCATCTTATTGATACGCCAATAAAATGTTCACGCTTGAGAAAAACCCAACTTTTGGAGAAAAAAAACGCCAGCTGTCTACTTATTCGTTAATGATTGCAAATAAACTTTATAAGAATTTTTTTTTGCTACAGCAGGATTGAAAAATCCTGCTATTTGAGTTATTGCTAACAATACGAAGCAGATTAAATACAAAAAATTCTTTTTCCATTTGGGTCGATATATAACTTATTATTGTTAGCCAATAATTTTTATAACTCTGTTAGAGGATTGATGTATCTAAAAGTGATTTATAAAAGCTTTATTATGCATTCCAGTCTTGCTACGGCATTTAATTATTCATTCAGCCGTGTATGTTTTCATAAAGCATTTTTTTTAATTGCAAATTGAAAAGCTCGTCAGAATGTAAGGAAATGTTTGAAATCGCTCTCTCTAGATTGCTCTTTCAAGATGAGCCGAATAAGAAATCGATGTACCAAAACGGGGGAAAAGAGAGACCAAAGTGACGATAAATAATGCAGCAGCTTTGCTTTCTGCTCTAGTTATTAAGCAAACTATTCATGCATCCTGAATGCTTTGCCGGATATAGCTATGTCTTTCCTTTTGTACATTATTTCAAGAATGAAAAAATAAATTTTTGCAGATTATTTCAAGAATGAAAAAATAAATTTGAAAAAATGTGTTTGTTTAAAACACCAAGTTTTTTTTAAACATTTAATACATGTTGATCTTTCACAAATTCTTGTTATTAATCTCGTTATATTGATGTTATATAGTTTATTCTAACGATTTATAAATGAAAAATTTAAATCGTAACAATTTTGTTAATTAAATATATTTATATAAATAAAAGGATTTTAAAAAAAATTTCTTAACGAATATTTTTAAAAATTTTTTTTGAGAATTTTATACACATATTATTTTGAAAAAAATTGATGAAATCGATCATAGATATATACATATATGTGTATATATATATATATATATATATATATATATCGCGAACAATTTCTTATTGTAAATGTACAAAATTACGAATTGTTAAATGAAAAAAGGCTATTAAGAGCATAAGAGAGTAAGAAACTTAGTTTCTATTATATTTACTTTGTGAAAAAGTTGAACGATTCAAAAGTTTTATCGTTTCGCAAACAGGGAGTCATCGGATGCTATTTAAACAAGACAATCGGCAAGACCTCGTTTCTTGGCGTGCCACTTCAAAACGCAGAAGTTCGTAATGTCGAACTCGCGTTCGTACCATGAACAGCTTATATAAACTTGATCTTTTCTTCGCCAAGTCGATGAGGGCTGCGAAATTGAATCGTCTGGAATAATGAGCTTAAATAGCTATATATATCTACCTCCTTTCAAATATTATTCTCGATATACTTGTAATCGCCAAAAATGCGTTTAAAAAATTCAACTAAAATTTTTTTTTTTTTTTTATAAAATTACTACATGATGTATTTTTGATTAGCAGTTTCGGTAAAATTTTTCTACCTCCGACATTTTATTAGCAAATATAATAATATTACTAACGTTGTTAATATTTTCTTGTACATTTTGCTAATTGACGTGAATATAAATTGTTCATTACTGAGAGAGGTTAAAAATAAACAGCAAAGTTAAATAAAAATTATAAATTGTAAATTTGAATTGATTGTTAATACATATAGGAAGAAATCTTACAATTAGCAATTCTTGTATTAATTGTAAGAAATCTCACTGTTATTAATTCATGGACACTTTTTGAAAGACCATAACGAGGAAACGCTACCCTATATGCGAGATAAAACTTACACCAGATATCGCGCTTTTTCGAGAGTAAGATCGCATACAAGGGAGGCAATATATATATTTGCTATCATTGATTAATATATGAGTGCCACGACTGTCACAGATGCACTTTTCGGAGAGTTATCGTAAAGTTGCAGTGACGAAAGTATGTACTCTTGCTGTGCAGTGTGTAAGCAACAGACACTGTCGTCGGTCGCGGAAATTATTCATAGCTCGGAGCAACGTAATATCTCACGAAGCTCCAGAGAGCTTATCCATTTGTGTGTATTCTTCTTTAATATCGCGCAGTCGCGTTTTTCGTGCTTCCGTGAAAATGCAAAGGCGCTAATGTTCACCGGAAATCGTGGATCCTATTTTCCTTATTTTCATGCGCGACCTATATCCGTCCCGCCCATTCTTTCGCCGGTCTTTTTACTTCCATTTACTTCCTACTTTCTTCTCTTCACGGACCTTTTCCGAACAGCCGCAGAATGTCGGAAAAAGCTCCGCTTTTATTACTGGAGTGAGAGTTATAGCGTAATGATACCGCTTCGAAAATAATATCTGCCGCTATGCTAATACTTGTCAACTAATGATTCATTCTGATAATATTCCGTCCATTTAATCACGTACTTTCATTTGAAAAATAAAAATAACGTTGAAATTTTGGAAGCGTCTGAAAGAAACTGTGCAGATTACAGAATGTCCCTCTTGAAATTTAATCTAAAACATTTTTTGAATAACCAATATTCTTTCCAAGATATTCAAGTGTATCGATTAAAATGGGATATTCTGGATATGATAAGGATGAAAATCCACGGAAATATTAACATAAAATTTTATCGAAGAAAAATTGGAGTTATTTCTTTTTATGTATATTTAGCATATTTCCCTATCTTTCTTTTATTAATATTTTAATTATAAATCTATAATTCACTACACACACTCGACATCCGTAAACTAAATGGATGAATGCATTGGAAATAGGATGGGTGGCGCGGATATAGATTGCCCGTCATTGTATTCAATTTGTATTCCTGATATATTCGCACAACACATGTTACGCGAGATGGAATATTGCGGACTGGTAAGTCATTCAGTTTTCCGCGGTTATTCAGAAGTTTGGCGTTTTTATAAGAAGGCGTCACGTGAAATCGTGGCGAAGGATACTCCCAACGAATAATGTAAAGAGATTGGAAAGAGTAGAATCAAATTGTAAGTCATCGGCGAGATGAAACTTCGCAAAATGGAACGGCGTCCTTTTATGGTCGATATTTGACGAGCAAATTGAAAATCCAGATATTTTTCCTAGTTTAGGGAATCTCCATCGAAGATATGTAATTTCTCTTTGCAATATCAACACTCATTCCCGAAGACTTTGTGTTTTTTTATAAAATTGTACTATCTCTCAGCTGCTAGTAGGGCAAAATTCAGATTTTGGGAGATTTCTGAAATGAAATTTTCGGCACTAGCAACATATCTTATATATACGAAAAAAATTATTTGCACTAGACATTGGAAAATAAAATGATGTAAACTCGAATCGAAATAGTACACCTTGTATTTGATTCGGCAGTATACATATACATGTACTAAAATTGTATAATACTTACTTTCAATCTGAATTTTTTTTACGTTTATGGGATCTAAAGATTTTTATATCTTCAATTTTGCATTTTAAATAGGCAATAAACGAATAATTTCTCATTGTTAGAGATTTAAAATATAAACAAAACTATAGATTAAATAGTTTTAAAAGAGAATTATTTCACTGCTTAAAATATCAAAGTAAATATGTGATAAAGATTAAAAATGAAGATTGAAATATATAATTTATACACATACATCTATATATATATATATATATATATATTTTTTAATATAATTAAAATTATAAAATCATAAATTCTTTTTGTCGCTAAAGAATTTCATGCTTGCATAATTGCATAATTGTATGTATATCATCGACTAAAAATTGAATCGTCTTAGAAGCAAAATATATAGAAATGATATCAAAATTAAATTAATGA
Organism: Anoplolepis gracilipes; assembly: GCF_047496725.1. Taxonomy (NCBI): domain Eukaryota; kingdom Metazoa; phylum Arthropoda; class Insecta; order Hymenoptera; family Formicidae; genus Anoplolepis; species Anoplolepis gracilipes. The sequence goes on along the minus strand of NC_132970.1, from coordinate 18,128,043 downwards.
AAGAAATATGTAATATCATTTCCTCTTGTGCGAATACTTAAGTCGGCACAGATATTCATTTAATTGCCGAGATTTTTCTAATCTGTGTGCGTAATTATTAATCACTTTTTTTAATTCTACAAATTCGCACTTGAGTTCCCAGTATCTTCTGAACATCGTATAATTTGTTCATTAATATTTTATTCAATATTTTATTAAATTTCTCGAGACATTTTTACGATTTCAAGAAATTCTCACTCTCTCTTTGTTCAATCGAAAAAAAAGAAAAAAACAAAGACATAATTCTTTTCTTGAAGAAGAACCGATGATGAAAATTTGATTAATCCATCAATATTTAAAAGTTATGGAATATTTAGAAGTTATTGAAAATCTACTGTAAAGTGTCTGCCATTTTATGAATTGAAAAGTCTATCGATATTCATGATAAATAAATTTTTTTCGTATATAGACGTACTGAAATCTCAGAATGCAGGTAAACACGGTTGCGGCAGTTTTCAGCACAGTTCAGTTTACCTTGCTAACATCGAGGCCTGGGTAGTTTCGAAATGCGGCTACACACTGTGTTTGTACAGGGTTTGCATCGAGGATTATCTTTGGCTACGGCCTGTCCGGGAGGGAGGAGGTGACGATAAATCGTTGGAAGCGTTTCCAGGAATGTCTCGAATGTCGCCGGTAATGGAAATCGGGAGATGAATCGAGACAGGAGACAATGCAGACGGCTGTGCATGCCTAGAACTTTATGACACATCGCAGGGCCGGGCAGGCCCGAATGCCGACCGGAAACCACGTGAGCAAGTTATTACGTCGACGACGTCGAACGTCATTAATTAAGTACCCCAAGCGTGTCGTCAATACGGATGCCGTGTCGGCTACGATACGATTTCGGTCGAAAGTGACGTGAATACGGGATCTCGAAACGCGATTCTGCCTGTGATTTATCTTGTACACATTTTCGGTATAACAAGATGAGATCCAACTTGTAACCCTGTGATGAAAGTTTTGTTCAAGAAATTCGCTGCTTTTGCTACATTAGTATCGAAACGTGTGGTTCTCTGTTTCGTTTAATGATTTTAACCGATATAGAAAACACGTTCTGAAATGTCACATTTTGACATTAAATTATAATGTAAAATGTAATACATTGGAAATATTGATGTCCCGTGTAAATATTATTTACACAGTTTCATAACTATATTTGAAACGATACGTCAAATTTTCATTCATAATAAAAAAAGTGATGAAAACTCGTTAAGCGTGTTTAAATCAAATATTGTATTTTTTCCGTGTGTCTGATTGATGATCGATGACGTTAAGAATATGATACAATAAGACAAGACGAGGGTATAACATTCCCGATGCGCAGTAAAAATAAAAAATGATTCCAAATCTTCAAAATGAATATGACTGTGAATTTTAGATACTCTTTATTTGACTTATTATTTTAAATGTAGTAAATAAAAGGTTATTGTTATTAATTGCTTTTAATTTAAATAGTAAAAATAAATAAAATAAAATAATAATAAATCCTACATTTAAATAAGAATACCATCAAACACATTGTACAAATATCTTGCACAAATATATAAATATTTATAAATATATATGTAAATTATCAGTAAAGAGTAATTTTAAATATATAATTTTTTTCTTTATTTAATAAATTGAAAAAATTATAACCCATATATGAACGAAGCGCGCGCTGTTTATTAGTATTTATTATGTATTTATAAAATTTATATTAGAGTGCATACTATGTATAAGCGCGTACGCATGTACTCACATAAATCGAATAAATGCGTCATTACAATATTTATAATATTTACAATAAATACGCAGAGTATATTATCAATAATGTCCAAATACATTATAAAAATAATATTGCAAACAGAACAAAAGTAATATTGTAATATTCTGTGTATATAACTATAATATATAAAAGCCTATGTAAAAACAAAACACAACAATCAAATTGAAATATTATTTTTATATTGACCCTATTTTTATCAAAAGCCATTCATATAGGAGCTTTGACTAATTAATGCAAAATGAAAATATTATCTTTATATACGTAAATGAAAATATTATATAATCTTTATATAAATTTCGAACGCTTTAATTATCTAATAACAACCTAATTAAGATAAAAATATCTATGTAATATTATCTCTGATTTTTTCTGTTCTCATATTGTTTATGATTGAGAAAAAAAAAAACAATCCGAATTGGTTGAGATTAATTAAAAATTAATATTAAATATGAATAAATTATACTGATTTAATCTATTTTTAAATCATCGAAAATATGGAATAGAAAGAATAAAAGAGATTAATGTACGTTGATGAAAATCGATCTCGCAAAAAATCTGAAGTCTGTGCAATCTAGCATTTATTGTGCATTTCTATAACATGACAACGTATTGTAATATAACGTTTTTAATAATATCGAGAGTATATTTTCAATCTACTTGCCGATGATATTTACATACGCGCAAGACCCGCACAAGGGCTACGTCGTTAATAATACTAGCGATTATACGCCATGGAAGACTGGATAGTCTTCCATAACATGATACGGAGGCTGGAGTCCAACGAGATGCGTTCTTAACGACTTACCGAAGCATATCATAACTAGAGAGGGAGGATGGCGAAGAGGGACACCCTCGGCTCACTGGTCACTATGGGTAATCAGGTATGTCGTTACACGATGCTTACACGGCCCCCGGAGCCGATGTATCCGCCATTTTGGGCACAGTGGAGCTGCGAAAATGCCTTTTTACGAGGCAGTCAACCATGTATCTACCTTGCCATCGCAGCTCGACCATACACACACACACACACACACACACACACACACACACACACACACACACACACACACACACAAACACTTACACACTAGCCCGATCACCCCATGGACCGAGAGTGAGACGTAGCACGGGTGAGATGTTTCAGTCGACGAGGCTCAAAGGACAGTTAACACCCTCGTGCCTCGCTGCTCACATCGTCGTTGCACCCTCCGCCCTCTTCCTCTGTGTTGTACCCCCCGTCTCCCCCTTCTTGTTTTGTCATGTTGTCTTTATCCTACTCTCTCTCTCTCTTTCTCTCTCTCTCTCTCCCCATCTACCCGTTGTATTCTCGTCGCCTTCATTTTTCTTTCCGCCTCATTTTCTCGATGTTCATCGTGTATCCTGGTATACCATACATGCACACGTAACGATACGATTACCCGAGAAACGGGATACTTAACTCGCGCGTTCGCGAACAACTTGACGAATTTGCATACGGAATGCGGCTGCAAGAACGTTCGATGTAGTTACATTATTATTTATTTTGCCAGAGACTGCGGTTTCTGGCGAAATTGTAATATCCAAATTGATTCGAATGAATCTGATTAGACAGACGATATGATGTAACTCAAATATCCGCTTTCCGAAATAATTTCGAATATACATATAGCACTAATCTGAAAAAGAATTTATTTTTCTTCTTTTTACGCGTGAATTATATCTTTTTGATGCTGTAATAAATACAATGATTAATTGAGTGAGTGGCCGAAAGACTGTGACGAGAAAAATTAGGGAGGTGAGATAAAATTGGAAGATTAATTAACGAAGTTTATTTTCGGATAAGTTAAGTAATATAATTTAGAGATGTTGGATGTAAGAAAAATGGAAAATTTTTTTTTAACGTGCAAATTGACAAATGAATTTTTTACAATTTTAACAGAATAAGTAGATGTTATACTACTACTATTTGACTACTTTTTTACGTTATTCAGTACTTTTGCAATGCAATAGTCAAGTTCTTGATAAAAGATTTATTTTATCAAGAACTTGACTATTGCATTGCAAAAGTCAAGTTATTATTTAGTTAGTGAATTACTTAACAAGTTTATTCTTCGTAAAAACGAATAGCATTAATAATTCATATTGCTTCTAATGTTCTGAAAATGCTCGAAATAATTAATTCTTTTATCAAACGAATCTTTTGAATGCACACAATCGAAAGCTCGACACAGCCAAAGCTATATGTTTATGATTGTGCGGATATATTTATGTTTCTTTGTCGTAGAGAGGAAGTAATTATTACGTGAGAGGGAAACATTTATTAGCTCTCTTTATTTCATGAAAAGTCATACAACCTGACGATGATTTCACGTTTCAACTATTCCGAGAAATAATCATGACGATTATTATTATATACCGCGAAATATTTCATACCTGATAGGAAATTCAACGTGCAGCAGCCAATATCGGGTCAAACGGACAAACGCGGAATATATTTCGTTCGCTCTTTCGTATGTTCAAAAATCAACGTCGGGAATCGAACGGTTTACCGGACAGTGGAAACCGTCTATATATATACGTAGAGAAAGAGAGAGAGAGAGAGGGACTCGAACGACCGCGACACGAACGGAATGTCACGTTCATACGTGACGAAAACGATAGCCGCTCTCTCGGATGTTACGTTCAGCAGCATTCGGTTCTCCAGTTTTCTCGTGGGATTAAAAGTTCGATACCCGAGAACCCGAAAGGTTACAACACGCGTCCCGGCATTTGACCCGGGAGCGGGCAAAACGTTAAACCGTGACACGCCCGTGATGGTATTCGCGACGGGTAAACCTCCAATTTTAATTAATCGCAAATTGAAAGAGAGGGAGAGGAGGAGCGGGGGGAACGGAGAGATAACCGAACGAATTGTGTGCTCGGTCAAGATGATCGTTTGAAACATTACCTCCTGCCTCGGGAACGATCAGAACGTGGGTTTAAAATGGAAGAGCCGAAGCGCCGTCGAACCTTACTTAATTGGCCGTCTGATTTTCCATCGATATCGCTCGCTCTTCGGTTATCAGAAGTCGGCGCGCGTTCGACAAGAAAGCGAATAAATCTCCTTGAGGAAGAGCGGCGATTCCGTCGTTTGTGCTATTTACCCTGAAGGAACACGAAGCATCGGCCGCGCGCCGGCTGAATGGGACGATGCAATAAAATGAGGTCGATCCTACTTGGAGTATAATGGAGGAATTAAAGTAGAGCGTCAAGGAGTGGATAAAGAAACTGCGACCCGAATGCGCCGCCGCATCCAAGTGAAATCCTTGCATTGTGCACGCTTAATTTACATTTTACCGCGTCATTTATTTTGCGCGTATGCTTCTTCAGTCTTTTTAAAGCGCGCGCGCGAAATCATGAAGGATGTATCCGATGTTCGAAGGATGTATCCAATATTCGTAGGTCAAACAGACACTCCCTGCATAAACAGTATATCTGACGATATCTATTAACGTGAATAGTTTTTGCGCGGGTTAAGTTTTCTGTAAATATTGCAGCTATAAGAAACGCTCGAGCTCGCAAAGGGCTGGCGAGAGCGTGGTTATAGAATCCCGTTAAGCAAAAGAAAGTAAAAGAGGAGAGAAGAGGCGAGAGTGAATATAGCATGAGGAGGAGGAGGAGGAGGAGGAGGAGGAGGAGGAGGAGGAGGAGGCCGCACGTGTGTCCGTGACTGATAGGAGAAAATGGGGTGTAAGGTGTAAAGACACCTGAAACCAGGAGAGAACTTAGATAAGGTCGGCTAAGCACTGATCGAACGCGCCGTCGCGTTCTCCTCTCTTTTATCAACGGCGTGAATAATTCGCTTAGCAATTTACTGAGCGGAGCAAATAAGAGTTGCGACGTAGTATCCTCGCATGAATTAGCAAACGGGCTGCTATGAGAATAGTCTGCGAGTTTAGCCGAGCGTTGTCTTTGCGTGTGGTTACGAGTCGCCTTGCACGTAAAAGCCTCCCTTTTGTTCCCCTTATAAAAGGAAGAAGAGGACGGATCCAAGCTAGCTTATTAATTTATTGACATTTTACGGTTATTCGCGCCCGCCGTTTGCGTATGTCCCGAGAGTGTAGAACGTTACTTTTAATAGATTGTACGCCACATTTCCAGTTCGCCCTCATTAATCGCTTGAAGACTGTATTATATTTGAATTATTTTTATAAACATTATTATTAGACGTGTAAATCGCTCTGTGTAGGTATTACGCACCGCGAAACATGAAAATATTCTTTTGTAAATTTTCATGTTTTTTAGCGTATTAAAAAAAAATGTTTCTCGCTATTTCAATATTTTCATGTTTCCATTTTCTCTTAAGGGGTCATGCTCAGTCAGGAAGCCAAAAAAAAACGTGATTTTTGGGAATTTTTTTCTCAAAAACTATATAAGACTTAAAAATAAAAAGTTTTTATATTTGAAGAGGGTATGTTTTTACAAATTTCACATAATTTTTTTTATTAAAAATATTAATAAATGAAAAGGATATAACAATTCTTTCGAAGGTCCTTTTGAAAAACTTGTTTTACGGTGCAAAAAATTCGCATAGATTTATTTAATATATTAAATTATCTAGTTCTTAAACGAACAATTTGTCGAAATATTGATTTGGGACAAAATGACAGACGTCTAAAGTTAAACTTCTGATTTTCGATGAAAAAAATCGCGTTTTTCATGAATTAAAAAAAAAACTATACATCGAAAAAAAATCCTTCGTTCAAGGACTAACTTTTTATATGTAAAAAAAGCCTGTAAAATTTGAAATAAATCGATGCAGTAGTTTTTCAGCTATCTTGGTCACCGATTTTAATAATGCAGTTTTGAGAAAAACACGTTTAAAGTTTCAAAAGAGGTTTACACTTAAATAAAATATTTATTTTTTAACTTACGTAGAATTATCTCAGGCTCGTATAATAAATTTTCGGAAGAAGTTGTAGCCTCTAAAACATCAATTTGATATTGCCCACGAAGCATTCTTCCCTGCGTGCAGTTGCTGCACTATACTTGCGCGAAGTATACTTTGAATGCTTGTAACTCCGTCAATTTTATTCGAATTAATTTGAAACTTACAGATAATATTCTTCAGATGTTATACTCAGGAAAATGTCAAAACCCAAAAATCGATTTTTTCAAAATTCCTGAGCATGACTCCTTAAATGCAGTGGTTACTTTTCGTAAAGAATCGTAACCATAGAGTCATTTCATATCATATCGATATGGCAATTGGCAATTGAAATAAATGATCTCAAAGTTCCCTTAGTACACTTTTCGCAGGCGAACGGAAGAAATCATAACTCAGAATCAAAATGAGTTTAGCCCGACTTTGTATAAATCTTGTTCAAAAATTAATGTGTCAACTTACTTTTATAAAAATGCCTTTATTGCATCGTTAAATCTATAAATCCTACATTTACGTGGATAAATGTTGCAGTTAAATCGTAAGAATTTTACGACTTAATATTTTCAATTAATTCGCTTTGCTTTTTCTTCCGGATATCACGGAGCGCGACAACAATTATCATATTATCGTTGCATTTATGTAGGTCAAGTGGACTCTCGTCGCTAAGTGCATCGTCCTTATTAATGCAATCCGATGAGAGAACTGCAACTCTCCTGACCGATTAATCACGAGCTTCGCTTCGCTGTACCTATCGATTAAGCCGCGTTAATTGCTGATATAATGCTCATATAATGTCAATGAGCCACTTCAGTCGTTCAGTTACACAAATTAATAATTAATTAGACAGTTAATAATTAGATTTATGTATGAACCTCCCATGTATGTGAGTTGACATAAAATCGTAATTAAGGAAGTCTCTTGATCTCATCGTTAAAACATTGTCACATTCATTTATAGGTAATAAGTGAAGTACTTTACATACAAAAAAAATATTAAAATGTTTTTTCTTATCCCCGAAATTTAATTAAAGTATACTTTCTCGTAACTTTTTAAATTATAGAGTTTATAATATTTTGTTGAAAAAAACGTCACATTGTAACATTATTTTCTGCATACATTTAAAAAATTTTTGAAATTAAAATTACCACAATAAAATTACTACAAAATAATTTATTATTTAACAGCCGTACACAAGGTACAGCTTAGAATTTTTAGTTACAACAGTTGACAAAATGTGTAAAATTATCAAAACAAGCAGAAGAAGAAGCCTCTGCTTGTTTGTTGGTTTACTTTCTCTTGAAAAAAAAAAAAAATATGGTGCAGATTAATCCTCTATCAGTTGATTAATCGGGATCTCTAGACTTCCGGCAACCTGCAAAAACTGTTGAAAAGAGTTTAGAGACGCAGTACGAGGAAAGTAAATACCTCTGTTCGCTTCTATTACCGCGCCTTTCGATACGCAGCGTGAACCCTTCAATTTCCCGAGGTTCACCATTAGATTCGAAAACCCCTATATGTTCGATACTACTCCTACCATTCAGTACGCGAATAATGCACCGATAAGTCGACTAATGAAAGCTCTTATCTGCTTTTACAACCGTTGGAATTTATACGAGGTGGATCATAGAGAAACACGACGACGTATAATCAATGTATGTATATAAACAATGTAAGACGATCAGATCCTAGTGCTCTGTAAATTACAACAATATCAAGCAGAGAGACAGATTATGTAAATTATTTGCTTATCCTGTTCTTTTTCTTTTGTAAAAATGGATAAAGAAATCAATTATCATTTAATTGGTTTTTTACTGGCATTATATAAGTGTTTCAATGTTTTATTATAAATATATACAGTAGGCAACGCGAGTAACAACTTTACGAAAGAAAATTAAATTATTTGAAAATGATTGATTCAATTGTTCATTTTGTGAAATTACGAGTTTTTCATTTTCAAAATCAGCAATTAATCTATGCAGTTGAGTAAGTAAAATAATTTTTTAGCATGTACCTCTTTATTTTACAAAGTTATTTTCTTCATTACTTTTGTTAAAAAGGATAAACACTTTTATCCTTATGGATTGTATATAAATGTATGCCTGACTACATGTTTTATTAAGAGGGGAAACTGCACAATATCGCACTCTTTCTCCCTTTTTATTTTATTTCAAAAGACAGGCGCAGGAGATTCTTTTTTATTACAAAATATTTCTTTTCCTCAGTTATTTTCTTAAAAATTTCTAGCAAAATATTTAAATAGAAAATATGAAATATAAATAAATCTATAAAATATGAAGAACACTTTAACGTCATTGTAAATCTACAATTGATTGATATTGGAGCTAAAACCAAAGTAGAGGTTACTCAAAGTGAATTTGACACGCTTTATGGGACATTAATTTAGATCACGAAAGGCAGAGAAGGGCGAAAGAAAAATGTACGTCTCTCGAGAGGAAGAGAAATTTCTTGTCCTGAGACGTTGATGAAAGATGAGAAAAGAATTGTTAGATAGTACGGGTGAATAAATCGCGATGATGGGACATAAATAGAAGAAAGATCAGGGGAACAGATGATATAAACGTATATATAATAAAAAGAGAACGTGCAGAAGAAGTATTGATATCGATATCGAAATCGAGGGGATAACTTCGCAGTGGACGTTTTGGAAGATTGCGAAAGTATGTACACGAAAAAACTTTTTCATGTCAGTGAATGGACAATAGAGGGGGTGTAAAGTGAAAAGTAAGGGAACTCGAGGCGGCGGATCCGTATTTTTCGTTGTCAATAAATTCGTTTAATCAACAGCCGGATATATTGAAAGTCATGATACAGTGTACATTAGATGTAATTCTTACGACGGCTAATTTCGAGTCAGCACACGTGAAGGCAAAAGCGAAAGAAAGGGAGAAAAGAAAAGGGTATAGTGAAATCGTGCAGTGCGAGTCAGCGTGGAGAACCTGAACTTTTTACCCCAGATTGGGTCGAGGGTCGTTACGGATGTGGAAGAAGAAAAGTTTTAGCGGAATAACAGAGAGAGAACCTGGGCAAACCGGGTTAGACAAAGACGGAAAGGAGAGTGCGATGCGTTTCTAGAGCGCGATTAGATGGATGGATGGGTGGATCGATTGACCACGTGATATAACGTAGAAATTTACTGCGTATAAAAAACAAAAGAGCAAAAGTGTAGAAAACAACGAGAGAGACGATAATTAATCTCTACAATATTTAATTAATCTCTACAATATATTATTTTCTTTGCATATTTTTTTTGCACAGCAAACTTTCTTTTATGTATGTTTCTTGCATAAAAATTTAATAAAGATCGACTTATTATTTTACAGTATTACAAGATATTTAAAATTTCCACGTACAAAAATGATCGCAAAATATGATTGCAAGTAAATTCGCGGCCTTAAGATATCTTACGAAATAAAAGAAAATTATTTTTACAATTGAAATTTTGAAACACGCATTTATACAGAGGTTTTTTTTATAAAGTTCATTTCCCCATCCCACGATCGTACAAAAATATCTTGAAAATAATATCCATGTTTGAAGACATGTTTATTTCGCTTGGTCGGAGTCAAGTTGCGGCGCAATACGGGAGAGATAATTTTATCTTTAAAGCGCATCGCGCTCGTGATACCCGTCATACCTTTTTTTACACGTTCATGGGAGCAAAAGAGAGATAGGGTGTAAACAAGGGTGGCTCGGAGAAGCGCCACTCGTCGGTCGACTTGCCGTAGACGCGATCGAGCGTACACGGGGATCGATCCGCAGGATATGAAGCCCGGCAATGAACTCGCCGAGCGTGAAACGCTTCTGTGAAGAGGCCTCTTTAGAGGATCCTAGACCGTGCGCTCTTCCCCTTCTCTGGCAACATTTTTTTTTTTTTTATAAAATGTTTTTCCCTCTAATAAAAAAAAAGAGAGAAGAGAGGAGAGAGAAAAAAAAGTGTTGATCATCTGCCCTCTTTTGCCTCTATTTGTCCATCGTAGCCTTTTATTATCGGTTTTGCCACGAAAAGGGAGTCATCCGGCCGTTCGTTGATCCGATTTGCCGCGTCCCGGATAGCGCGTGGCGCATTATTTATTTATTATTAGATAGAGTAACCCTTTTGCTCCGCGTGCGCGGCCACCGTATGCGTTCATCGAGACTATCCGACAACAATAACAACGACGAAGAACAGCTCGACCGCGATAAATCGAGTGAACAAAAAAAAAAAAAAAAAAAAAAAAAATAGGTTACACTTTTATTATGACTGAGAAGATATACATTAAATTAGCATTAATTGTTATACGGTATACGAGCCTGCCAACGTCTTTCTGATTTCTTAATGAACGTTCTTTCTTGAAAAACATTTGATCGGCCACGTTTTATGAAAGCGATTATTTTTTTAGCTTTCAACATCAAACGAGACTCGAGATTCACTCGAGCCGAAAAACGGAAGGAATAACTCGCTGTCTTATAACCTGGACAAAAATATCGATCTTATGATCCTGGACAACATTGTAAATCTGTCATCGTTACCAATTGGTAGAAATTGAACTCTATTTTCGAGAAGGCGTCGTAATTGTCCTCGACTTTCATCTACGATGACAATTTTTGCGCAGAACTGCTGAAGTTTCGTTTCCGACTCGATTCTCCGATGTTCTATTAAAAGTTTCCAAAAGGCTGGTCAAATTTTTTTCGAAACTTTGACGGTTTTGGTCGCGTTTTGGTTTTGTCACATGCCATACTTTGCGGCTAACAATTTCAATTTCAACTTTTAGTCTAAAGTCTTTTCATGATTTTTTTAAATTAAATGAATACAGAAAGAAAAGAAGATATATATATATACAGTTAAATATAAAACTTATAAAGATAACAATTAAATAATAATAATTATATATTTAATAACTTATTAAATATATAACTTATAAAATAATTTCCACTTAGTATTATTAATCTTAATATTAAAACTTAAACAGTTGAGTTTCAATGAATTTATGTCACGTAAACCTGATGTTATTGAATGTAATTTATTGCTTTATTCGCATATTAATTTTGTCGTTTATTAAATTATTGCTTCTCTAATGGGATTGGTTATGTAAATAATTGTGTACAAATGTATAGATGTAATTGCTTTGATATAGATATCGACTATCGCGTCTACAAATTGACAATTATTCCTCTTTTATTTTGTTAATTACGTTTGCTATAACGTAACATAATTAAAATGTTTTAGATATAGTTTTATTGTTTCTTCCAAATTAATAGTGCAAAAAGATTAACTATAATAATAATAAATTCTATTTTTACCATACAATAATATTAACAGATTTATATATAGCCAAATATATGAATTAGTATCTATGCATTTAATAAACTAAAGATAAAAAATAATAAAAATAATAATAATGTCAGAATTAACATAATTTAATCAATACATAGTAATTAACAAAATAATATACAACATAAAATGCAACTTTAAATGCAGTTAAAAAATTTTTAATTCAACAAAATGAGTGATTTTATTCTTTGTAATTTTTTTTACGTTAAATATAATTTTAACCATAAAATGCTACGCGTAACAATTTTTTTTGTGACCAAAAGTTGCTCAGAAATTCTATAAAAAAAAAAACGACACCCGAAAAATTAAAGCAAATGTCGAGGAAGTTTAATTGACTGCCCATTAGTAGCGGAATATGTGCTTTTCTGCACATATAAATGTAGCTATATATGAACACGTAATCGTACACTTTTCCGGTTGCTAGAATAATGCATAGCATTATTCTATCTTATTTCTCTTTTTCGGACATAATGGTCTGTAATATATATTCACATATTTTAGTGTGTTAACTCGCCCACTTATCTTTTCTCCATTTGCGTTCCGATAAATTTACTCACAAGCAAAATAACTTTACGTTAAATACATTACATTTTAGCAATTAAATGTTAAAGAAATATTATCATTGTTGAATATTCAGGCAATTAATTTAGCGATGAGAACATGAAGAAAAATTTTCGTAATTACTCGCTGGTAATGCTGTTAATTTGACTCTAATAGTTATTTTTATATTTTTATATTCTAATTAATTCACAGAAATTCACATGAATTTCTTCATTGCACGTGATAATTAATTAAAGAAGAGTCTTCATAACAAGAAGACTTAGAGAGATCCTGCGAATCGTTCCAAAATTTGACGACTTGTGCTGACCTATATAACGATAGGTAAATATATATATATTTACCTATGTGATATGTACGACATATACAAGATGTTTATAGAGTCCCTATTTATTTTATCACAATCAGGACACTTTGTTCCTGCAGGTCTGCATACAATCTGTTAAGTGCTTTGATAAATATTACATATTTTGTTATTAAATGTCTAAACAAATTTTCAAAAAAAGCAATTCTCTGCAGCAAAAACATTTAACGTGAATTATTCAAAAGCGAGGTTTAAGATATATTTACTTCGCTTTGACGTGTTCTATAAATACATACGCGAAATGCACGAGTCTGTTAAAGTTTATATACTTATGTATTTACTCGCACGTAGATACTGGACATATGGAATCGTCATATTACATAAGTATATATATATATCTGTATCTGTTAAGTCTTATTTACTTTTAATATCACTATTAGTAATAATTCATAAAGATAACTTTGATATTTCATACAGAAAGCATCTACTTACGAATATCACTGGATTTCTCACTGTGATCAAAATCATTTTTCGATTCGCGGTTACTTTTTATATTTCTAGATAAATTTGTTGCGAAAGAAAAAGAATATTCATATATGAGATATCGTAAATTTTCGATAAAATAGATAAAATCTACATTTAAAATATACATTATAACAAAATATAAAAACTACAATTACAATTATAAACAAAACATATTAAAGAGAGGATAAATAATAAATCTGAAACTTGTATTATAATTAATAATTGTGAACATTTATAAGATAATAAAAATAAAATTTTTGTCAAGAAAGTCAACACATTAAATGTGTAGATGTAGAAAAATAATATTCATGCCTTTTTCTCTTTAGTGTGTAAATATTTTATGAAGAGAATCACAGAACTCTAATAATTTTCTTTTGTGACAGATATTTTGTTTCAATTTTTCTATTTATTTATTTTTATTAATTTTTTTTTCATTTTTATTTATTTTTATTTATATATATTTTTCTATGTAATTATTTTTTCATATTTTTATTTATTTTTTTACAACGCGGTTGTAACAATGATCAATATTATTTGCTCTACAAAAGTTTTGATACTATTATGTATTACAATATTAATATAATTTCTATATTTTGTTCATATTTTTGTGTTGTCTGCCAATTCTATATTTAATGTTTTTTTTTTTATTATGGTATAGAAATTTTCATAAATTTTGTACGCATTTTTTTAGAAAATCTACATAATTGATATATTTTATATGTTGCAACTTTTTTACAATCTTAAAATAAGAAAGAAATTCATCATTATTTTTGTATCTGTGTGTGAGAGGAAAGGAAAATCAAAAGAGAGAGTGGAGTTAAGAATAGCGTTCGTTTTTATTTTTTAGGTCAGGAACGCGCATAAACATTGATACAGTTGTACGAACACATGGAACTTAATTACTGCGCTCAATAGAACGTTATAAAATTCAAAACGCAATCACGGAATCTGTGCAACATTTTGTCATTAAAAAAAAAAAACAAAAACAAAAAGGAAAAAATGAGCTACTCGTCGAATCTCAGTCGTCGCGATCCGTTACATCAAAAAGTAAGAGTGTATATCAAAAAATATCTTGACGACAACTCACATTTTTTTCCTCGAATAACGAAATTACGAACAATTACAAATACTTGAATAATTTTATATTACGATTAACTTTTATGCGCGAATATATATCTAAAATTATTAGAATAATTTCTGTGTGAAGTGTCCGTCGCGTTTAAATGCGCAAAAAATGACGTGCGCGTGGACCTGTAACGATTAAGACGACATGACACGATTTTTGATTAATCTTTACGATTCTTATGACATTATGGCACTAATCGTAACTCGTTGAGCGCAGGCTTCGCTCGATAAAAAAATAATAAGCGCGCTTCCGCCCGAACGAGCCACGTTGTTTCTCCATCGCATTTTTATCTACAAATTTTCAGTATTGATTTGAATGCATTATCTACTAAGGACATGCGAAATAGTATTTGATTCCAAAATCGATACGTGAAATCGATCCAAATAATCGCTACATTGAAACTAATTTCGAAATCAGTACGTAAATTCAGCTCACAATTGTTCCACTAAAACTATGATTTCGAAATCGGTACATAAAGTCGAGTCAATATATGCATTAAACATGTGCACTGAATGTATAGTCTGAGTTCAATATTGATCTTTCCGACATCATGAGCCGAGTAATGACTCTGATTCCGAAATAAGTTACATAGAACAATATTACATATGGTTCGACAAAAATTAACTTTTTTTCTCAACCCAAGACAGAGAGTGATTAAATCCTGCAATTTTTTATATTGAATATATTTTGGCCAATAAAACGCTCTGTTGCAGCATGTTAAGTAATGTTAGAGTAGACTTGTAAAAATGTATTGTGTTATAACTACACAACATTATTATGTATCGGAAAAATTTTATTTTATCTAAAATTATAAGTATATTGCATCAGAATATTTCTTTCAAAAAAAGCATATGTAAACATTAAAATTAATTAAGCTTTTCTTAATTAAATATTTACAATCTTAAAATATTTTTTAAGATTATAAAAATTTTTTTAATAAACACATTGCGTCTATTATTAGAGAATTGTAAATTAAATCATTAAGGATTACACAGATAGTTTTTGAAATATTTTTTAATGTTTTACATTTATTCAAATATAAGATTTTTTTTTATATCGCTAAAATCTAATGTCAAAATTAACAAATTCAAATAAAGAATTTAAAAAACATGATGTTAAAACTTAAAAAATAATATATATATTATATGTATATAATATATATATATATAATATATTTATAATGTATATATAATATATATTATATGTATATTATATATATTTATATAGTTGATCACAAAAATTTTATTAATCTTAATCTGTAGGAAAATTCTTTTAGAAAATTCTAACAATGTCCATATTTAATTTTAACAAAATATTTAGTTTAAACAAAAAATCAATTTTTTTCATATGTATAACATATATTTTGTTTAAAATTATGTCATACATATGACAGTATGTTAAAGTTAAAAAAAGTGCTTTTTTATTATTTAAACTTTAAATTTGTCAAAAGTGTAATGTGATTTCTGATCTTGTATTAAATATCCAGAGAAACTGTAAAAAATGATTGTTGTTTTTTTGTTAAATTATATGACTTTTTCTACCGAATTCTAAATCCATTGTTCCGAGTATTTAAAACGAATTTATGTATCGAAGCAAATACTGTGTCGCATAGCGCCTTATCATCTATTACGATCGACATATTCAACGTTACATGCGATGACATTTTTCTTTTCTCTTTACATACAGGAGTATCATGATGTTCTCGTACATGCTATTATTTACAAATCATCGTGCTATCTAGATTGACAACGGGCAATTATCGAGAGAATAAGTAATAACATTTCATATTTATTACTGAATTTAGGGCGGGCAAAAATATCGATCGAGGTCGCTTAAAAATAGACGTCGTACGTAATTAATACACGCACACACATCGAGGGACTTCAACATTACGGTATGTTCAATGACATTTAATTATCACATATTTCGCCACGAATACATATATCTCGACATCGAGCGTTATTCTCTCGCGCCCTTTTCACTTGCCTACGTATCTAAATTTCAGTACTTATTCGGTACTATGCTGGCCGTTCGAAAATTAAGAATTCGTCGTTGTCGCCGTACATGTATTATCCATATACGTCGTACAGCAGCACCAATCATTACAAGCAGCACCAATCGTTAATAAACCTAACAATTGCGATTAAGAACGATCGTTGAACTCCTTCATTATTATATAATTAACATCAATTTTAAACTTGTAACAAAAAAATTCAAGTTTACGTAACATATAAATAATAAAAATTGTCGATCTATAAAACTATAATATCGGATATAAATGCTTCGTCGTGCGAACTCTTTATATAAAATAATTAAATTGAATTTTAAGTAACTTGTATTAAAGTATCGATTGGTGCGAAAATTAATCATCCCCACTTAAAATAACATCAAAAACAAAACATGGATTTTTATAAATATTACTAAGATATTATCAGAAGATAAAATCAAGATTATTCGAGATATTATTCAAGATATGCGCATCTTCTCGGTATATTAAATTGTACGGTCATTTGACTAATTATTTAATTAAAGTTAATTAACTAGTTGCTGCTTGTGCGCACTGTGAATAATTTATAATGTAGGAACCGTTCGAGTGCGATGATTAAATTTGCCTTATGGCGACTCACTTGTGATTTTTATATGTATATTACGTGCGTTTTTTTTTCATAAAAATTGCCTCTGTCTTTTCTCTGGACCAAGGTCCGTTCAAGTTTGAGCTACGTTTGAGCTAGACTAGTGTTCAAAGCGGAAGTCGTTGTTTTTCGAATTGACACTAGCCACGGAGTGAATATGTTATGTGATTATGTTATGTGATGATGCCTCGCACAGGCTAATGAATTAAATTCAAGATTAATTTAATTTAAAGAAAAATATAGTAGGAATTATTCAAACAGGTACTCTCGCTCTGCGATATAATACTATTATCATAAATTATTCGAAAATACTCCTCAAGAGCTTCTTTCTGACTAGATTCTTCGTGAACTTCGAAAAATCTTCGATGAAAAATGACTTGTTAAATAATAAAATTCGTGTGCACTCGAGAATTTATGAGAAAAGCTCTTAAATATCTTATGAGCTTATTATATGAGCAATGTTATTTGTGTCGATAAATACTACGCAGTTTAGAAGCAAATGCATCTCGTTTTGCGAAATAAATAACGTTACATTCTTTCAATAAAAGTATGTAAATAAACAATCATTAATTGTATGCTAATTAACGTTCTAGTTGCATTCAAAATTCTATCCATTCGATCTTCATGAATTTCTTCGTTACATTTCGCAGTCGCGTACACAGATGTGAGCATATATGCAGGAAATATATGATTATTGTCGGAAAAATATAAGGTTCGCTAAAATTTTTCGCTAGAAACGTGTAATACAACTTGAATGCACATGAATTTTTTCTGCCACCTACAACATACAACGATAAAGTTCTCTCGCAAAATTCTTGCAAGAGGGAACAATAATATTAAATACTGAACAGTAATCGTCGCTCTCTACGAAAAGCGACTACGAGCTTCCCCCTTTCGCTAAAAGCTCGTAAATTACTTTTTAATACTTTACGAAACCATCAAAATACATGATTCACATACGAATGCAATCGCCGCTGTTTTTAAGTCACACACGAATCACGCAGCTGCTTATTATTCTCTTTCAATTATTGAAATGCAATTCTTTATACAACATGTTTTAGATCTACCAATTGTTCTCCCAACTATAACTTTTTATGATAAAGGACCCCGCACTTTTCTTATGGAAAATGGATTTCACTCAAATTGACTGAACTGAAACTCTGGCAAAAAATAACTCAAGGTAGGCCAATCAAAAGTTGTCAAAAGTCAATTTTATGTGTCATTTTCGACTTAGCGGTACTCGAAAATGAAACTTGTCATCTATTTTAAATAATACATATATATTTCATGTATTTCAAATAATATACATATATATATATATATATATAACGGCAAAAATAATTATGTATATCGGTACAGTATTTTATATTTAATTACACACTGATGTATGTTTTTCTGCCGTTGTAAGAAAAAATGAAGAAGAGTTGTAAAAGTCAAAGAGACATGAAAAGTGTTTATGCGACTCAAATACTCACTTTTATTATTCTATATACATATATATATGTATTATTTGAAATACATGACACGTTTACTTTCATTTTTGAGCGCCGCTAAATCGAAAATAACACATATGTAGGATTGACTTGTGACAATGATAACTCTTGACCGACATACCTTGGACTATTTTTTTGTCAGAGTTTCAGCCAATTTGAATGAAACCCATTTTCCATGAGAAAAGTGCGGGGAGGTCCTTTACGATTAATTTTCATTTAGTCAAAAAATTGCCAAAAATTAATTTCCAAAATTTTTATGGAAGATTTACAAGTGTTTAAATTTTCCGACGTCAAATATTCATATAATTAAACTTGAATTAAAACTTTTCGAGATATAATAAATATATCGAGATATAATAAAATCCAATCAAAATTAAATTTTTATATGCGAGAAATTTAAGAAGCTTTATTTGTTGTAAAGTTCTTTATATTTCTTTTTTTATAGTGTGATCGAGGTTAATCCAGTGTCTGACAATTTAAAATTTAATAATCACTCTATTTCTTATTTGGTCCTCTAATACATATAGTTGAGAGATTATTCCCGGTGATTCTAATAATTCCGTATACATGTATTTATGTATAGCCTTAACGTATATTTAATAACAAACGTGATTCTACTTCTCAGAAATTGCATTATTTATCAGACAGTTGCGTTCAATATTAAACGTGCGGCGAAAATCGAATCTTTCTAGAGAACATACGTTATATTGCGCTTTATTCTTATGACAATAATATATGTCACACAATTCTCCGCTACGCTTAACGGGCTTTTGAAACTTTTACGAGCATCACAAATTCTTATCCCCGTATAAATGTTGTCATGATATAAAGCGACCTCAGTAGCCTGTCATGGCCATCTTCCCGAAATTACCTCTCGTGATTTCCGTTTCAGCCTATTGTTCGAACAAAAAAAACCGTATAGAAACATTATTTTGGAAGATTCAGACAATTAGGCACATAAATTGCCGTCTTTGAAAAAGAAAGTCTACCCATATAACGATGCTCATTTACAAAAAGAATTTCTCTTCTTTGTGTCTCGCTTTCGCGTGTCTCGATCGAACCAAAACTCACTTTGCGTTTCGCTTCCTCGTCGCCGAGTCGTACACCTCTCAAACACCCGGAAAAACAGCCGAGTGGAAAAAGATTGCGTAATATCCCACCAACGAAGGATTAATACCTTTTTCGAAGGATGGCTAGAGTACTCGCGAGAAAATGAGGACGCGCGAGGTCACGCATCGCCGAGATTTCATCTTAGAATTGTGTAACTCTGTCTGACATTTGTCGTCGACGAAACCAATTCGCTCTCGAGTTTACTCATTAGACGCGAGACGCGCTCTTGGATATCGCTCAACTTTCTCGGCATCGTTCTATTTTGGAAGAATCGGAATCGTTTGTAGAATATTGAGCAACGTGTCGAGCGGACACACACATATACACGGTAACTCCCCGCTGGAAGAGCCTCTTAATAGTACCATCGGACGACTCCTCTTCAGGTGTTTCGCTGACTCTGCGAACGCGTGAGGTCGTGTTCCCGCCACGAACTGGTCGTACAAACACCCTCGCCTCGCCACCACTCGTTCACATCCTTATAATACTTGGGCAGACGGTCGTCGTGTAGCATGGCACATACTCGGCACCAGAAGTACGTGTTGATGAACTCGCCAGTGCCCTTCCAGCGAAAGTAGGAGTTGTACAGATCGTCATCGCGATCCAACCGATGCAGATACTCGGCGAGCTCCTTTGGCGATTCGAACTCGTCCACGTGGATGTAGGACCGATACGGTGCGCTGCGCGCGTAATCCGTCGGATGGGCGCCCATAACGATGGGCAGCACGTTGTGTCTAAAAAGAAAAAAACAAATGGACTCGTGATCAAAATGATTATTTTGAAAGAAAAGGGAACGTCCCTGTCAGCACACATCTTCAAAAGACGTTTATAGGAGATTCATAAAATGTTAAAATATATTTTAATATCCTGCGAATCTCTTGGGGACATCTTTTGAACATATGTGCTGATAGAGATTGTATTTTCTTTGCGAAAAGAGTCATTACGTGTTGTCGCATACGTCCAGCCTCGGGCTCGCTCTCTTACCGGAGGTCTTAATTAAAATCGCACGAAAGTCGCACGCATTTCTGTCTATTATGCGAGTAGGGGAGACTAGGTAACGCCATTTGGCACGCAACCGCCTTATTCAAGAAACACGCGATGCCACAGAAATTGGCAAAGGTTGCCGACATCTGGGTGAAACGCTCGAGCATTTGGTCGACCGACTTGCACTTACTTTGCTCTTCTATCTATTTATCGAGAAAGAGAGAGAGAGAGAGAGAGAGAGAGAGAGAGAGAGAGAGAGAGAGAGAGAGAGAGAGAGAGAGAGAGAGAGAGAGAGAGAGAGAGAGAGAGAGAGAGAGAGAGAGAGAGAGAGAGAGAGAGAGAGAGAGTAACAAACACCGCTACACATACCCGAGTCCGTTGACGAAAAACTTTTCCGTGATGTAGTCCTTGCAGTTGGAATTCTCAAACGCGAGATAGAATTTGTAGTCCTCATCAAGCATGTCAAAGCAGGTTTGCGACTGTGACCGCGGACAGCGTAAACTGCCGCACGCTCCGTAAATGTCCACCTGGATGTATTTCGAGAGTTCCCTGGCATAATTCATGCGCTGATTTCGGGGATGGCAGTTGGAAACGAACCAGGCGACCTGATTAAACAGCGATGCAGAAAAGGACAAGTATATCACATGGCAATAGTGTTTACCTCGCAAGAACGAAAATAACATATAAGCGTGCCGAGAAAGTAGAGTACAGAAAATAGTAAAGTTCTCTATCAAATATCGCTGTGCCTCTTTAACTTTTTATTTTATTTTTCAAAAAAATTTGAATTTAATATTTACTTAAAACTGAGACGTTTCTATTTTTAGCGAAAAATTGATACAGTATGTCGATTTTGGAGAGCAATTCGTCAAATCGTCAATTTTCGTCCATTTAAGAAAAAAATTATTTTAAAAGATAATATTACTAGCTGCCATATAATTTGATAAAGACAATTTCTAATAATTATTGATATAAATTTCTATTTGAATTTTCAGAGGATTGGTGATCAAAAATAAAATAATTTGTCTTATACTTCTCTTTTAGTAACTTGATTTCGCTTTGGAGTTCATAAATAAATAAAACTGAATACATAAATAAAATTTGGGATTTTTTGGTTCCAAAAAAATTCATCAGTTATTTTTTATATAAATGTAAAGAAGTATAAATGGCAGCGATTCTCATCTCCAGTTTGTTAGTACGCTTATTCTACAAAAATACAAATATAAATATCCTACAAATGTGCGATATATCGCTTAAAAATTATTTTGATTCGCAGACTATTAAATTGCATTTATTAAGAGCTCAATTAATTGTCTTACCTTTTTCGTTTTGTTTGCCGCATAATTAAACGTTTGTGGAATCTGTGTGATACTGGACTCATAATATTGCCATCTTTCGTAAGGTGCCACTATATCGCTGTCACGTCGATATGTGGCTGTCCAATTGATAAGGGCATTTTTTACGCTTTGCGTGTGATAAGGACATTCTAAAAAATACAGCATCCACACCTACCAAAAAAATCGTATATTTTATTTTATTTAAAAGAAAATAGAAACAGACTCTTTGCATGTGCGCGCACATATCGTGAATGTGATTTTACGACGGATCGATCATTACGACAGAGCGAAAGCGACGTGATGTCTTCGAGTAATAAAAATCGATATTTCATCACGGATACCTGATTGTTAGGTCTTCGTCCCACGTGCGTGATGTAATCCTTAAATAGAATGAGATCGGCGGTGTCCGGATTGTCGCGGACGATCGTGCAGGTATTCACCGGGCAGCGTTGCTGGAAGAAAATGTCAGGACCGACTTTGGCTTCAGCCATTCCGTGAGGAATCATGATCTTCTTCACCGGTTGCTCGCCGCCTGTTTTGTTGTAATCGGGTGGCATAAACATTAACTGCAAAAATATATTTATAACATTAATATATGAATTATTAGATATATCTATACACTTTTATGTTTAAATTATTAGATATATCTATACACTTTTATGTTTAAATTTAAGAAAAATCTTTCGCAAAAGGTTTATCAAAAAGTAAATTTTTTTTTACAGGAAGAATCGTGATAAGTAAAATATTTCGAATAATTTGACGACATATCATAAAAAATTACGCGCAACAAAATTCAAATGAGGATTTCAATATCATGATTAAATTATTATGTCATTTTAATATGTAAGGAATGAAAGCATATATTTGCATCTAAACAATATTAAAGACATTGAGAAAAATGTATTTATTTATCAAGAATCATTTAAATTCTGTTTCGTATCTCTTTTAACATTCTTAAATTTAATAGAGAGTTTGTCAGAGAATTAAATCTTATATTTTACATTCTTAATTTCTAATTGCAATAATTACTTGATTTGTCACACGATCATCGTAAACGTTTTCTTCTGGCCACAATTGAGCCAATCTTCGGCCAGTATTGCGAGCTTTCCTTGCTGGAAAAGGTCTTCTGGTTCCTCCTTTCATGTACCAAGGTCTTCGCGTTGGATCCAAGTCTATCGAGTTTTCGCCCAAACTGATGGTTCCATTTATATTCAATGCCTTTGAATGAAAAAGGAATATGTAAAAAAAGTATCAGAAAAAAAGATAATCTTTATATCGCAATATGTTATTCTCTGCTGCTACTAAAGAAATTGCTACCGAGCGATGCATTATCATTTTTTATTCTTAAGCGCTCTGAAAGATTTTAGCAACAATATTACATTACAATTTTTATAGTGAGCATTAATAATCGCATGTGACTTAATTGAAACTAATTTTACGAATTTTTATGTAATTTTTTTATTCATACTCTATTTTTTGTCAAATTTAATTTATTCAGATAAAATATATATTAAATATACATTTCTTATGTTACTTCTTTCAACGAACAAAAAAATTCATGCGATTAAAACGATTATTCTTTAAATATGATATAATGCGTGCGTAAACATAAAAGCACCTTTTATTTTGACATATATATATATATATATATATATGTATATGTATATGTATTTTTTTACAAGATGCTGGAGAAAGTGATAAAAAAGTGTTGAGGTAATTTTGTTCACACTCGACATGTGTGGATGATTATAAAATAGACGACTGCAGGCAACTAAACTATTAAGCCATACTAATGCAGACAACAAACGAAATAACATTTTTCCAAATGAATTTATTCGAAACATTACGGTTCTCTTTACGCTACACTTGGCAATAAATTACGATAAATAATGACATTAACGCTATAAATGGCCAGACGAAAAAGAGGAAGCCACTAAGTTTGTAAAGAAAAATGTACGTACTATGTTTCATAAGACGCAAGAAGAACAAGCGAAACGACACACGGAAAAAGTGATAATATTAAATAAGATTTCAAAATCTGATAATAGAATATTTTTATTAAGATCTATTATATTTTTATCAATTAATATTTGTCTAGATATATATCATTTAAGTACTTTTTATCTGTTGTGAATTTCTTTTGGATTGATACAAGTTCGCGAAAATTCGATAAATTTGTAATCTCATTTTTTTTTTAAATATTTTTCCGTGCACTTGTCGTTTTGGATTAATTAACGCGCTACAACTTAATGACTATACCTCGAACGGAAGTCTTTTCTTCACTCGCTCCCGAGTGCGTAATACTCGCATCGTCGGCTTCTTCGATTTCAAAGGCCAATCGGGTTTCATCTGCGAGCGAAATTTGTTTTTACTTTTTTATCCGTGATTTAATTGGTGTGCATAGCTACTTGTGCCACTTGTACGTATTTCACCTTTTCGTCTATTTTATCGCGCACGCATGTAATCTAATCTAGCTTATTGTTACTCATAAGATTACAGAGATTTAATCTTAAAAAAAAAATTATTTACCTTTATAATATAACATCACGTTATCATGTTATCGCGATAAATGAGAAATATATATTTTAAATATAATTGATATATTTGAATATATACATATATATATATATATATATATATATATATATATATTTAACATTATCTAAACAGCTAATTGGTTGATATTAATTAAAAAACTGCGTAAAAAAGTATACATATATTTAAATCTATATTATAATATATAATATATATTTAAATATATGTATTTACGCAATTTTCTAATTAATATCATAACAATTAACTGTTTAGATAATGTTTAAGAACTTACTCTTGGCTTATCTTCTCTCTCCCGTAGTAATATCGATCTGTTGATACAATTATAATCGCCGTTGCAGATAAACGAATAAACGAGAAAATTACGTAGCGCAGAGCAATATATATTCCTCTCTCGCGTCGGAAATATACGATCAGATAATATAATATGATTTTTCTCGCATCACAGAGTCGCCTGCTTAATTAATTAATAACATAGAACGTACCTTCGGCCCGTCGCCGGCAGTTCGAACGGACTGCTGCGGCTGACCAGGAGGATGTGGTCGTATGCTGTGCCATATCTCGTCCTGCAGTAAATTCAGAAGAACCAGCAGCGTACCCGTCAGACATAGCACGTAGAAAAAGTATCTCTTTAGGGAGAAACGCGGCAGACCCATGCCGCCCGGTTTCCCTAGCTGGACGAGACCTTTATCTAGCCATGCGCCACTTTGCTTCGCCACGACATTCGGCAACGCTATAATGACATTTAGCAAAGAGTGAATAAAAGACCGATTGACACAAACACGTTGAATGCTAAAAGCAAGCATAAGATGATAAATTGAAAGATGTGAGTAATACTTTGCACAAACATAAAAAATTAAAACATTTTGTAAATAATATACATATTTATTAATATATATGATATTTAATAATAAATTTATTTATACACAGGGTGTAAGTGTCCATAATCTTACATTTAAAACTCTTAAGTAGAGAATCTTAATATATTGTAAACCAATCACAAAGCAGTTTAAGATATTACTTAAGACAGTCTTGAAATAAAAGCGGACTATTCCGACCTAGACGTCAATATCTCTTAAATAAAGCATTTACAGGTAGAAGAAATTTTTTTTGTTTTCAGTTTTGTTGTCCTAAATTCAGATTTTAAATTAGGACATTTAACCCGAAACAATAAATATTTGTTTTTTTTTTTTTTTTTTTTTTTTTTTTGTGGAACATTTTAATTTTTTTATGTGCAAAAAGGAATGAAAAAAGTATTAATTAACGCATTAAAATATTTATTTACTTAAAATAAAAGAGTATAAAGCATAAGTGTATAATAGTAGTATATGAAGATAACATTTATATCATTTTATTTTATTTTATAATTTTTTCGAATATTATTTTCAAATGTTATAACCTAGTTCAGTTTTATGAGAATTTATTCATCAATACATATTTTTTTCTAATTAGACTATTATTTCACTTCACTTACTTTTTTGCAATGCATATTATACAATAACTTTAAAAGAAATTATCTGAACAGAGCGATATGTCGTGAAAAATTAAATATAACTGATATTTTATCACAAATATATTAATATTATGCAATATATCTAAATTTATATTTATTATGAGAGAGTGTCAGCAATTATATGTAAGACTTTAAAAAGATTTATTAAATCTTATAATCTTAGACGATCATGTTTTATTGATGAACGTATGCTAATTATTGAATAAATTGGAGTAATTCATTAAAGTAGTAAAAAAAGATAAATTTTAAATTGTCAATAGTTGATTCTCCTTATTTTTTCGACGAAATGTATAACACAATTTGTTTATATGTCTTCACGTATGCACACATAACACTGCACAGTGAGAGATATTATACGCGTGATACACGTTATCCAAAAGTAGGCAGAGAATAGAAGATAAGATTGCCTAATAACCTTGTTGATTTCCGGAATACAACTTTCCGAACATTTTTAATTATATAACGTAATAATTATTACTTTTAAAGCTTCTGATATTGAAATGATTCATTATTATATATTAGTCTTTAATAATTCTACTAATTACTCTATTTATGAGCTCTTAAACTCGTTCGACTGTGATGTTCATTAGCGAAAATGAAACATAACTTCCTAATTATACCGTTAGAATTCTTGTTTTGAATTAATGATAAAATATTTTTTAATTTAAAGCAGATATTTTGAGTTATGAAAAATACAGTGATTTCATTACATTTAATTGGATGGTTTTAGAAATGAAAAGATATTGCGAGAGAGGCAAGCACGTTCCGTGAATTGCACGCGACACAGAAACGTCCTTGCGATATATCGATATAACTTCCTTTCGTCATATTCTCATTCGTTACTTCGAAAAATTCTGCTCTTGAAGCTCGATATCATTAAATTAATTACATCGCGAGATACCGTTCTAACTGCATGGTTGTATGTTGTATAATCGATGTGACATGCAAGTATTGATTTACATTTAAATCAATAACACATATATCACGTTTGAACAAAATATTTGCGCGAATAATCTGACATATGCATTATACGATTTTGTGTGAGAGAATTAATCAAAATTACGTACATCAACTAATATTCAATTATTAGACATTACTATAGAATTAAATTACAATTATGTGTAGTTTTCCCGAAATTGTATAATTCATCAAATCTTTATCTTTTCCCCTATAAACACTTATTTTAATGAAACAAATTTGTATATCTAATTGCCACTAATGTCATCAAGCACATATTATTCTTCGGATGTATATTTATTACAATTATTCAATTATTAATCATTCAAATTATTTATGTGATTTATGAATCAGACGTTATTAGAGAGCAATGTTTGTAAATATCATTTTCTTTTGAAGAAATCATTACTGTCTTTTTGAAACTATCTCTCTTTTGTATAACACGCATTATATCTTTATAAATCACATGTATGTCACGATTGACGTAACAATTTTAAAATTATCTCTTATATATAACTCCTTCATTATACGGCTTTGTGTGAAAGAATTGATCAAAATTACGTACATCAACTAATATTCAATTATTAGACATTACTATAGAATTAAATTACAATTATGTGTAGTTTTCCCGAAATTGTATAATTCATCAAATCTTTATCTTTTCCCCTATAAACACTTATTTTAATGAAACAAATTTGTATATCTAATTGCCACTAATGTCATCAAGCACATATTATTCTTCGGATGTATATTTATTACAATTATTCAATTATTAATCATTCAAATTATTTATGTGATTTATGAATCAGACGTTATTAGAGAGCAATGTTTGTAAATATTATTTTCTTTTGAAGAAATCATTACTGTCTTTTTGAAACTATCTCTCTTTCGTATAACACACATTCTAGTCCTTATAAATCACGTGTATGTCACGATTGACGTAACGATCTTAGAACCATCTCTCATATATAACTTCTCCTCTTTTTTCTCATTTTCTTTCGCTCTGATCTTTTGGTACAGAAAACGTGATTCGATTCACACACTTAAAGACATCGTGTAGCCCCATTTTTATACAGCCTTGATCTTTCATATCCACTTAAATTTACGAGAACAACGTCTATTGACGTGAATGTTAAAGATCACAGCATCCGATATGTATCTCGCGTCTGACAATAAGTCGCGAGTTCAAACACAGAATATAAAGGAATATATTCACGCAAACAGTATACACTTACACACCCACACTCAGGTACGTTCGCGCGCGACAGTCGCGAGGCGCGAAATGTTTCGGAAAATGAAGCATCCTAGGAAACGTTCTTCGCGAACTCTCGCCCACGCCCGTTCGCTCGATAGTGAACGAATCATCTTGCCGGTTGCTTGTGAAAAAGTAAACGATGGATTCACCGCGTTGTGACACGCTTTCATAGCACTATCTTTGAACGATAAGTTCACGACGATGAAGTTTACCAGTACAGTTACATGTGTATACCAACACGAGTGAAAGTTTGAGTTTATCTTCTTTATGGTATATAGCCCCTCATATCATTTTATTTTCCCCAAAAATTGTATCGATACCTATTACTTCTTAATGAGAAATGACATTTGTACTCTTAAACGACTCGACAGCGAAAAAATAATTTTAGAGATGACAACCATATTATTCTCGTAATAAATCAATATTGGTATATAGTTCTTTTAAAAACATCATTAATATTATCCCGACGTTAGGCGCAATATTTTTCCTTTATTTTTCTTTGGTTCTTAAAACAACTTTGTCTTAACATTATGTTAATATATCAGGCATTAAAATATGTCAAAAACAGTAAAGAACAAATTCGTAAATATTACAATAAATAAAAAAATCGCAGTGTGTAGTAATGTGGCTTAAAATAATATCTATTTGTATCTATTAGATATTGCGCCTAACGAAGGTTTTATTAAATAATATTAATAAAACACTAATATACCTACAAGATGGGTGATGGATTGAATATTTCCAATTTCTTAAAGAGGATTCGAATTGAAAGCATAAATAATGCAAACTTGTGCGAATTACGTTTGCAATTTAGTCTTCAAATATTAACGTTGCACTCTAACTCGCAAAAATTAATCAACATTGCATTTTCGAAAATTCGTATCCCATGCTTTTTCGGGATTTATCTAAAGAATTTTGTCTGCAAAGTTTTTCGCGGACAGTTTCTCAAACTTTCTTTACTCGGTTAGCGTGATTGTTCAACTTCCCATGCCAAGCTTCTTGTTAACGAAATATAGTTCATTTGAAGTAAAGTGCCATCTCTTCACGCCAAGATGCGTGTCCACAGATATCTGGATTTTTCCGGTTTTGTTATTTTCACACACTGGTGTTAAATCCTGCGCTCGCCCGCGTTGCTGCAAATGTGTGCACAAGCGAACGGGTCAAATATTACTGTCCATTTGCGAGTTACCAAGCTTCTTATACTAGTATCTCTTCTCTTGCAGGTAATATACATATATAAGAGAATTAATAAAACTCTTGATTATCTTTATTATTTTATAATATCATATATATATATATATATATATATATACATATAGTAAACTCGGGTAAGATGGCCAGAGTTTTTTAAAATGCAAAAAATATACTTTTTATTTTTGTTATTTTTTAATAATATTTTCTTCACTGAAGCTTAAATTACGTAATATTATCGAAATTAAAAGGAAAATATTTAATAGAAATTTTATATTACCAAAATAGTACAACATAACGTCGATTACGATAGCTGTAATTTATTCGACGTTATAACAGTTTTTTAGCGGACAAATGAAAAACTTTGCAGGTAGTCAAAAGTAAAAATATGATATAAGATTCGTAATATCGTTATTTCGAATAACGTATGCACATAACTACTGTAAATATCGATTATCTTCGATAATGACTAAAAAAGCGCACTATGTAGCGATTATTGAAAAAATTACAGCCTATGACCATAATACTTTAGTTTACCCTATATATATCCATATACATATCCTTTTTTTAAATTACATCACACTTTTCGAAATCTAAATCAACGGACAAACCACTTGAGTAATATTAATTTTGCTGATTTTTCTATCTTATCGCGTTATCTGCGAATAATAATATTTTGCGTACCTCTTTTTTTATAATGTCCTCGAGGTCAAAACGGCCAATCGCGATGAGCGCAAACTGCGTATAATAATTTTTTAAATATCATACATTTGTCGGCTTGATAAATCGAAATTTCGACTAATTTTCATTATTAATTTAATATGGAATTTCAATTTTTTTATCGCGCATATTGTAATACCGTTTCGATAGAACCGTCATTCGCGAATGCGTTGATCAGACAAACTAGCATCACGTAGAGGATGAGTCTGAACACTCACTCCGTCCACGATAGATCAATGAAAATATATATTGTTATCATATATGTATATTCATGCTTTAGACGAGCGATGATGCGTTTTCTGCGAATCTAATCTCGATGATTGCGTCGAAATCGAAACCTCCGGCGGTAATATTGATAGTCTGCTAATTAAACGACGCAATATGTTGTCAATTCTCGGTTTTCATAATGTAATATATAGTCGCGATAAATTTATATCTAAGACTGAGAGTTCGTATGCAAGCATTCGGTGTTGACACTAAAAACACTTTATAATTTTCTTTTTTTTTACACTGCTTCCGGGGGAGGAGATTATTAGATATTAATGCAACACCAACATGTTGGTTCGTACCGGCTCGACGTAAATCGAGATTGACGATAAGCATTATTTCATTCTTCGTTTATATTTAGTATCGCTTGAGTTTT
The DNA here is from genome assembly GCF_047496725.1 of Anoplolepis gracilipes. Lineage (NCBI taxonomy): Eukaryota > Metazoa > Arthropoda > Insecta > Hymenoptera > Formicidae > Anoplolepis > Anoplolepis gracilipes. The sequence goes on along the minus strand of NC_132970.1, from coordinate 18,097,105 downwards.
TTTTGTACGAGAAAACTCAGAATTTTTCATTGGCGCATGTAATGTAAAATCAATCGGTCCAAATTGAATATACATACATAATAAATTTACCTTTGAAATCTGATTCGATCAGATTAACTCGGATATTTTATTTAAATGCGGAAGGGCAATGTTGATTGGCATATTAACATATTGTTAAAGGGACGACGTTGATAATAACACTAAGTATACTAGTAGAATTTCGATGATAATTATGTACTTGTTAAATACGTAAAAATACCGTCTTTATGCGATTAAATCTTTTTTTTCTGTATACCTGTAATAATAGCGTACGATAATAAATTCTAATAATAAAACTTTGTAAAATAAAATTTTACGTCATTAATACTGTGCAGCTCGATATAAAGCTTTGACGTATTTTTGATAGTAAGTGAATAAAAAGTTTTCGACTTTAAGATTTAATGAAACGTGAGCGCTTCTGATTAATTCAGCTTGAATATCGGTCCAATAATGGAAATTGAGAGCGATCGAGCGACTTTTATTTCATAAAAGATCTTCTAAACACCCACGCGGTTTATGCCTCTGCGAGGAAAATTTTTTGCGAAAAAAAATTTAATCGCAAAAAAAAAAAAAATTTATAACGCGACACGATTAATCCGTACTTCACGCTTGTACACAATTAAACTTTGTGGAAATAAATTACAAGACAATTTCGATTTATTAAAATTATACTAATGAACAAACGAAGTTTTAATTAACGTAATGAAAATATTATTCTAGATTTTTTCCTCCTTCGTTCCACACGTTATTTAAACTATGTATGTGTGTATGTGTATATCAGCAACTACATAAAACAAGATTTACCTTATACTACTGCCTGCGTAATTTTTATTTAAAGAAGCAGTTTGCATACTTATTATTCAATGCACTTATCAGAAAGATTTAGCGTCATAGAATGCTATTTACGGATAATTATATATTGTTTAATTATTAATTTAATTATATATTTCGATAATTATATATTTCGTGTGTCATTTCTTTCCATTTATATTGAATTATTTATTAAATCTTCCTCTTCTTAAAACAGCCTGTCACAATTTTCTATTGTCTCGCATAATGCAACTGTTATGTACTTCCGCTATACATAAATGAATAAAAGATGAGCTTATTAAGTATAATATTGTGTGTTCATCGAGCGTATTGATCTGCGATCGATCGACCACTCCTCTTGCAAATCGATTCAGCATGTAGATGAGTTTTTATCGAACATTCTTATTCGCGAATATATCTCACAAATTTGAATGATGATCTCGTACATCCTTTTATTTCACCTAGGCCTTTTTTGCGATTCCAATAACGTCGGAAACACAGACTTTCATTACACTTATGCACGCGCACACATGATTCGAAGAAGGAGAATCATCATCAGTTATATGAGCGTGAGCAAATATGACTCGTCTCTCACAATAAGTGCCGTCGAAAGCGCCTTAATCGGGATGCGGGTTGATAACAATAACATAATAGTCACGAAATCGTTCGATATACATTCGCATGAGAAATTTTACTATTTTTTAGTTTTACCAAACTTTAACTTCTGTTCCAATAAAAAGCGATAAAAAGCTAAGCCTATTCATAGCGAGTAATTTATTTAAATTTTCGAAAGAATAAATTACCTATCATCTACGTATCAATATATTTATATTATATGATATGACAAAGTATAGTTCTTATCGCACACATAAGTAAAAGATTGTTATGCACATGATGACTATTTGAAATGTGACAGAATTAAAAATCAAATAAATTGATCGATAAAAAATGTATTTTCGGGCAAAGAAATAATTGTGCTTAAAACGCACTTATTTATTTCGCATAACATATGTATCGAAAAACGATCTGAATTGATCTTAAAATTTATACTATCTATTTACATAAATTATAGCTAATATAGCCAGTGGAAATTGTCGAGTGGTCACACAATGACATAACACGTGGGCGTTACATTATCTCGTAATTGGCAACTGGTATATCTGTTTTATAAAGTCTTACCGCCGCCGTAAAAAAGTAGCCTGCGTATCGCGTGAAAAAAAAACAATATGTACCTATATATTTATTTTTTTATTGTACTCTTGTATAATTTATAAAAACAAAAGAGGAGAAAGAAAATATGCGGGATTGTCGTATGTAAATATTGTTTCTTCACTTTGTTCCGGCTGTTAGTTTAGTGAAAACGCAAAATTGCTCTCCGGTCGTCACGGCACACGCGCGTACATTGTCATTCGCATCCGATGAAAATTCACGCATAATAAATGTAACGGTCCGACATCACATAATCGCATTGACACATTTCTACATTATATTAAACGCGGAGCTTACATTGAACCGACGACAGTGACAAAAAGTTGGAATATTTGTAAATACATAATCATATATATATATATATATATATATATATATATATATATATATATACATACATATTAAAAAAGTACATTTTTTAATAATCAATTCATTTTATTCGTATAATCCTATTTTTTTCTACCTGTATTAGTCTCTAAGAATCGTCGTTTGCTATGGTAACGATTAATTGACACTAATAGAAATTAGAAATAATAACTCCCCGTTGACTTTATCGTTATCCCGTATAATGCATGCGGGTAATAAATCTATGGTAGTCGCAACACATACACGTACACACACATATATATATATATATATATATGTATATATATATATATATATAATGGCTGTCACGCAGATGAGTACTGACATATGGTTATTTAAATCGCTTCGAAACTGTTCATTACGTTTGTTAACGATGACATGTGCAAGTTTACAGTAGATTGCAATATCGTAAATCTTGCAATTTAAATTTAACGATTTAAAAATGGCCTTTTCTACTATTCTCATGTCTCTGTATAGTAAGCTAATTTATCATTGTTTTTTTTTTACAATATCTTTTATCTTTATGCTTTTTTTCTTTCATATGACGGTTAAATAATACAATTTTTATTTCACATCGAACAACTCGAAATTATTTTAAATAGTTCGAGCCATGATTCAGGTCGTTGGCATACCATATATAATTGTCACGATCGCGAGATAACCCAGATCAGTAACCGTGCAGAGAATTCAGTTACTATATCATTCCCGGATGACCGCTACAAAGAGATTCGGCGCTTAGATAAAGGAAGCTGAGGTCTTTTTTGTCCCTTTTTTACACTGGTGACTCGACCCAATTAATCAGCCGCGAATTTAATTCCAACTCTTTAGAGATTTTTATTGTTAAAGATATATATCCTTTCAACAGCAAACGTATATTTTCTCACGCCTTTTTTAAAGATAAGAATCGATATTTTTTCTCATGATCAGACAAAACGATAAATTGATGAAATATATATAGAATGAAATAGAGAGATTGATGATACAACACAAGGGAATTATTCTTTATGAAAAAAATAAATTCCTAATATGTAGTATCATTTTTTTCACACAAACCTTTACGAGAAAATAACTTCAAATATTGGAAAAAAATAATATAACATTATTTATACATATAACATTATTAATGTAACATTATCTTTTTTCAAATGAATGAATTTTGCGCTATTATCGCATCATATGTTTTCAAATTTGATAGAGACTATTAAAATCATAACTGTTTTTAAAATAAAGATATATTTTATTGAAAAAATAAGAATGGTTTCTATATTTTATGTATAATTTCTTAAAATAATTTAAATCTCACATTGTTAAACACACACAATGTTGCACTTTCTCATTTATGTATTATAGCCACTATCGCGCGAGAATTTCCTGAACTTACTAATATATGACATCGTAAAAACTGTAAAAAACTGCTCAAGCTTAAGAAAAGATATATGTTGTTTTTCTTAACTACATATCTGGTCAAGTTCTTTCCTTTCCTACTTACATAGTTCGAAGTATAATTCTTGATGATCACGTGTTTAAATGTAAGCTTATTTCTAGTATAAAATTGATGTTCTAGAAACTAGAATCTATTCCTAGGCTATTTTTGAGAGAGAAAGAGAGAGAAGAAACGAGAGATACTAAGCACGAAGAAGAGAGCGGAAGAGACTATGCCAAAAACTGTATAATAAGAACAGATTAGTGTACCAATTTCAGTGCATCTGTCCAAAATTTAAAAACCGTTGAAAAAGCTATTGACCGGCAGGTCGATTCTCTTCAGATAATTCTTGATTGATCAATTGCGATTCTTTACAGATACAGCAATAATGATGTGATTTTTCCTTAATTAAAATAATGTCTATATAATTTCGTAAAACGATAATTTCATTATTTCTCTAGAAAATTCTGACTATGCACAACAGCGTTATATGGTTGAATGTATGAGCTTTTTTATGAAACACGGCATAGATTGCATTTTTGCCAAATGGTATTGTATTGTATTTGCTAAATCAAAAATAGATTTATTTGCTAAATTTATTAAAGTGTACTTATGACATTAAAAAACCAGCTCGAAAAACGTAAGCCAAAAGATATCATTCTCTAAAAGCCCAGATTATAAAACATATTTAATTTTTTTTTAATTTTAAACATATTTTTCAAAAAATAATTCTTTGTGTTTTTGCATATCAAGAGACATATTTTTGAAACTTATCTTTAAAAATTATGCAGTGAGCAAAATTAGTATCGATTACATTATTGTATGTAATGGAAATTCATAATAAGCTCCAATTAAAATTCCAAGCCATTTGTCATACGAGCTCTACCGAATAATTTTCAGTGACCAAATTTGTACTAAATTTGCTAATAATGAAATTTTATTTATGTGTCGAAACAAGTAAAACGTACATTGTTTGAATAGTGAGAAAGTCGTGCAAAATTATATTTTATGTATAAGAATACAAAATTATAAAGAGTGATGTATACTAAATTTGGGATGATGACAGATGCACGATAAAATTGGATAAACGTTGATATTAGCTTACATGACGGATCTCCCTCCATAATTTTAACATATATTGTATAATAAAAAGTGAATTTTTAACACATAAGTCATCTGTAATTTAAATTAGACGCAATTTAAATCATAGAAAGCAAAGAAAAACATGTGATATTGATACATTTTACGTCAAAAAGATACAAGAGACGTTGAATTAAAAAAAAAATTAGATTAAAATTATACGATATTTCTGACATCTCACAGAAATCAGAAGAGACTATTATATTGATTTAAAGTAGCAACTCTTATAATTTTTTTTCTCCATAATACATTTCAAATTATAAGTCTGTAATGTATAAATTAATATATAAGATCTTAAGTACTCTAAATAGATTCAAATACGATATTAAATCTGCAATTAAATAAATGTACGGTCTAAAGTTAAGACGCTAAATGCAACATGTTAAATGTATATAATTAGCAAATGAAAAAATGTTATATCTAATGTTGTTAATAACTTTTTTTATCATAATCAAATTTGAAAACATTAAATAAGTGTTCAATAAATTGGGAAAATCAATATATGTAAACGAGACAAAGCTTAAGATACAAGAGCTTAAGCAAACTAAATAAGTAAAGTCAAATTAAAAAACTGAACGGACGCGAAATTTACTACGTTAAAATGTTACAAATTTATAAAAATATTAAAAATATATAAAAACAGATTATTAATACGCGAAGAAATTACAAGTCATAAATAGAAATAAAATCAATCAAATAATCACAAATACAAAAGAGAGACAAAAGCAAATTAAACAATAAATAAATACAAAATATAATCAGAAATACATATAACAGAAAATTAAAACGCAAACATTTCAGTCCTTGGCTAAACTCTCTTTATTACTGAATTAAATAATGATAAATTAATAATGGTAAAGATACAGAGATAACAAAAATAAAAATACATAAAATTGAGAAACCTGATGTCGCCTAAATCACGATGTTAGTTATTATTAATATCGAATCCTTCCACTGATACGTCACATTAGTTCAATATTCAATTATCTACTAACAAAGTTGTGACAAAAACTTGCGGAAGAACAAATAGAATTACAAAGTGAAGCCGGCATAAGAATGTTGTTTATGATCTTTTATTTTATAGTTATTTTTATGTAGAAATCGATCGAATGTTGTTTACGATTTTTTATTTTACAATTATTTTTATATAGAAACCGATCGAATTTAATTAAGAAAGTAACTAACTCACCAATGGACGATCTGACAATAAATGTAAATGCAAAAACGATTAGCGGACTGACGGATCCATTTGTTGTGCGACAGTACATGCAACTAGATCGTGAGATCGAAATGATAAAATATGACGAGATTAACGAGGCCAAATAAATAAATAAAAATAATAAATAAACTATGAACACGAGCCGAATATGACAATGAAATTTTACAATAACTGCATAAATGAACACTATTGTTACATCAATAAGCAAAATGTAAATTCAATAAAATGATATAATAAACGAGCGCAACGGAAATCTTTAGCATCAAAAATAGGAAGTACAGTAAAATGAACAATAGTAATAAGTATAAATGAGTACGAACGTTTCGGCCTGATTTTTCAGGCCCTCTTCAGCGCAAAGTATAAGCGGACAGTAGACGCAAAAATAATCAAAATACATAGTCAAATTTTCTAATAACTAATTAAAGATTTTAAATATTAATCAAAGATATAAAAAGTGATTTATATAATGGTAAAAACCGAGTATCGAAATTGTTCATCTTATTCCGACGGTACGCGCGGTGTATAATATTTTGTCCACGAGCAGTAAGCATCTTGTACTTGTTGTTAAAGAATTGACGCACCAAATTAATTAATGGATGCACAAATCTGGAAACGTTTGTAGTCCGTGAGAATAAGCGCTAATTTAAATATGTAATATAAAAATTGTTAGGTAGGACAGCAACAGTTTTCTACCGGTTAGAACTCGAAATTCAAAAATATTTTAAATTAAAAATGAACAGAATATAATTGAGTATAATAAATCAGAAGCCTTGGAATATGACAATGTAATAAAATGATGAAATTGAATATAATTACTAATTTTAAAAGTAAATTCAATTTACATACTGAATGTCTTATGCATATAAGATATGGGTGACAGTCTTCTCGGTAGTGCACGCTATTTATCCCTGTAGTAGCGGCGTGGCGAGGCAGAGAGTTTTTTCAAAATGGTATTATATATGTCGGGTAGGTATTCTGTATCTGTCTGCAGATTGAGGCTGTTATATTGTTTTTTAATATGCAGCATCTCCATTATAAAAACGAGACGTTTGTTATAATGGAGTTCTATGTCTTTAGACATCTGGTTTCTGAGATGCTGCATATTAAAAAACAATATAACAGCCTCAATTTGCAGACAGTTGCGCCCGTTTATTATATCATTTTACTGAATTTACATTTTGCTTATTGATGTAACAATAAAGTATTAATTTATGCAGTTATTGTAAAATTTCATTGTTATATTCGGCTCGTCTACGCCTATTATACTAAGTTATTATTTATTACAATTACTGAGCCTTTCACTAATTTATTTTTATTTTAAACTATGAACAATCGTTTTTTTTTTTAGAATTTTTTAACTTGTCATGTAATAGAAATTTAGGATGGATTAAGAAGTTCTGTGTAGTCTTGCAGATTCAAACTAGATCTTTGTTTTTTTAATAAAAGCATTTCAAACGTTAAACTCCTATGATAGCAGAGCTTACTATCTAGAATTTGTGCCTCGTCTCAATTTCTAAAACGATTGTTTTTTATTTAATTTATCTATTATTTTTATTTATTTGATATATTATTATACTTCATTCTGCTCTCTTCGTACTTTATTATTTTTCGCGGCAGTCCAAGTAATATCACAACTGATGTGACGTATCAGTGAAGGAATTCAACATTAATAATTAATAATAACTAACTGTAACTTGGACGATATCAGGTTTCTCAATTTTATGTATTTTTATTTAATTTTTATTGAAGAGAGTTCAATCAAGGACTGAAACGTTTGCGCTTTAATTTTTTTGTTATATGCGTTTATTATATTTTGTATTTATTTATTTTTTAATTTGTGTTTCTTGTCTCTCTCTTTTGTATTTGCGGTTATTTGATTTCATTTCTATTTATGACTTGAAATTTCTTCGGGTATTAATAATTTGTTTTTATGCATTTTAAATATATTTTATGTAACATTTTAACGTAGTAAATTTTAAATTCGTTAATTTTTTAAGTTTTAGTTTGATTTTTAAAATTAAGTTTTTTAAATTTAACTTTATTTATTTTTATTTATTCTCCTTAAGTCCTTGTATTTTTATTAATTATATTTGAAGTCTTCTGTTTAGTTATTTTATAATATTTATGTTCTTTTTTTTCAATCTAAATATTAATATTTATATACATTATACATGTATATAAAAATAAAATATTAAACACACGAGCGTGAAGTGGTCCCTTTTAGGAATACAAAAAATACTTTGTTCGTTTCGCTGATTGAATCTTGTATAACCATGTCAAATGTTGATGCAAATCGATCGATTTATTACGCGAAAATCGGCACAAATTAAATTACACGGAGATTAATTTGGAATACTTGTGGGAAATATTCGGAATAATCGCAAATGAGTATTATCCCGGATCGGAATTGCGGACGCTTACTGATTGCAGCACAATTTGGGAATACTCTGGTTGTCCTCAAATTTGCCTCCTCAATTTCTTGGCCCCTTGTGCTCCAGTGAATTAACCTTTGACCGTCCTGCCTGATGATTTAAGTGAGTTTTGCGTGCCATTCGCGTTTGCAAATTGTTCGCCGATGCGGCGGTGTTCGTTGCCAAACGTTGATTTGACACGAACTTCATGAAAAAAGAATATAAGTATAACAATATTTTATATTACTTATGTTTTTCATAATTTTATACATAATTTTGAGTTTTTACTAATAAAATAATAAAAACAAATAATTTTAGAAACTAAAATATTATGCAAATGTCTTACAAATGTATTCCAAAATAAAACTATTCATTATTAGCGGAAAAACAATTTGGCTAACAAAATTGAAAACATCCGAACAATTTGAGAATATGTCGCATATCTGTAAAATGAACAATTCTATAAACGATAAATTGATAAAAATTTATATAGCTATTATATTTTGGAAAAATTAAATTAAGAATTACCAAATCGAAAGGATCGGATAGATATTTTATTCTTGTCCTATTGTTTCTTGAAAACATTCTTAAAAGAATGTGACACTGAATTTATGGGAAAAATATGGTTGCGGATAAAACATTGTGTCTACTTAATGTTTCGCATGAGACTTTATCTTATATTCCCCTTAGATTTCTGAGAAAATAGCTGTTTTCGTAGCAACGACGAGTTTGCTTTAAAATTTGCGAATAAATTGTACCGGTGCTACCATCGCCTTTATCGAGGTACAGTCACAAAGTAGACTGTACTATACCAGCATGAATCAACCTTCACGCCCACACACCCCCAATTCTCTCCCCTCTGTATTGTACTTCCACGGTGTAGCAACTACACGCCAGGCCTTACCGCCTTCCGTATCGAATCACCACGACAAATACGCCAAAGTATTCGAGTTGGATCAGCATATATATACATGTATGCTCCTGATATAAGTATTCGGCCTACGGCACGCGATCGTAAGCATTGAACTTCTCGCAGCAAAACGTCAATGTTTTTCTGGTACCTAGTCTCATCATGTTCGCGTGTCTCACTCACCCCTTGATCAAATGCGCCAAGATGCAGATTAAACTGGCCACGCAAATGCATTAGTTATGTTAACAAAAGACTTCTTTTTTTCTTTGGTATCTCTATTTTTTATTTCTTGTATTTTTCCATAACATAATATATTTATTTCAATTTTCTCAAAAAATTTAAATAAATTTAACCAAATTTTAATTCTAGGGGTTTATCTTTGACTCGCAGGCTGAAAATGCAGAAGGATGTAATTAAGTATCGAGAAATTTTTTACTTATTCATTATATATTTTTTTCTTTATATTTTATATTATTTTTTTCTAATATCAGTAAATATAATATTTCCTTTTTTGTGTTCATAATTGTTTTTTTTTTTTTAAACTCACACGAAATTTTATTAATTGATAAATCCAACTCTTTTCGCTTTGCATTTCTAATCAACACTTGATTATTTCTTAGTCTATTGAACATGTAATAATTTCTAATATAATGTTATATAGTACAGTTTTGCGATTCTAGAAATGTCGTTCGATGCATTCGCGTTGAGAAAGTTCACGACGATGTTATAGTCTTCGCGATTTCAATGACAATGCGTCGAGTTGCGAAATAAAGAGATATTGTCCGAGGGTATAAGCACGATCGAGAGAAACTTTACGACAACATAAAGAGAGCAGCGAAATATAAAAACTATTTCCTTAACTATGCGACGAGACCATCAGTGAGAAACTCATAATGGTTGAAACTATCGCGAAATGAGTCATCCACCTAAAATTCATAAAATTATATTTCGTGTGAGAAAAATGGAGATTTTGTGTGAGAAAACGTTATAAAATTAGATAAAATTGTGTTTTAATTAACTGAAATAATTAATTACAAAGAGGTTTATAAGACGCGACGATCAATTATTTTTTTTTTCTTTTTTTATATCGGAGAATATTATTTATTCCAATAATAAAATATTTTATACGTCTTATAATTTTTATTAATATAAATTGAATTAAACAATCTAATAATTTGGCGTAACTAAATTTAATAAAATCGTTACGTACGTATAAAACGTTATGTACGTTATTCGACTATTATAAATAATTAAGTACACGAAAGAATACTTCTATTGATTTTTTTCTATATACAAATTTTCTATATTAAATTTATTTGACTACTGCTTTTATCAGCACTATTCTAAATTCCACAACATATCGTGTTAAAATACTGTTACGTTTACAGTTTTCTACAAACGTTTTACTATTTGCTCATACAACGTTAGTTTTTGTGCATACAAAACTTATGATATACGTATTTTTTATTATATATTCTCTAATAATAAATATAAAATTGACCGATCTAAACAGAGCATAACACGCGACAGAAGAACACATCATGAAGAGCGATGGATATAATTGTAATTTTATTTTATCTTTATTCCATAATTTGAATGTAACATGGCGTGACTCTTCACAAGAAACATTAATTTATAATGTAAATGATTATATATAAATAGTTATTTTTTATTTATTTAAATATGCATTAAATACTAAAAACATTTCAACCAATTTCCAAAACACTTTTATACTCATATAAATTTTTGTCATATTAATATAAGATTAGTTTGAAAATAATTGAAAGATTTACCTATTTACAGCATGATCGATCATATTTGTTGAATTTCTTTTTAATCAATTTAATCCTAAACTTTTTAATAAGTTCTTTCTCTAAATTTTCTTAAGAAAGAAATCGACTTGAAAGAAAAATTTGCTACTACTCACTTTTCAACATAAATATACGCGCATATATGTATATAATACATATCATATATCTTTAAAAAATCTTTATAAATAAATTTTTATCGAATGTGCAATGTAAAATATGATAACGACTGATAAAAACGTGTGTAATATATACATGCATAGAGGACCGTCTCATTCATTTTAACATTTTAATATTCGAGGAAGTGGACGAAAAAAAAAAACCACCATTAGAAACCCACCCTCTTTGATACCGGAATTCCTTTAAAAAGCTCCCCGTTCAGAAAACAGAACTCACCAAATCACCACGTGGTTGACCGCGAAGTCCTCGCAGGAACTTGCAGCCCTACGGACGGATGCACCCAAGTGATACACTCGTCGTCTTCGGTCACATGTCAAAGCCCTTCGGCCAAGTCGTATGCGAGGGGATGAGCGGACTTGTTCATCCCCGCGATATCGGGCAGGTCACGCGTTGTTGTAGACGGCCGGCCCAACCCGTCGCTTCTGCCGTTTCGGTGATGGTCCCCCCTTCTTTCTCCTCCTCCACCACCGCCACCTCCTCCTCCTCCCTCCGCGGCTGATTCGTGTATCGCTCTTTCTCCCTTTAGCGGACGCGGTCCTCCCTCCATTCCCCTCCCAGGACCCTTGCTTGTTATACATGACACCTCCGACACGAGGGGGGTAAAATCCATAAGACGCGCGTCTGCGCCCTTGCGCTCCCGCTCTCGCGCTACTCTCGTGAATATAAGCGCCCTTCAACCGAAATGTACCGAACTATCCTTTGCATAGGACTCTGATTATACTACAGAAGAGAGTAAAACGAAGATACAGAGCTTCATGCGTCTGTATTATCTTTAGTTGGGAAATTTAAAAATAGCAGATTTGTGTGCACGTGTGTTTTTGTGTCTCTATTTGTACGAGCAGATCATTTAACAGAATTATTATTACATGATTGACGAAAAGAAATTAAATAAATTGTCTGTCAATTTGAATATATTGTCCAAATTGTTATTTGAATACATGTATAAAACAATATATATATATATATATGAAAGGCAAAATATTTTTATTAATTAAAAGAAACAGAATTGATATTATTTTAATGCTTTAAGCGATACGCAATATTTTTGCTCCTCTCCGGGGCAGAAATGTATTAATATTTTAGTGTGCTTACTTTGGAGTAAACAATATATAGTAGACCATAGGAAAAGCATATAGACTTTTTAAAATGATCACAATGTATCAAGAGAATTAAATCAGGGGGCGGGGATAGAATATTCAAAATTTATAGTAGCCTATATTTTTCGCATGCAAAATAACTATTTAAAATTTGGTCCAGATTAGTTAAAGAATTTAGGAATTTAGGGAACATACAGACAGACACTCTATTTTATATATCTAGATTGTAATATAATTGTACATAAAATAAAAGTTTAAAATTATAAATAAAATAAATTTTTCTCTAAAAAATCGTTTCTTTATATATTCCGTATCAGGATTGGAAGAGAAGAAATAAAACATTGAAGATTTGAAACGAAATTTAAGCTTTAATATTATTAATACTACTGTCTGAAATACTATCGTGTAAAAATAATATATTTTTGCCTAAATAAAAGATTTGATATCTAATAACATAAAGAAAATTTAAAATTATTTGTGTGTATAAATCTAAAATTATTATCATATATTATTATTACAATCTATAACAATTTTCCATTTATAGAATTATTCCATCTATGGAATTAAATATTTGTAATATTATTAATTATGAAGAGCGATGGATATAATTGTTTTATTTTATATTTATTATTAAATATATGTAAAATATTATTAATCGTGAAGAGCGATGGATATAATTGTAATTTTATTTTATCTTTATTCCATAATTTGAATGTAACATCGCGTGAATCTCTCTCTCTCTCTCTCTCTCTCTCTCTCTCTCTCTCTCTCTCTCTCTCTCTTTCTCTTCACAAAAAACATTAACTTATAATGTAAATGATTATATATAAATAGTTATTTTTTATTTATTTAAATATGCATTAAATATTAAAAAAGTAACATGCAATTTTGTAAGTCTAGTAAAAGAAAGATCAAGCGATATAAATTTTTTTTATTTAATTTATAAAAATTTACAAAAAATTTTAACATTGATAGATATCTAGTATGATGATGTAGCTATTTTAATTTCGCATATATGTTTTTATACATTAAAAACATTCTTACGTTATTCTTTTAGGACGCGCTTTCAACAAAATTTCAATATAATATTTTATTTGTACACATACGTAGGAAAATTTCGCCGAGCGTACTGATTGGTTGCCGTTGCACAAGAGAAACTCTAGAAATTCCCTATGCAATAACCAATCGAAACGTTTGACAAACTCGTATAATAAATGCAATATTAGCTTTACAATTTCATTGGAAGCTGATTGTAATTAATTTTGACATTTGAATTTGATCCGCAATTCAATTGAATTTAATTTGAAATTAACTTCCATAATTAAAGTTACATATGTTAAAAAGTTAGAAATCTCTCTCTCTCTCTCTCTCTCTCCGGGACAATTCAGTCCAATCCGGGACATTTTCCGGGACAATTTTAATGCGGGACAAAGAGCTCAAATCCGAGACGTCTGGTCACTTTAGTTTATAATCTATATATCCTATATGTCTATGGATACAAAGCGATAGCCGATAGCGAGGAGCGAGTGGCAAGAGCAAGATCGCAAATCGCACGCGGTGCGAAAACGATCTTACGTCCGTACATTTTCATAGACAAAGGCAACAGGCAACGGTAAGGATCGAATCATGTTGGTCTCGTAAACAACCGAAACCGTCGAGATCGAGCGTATGATCCATCGTCATCGTATTATTGCTAGTTTACGACAGCAATTATCTCATCGCCAGTTTGCACCATGGTTTGCATTACGTCATGTGTACAGTTGTTAATATCACAGAGACCGATAAAAGTTTCTTCGCGAATATCATGTTCTATTTCCTTTTGCACATAAATTAAATTTAATAATGGATGATCGTTCATTGACGCTTTAAGCTGCGATTGCGTGTCGCCAACAGATAGACGATAGACCATTCAGCCGATTAACCTCATAAGATTATTCAAGAATGTTTATCGATTGAGGTTTATTTTGATGATATAATTGCTTTTTGCTCTCCTTTGTATGTACGTAAGTTTGACTTTACAGGCGACACCGGGATAGTCATGAACAAAGACGAACACTACAAGGTAATAGACGAATGTACAGGAGAAAAGACGCCTGAAACAGCTGAAAATAATCATGTAGAGGATACTGAAAAGGCTTGCCCAAAGTCGGACAATAACGCCCAACAAGATCCTAAGACTAATACTGGTACATGCATAAACCTAAAGTATGAACTGCGCTATTCCTATTTTAGCTGTAGGTAAAACTGACTTCACGAAAAGAGCGAGGTAGCAAGTGGCTGCGAATTACCTCTGTCTCTATCTATCACATGTTTTAATGTTGATTAAAAAAAAAAAAAAAAAAAAAAAAAAAAAAAAACATTGGATGCAAATTTGTATTGCGCAGTCCATACTTTAGGTCTATGGGTACATAATATGCAATTGAAGTCTTTTATATAAAATATTTTTGATAAATTATAGGTGGTTTTATGTCATTAAACAAGGATATATTATATTGTGATATGTAATTTGAATATTAGTTAACATTCTTGAAAAGTGTTTTAGTGTAATAGTTAATCGTCCACGTTTTGTCAAAAGAAAATTAATAGCCAAGCAAAATTTTTAACACTATTACGACTAATAATATTTCTTAATTATATTATAAAATTTTTATTATATTATTGCATTGCAGATAGCACAAACGACATTGACAAACCAGTTCCGATGGAAGTAGAATGTAATCAAGGATTAAACAATACTACTGATACTACTGATTTTACTGCTGATATTAGCTTAGATCAACTAGATATGCAGAAGGAAGTGACAGATGAAGATGTGATGCATCATTTAGATGTGATAGAAAATATTGAATTAGATCCTGAAACTTTTGGTATAGATCAGTCTATGAAAGAAGTTTCCCATTCTTCTGAGCAGCAAGAAGAAGATAAAGAAGAAATAACAGTGATTGATGAACCTACTGAGCAAAAGTGGTATGAAAAAAAGGTAATATTGTAATCTCCTATTTTTTTAAAAAGAATTAGTAAAAAATTGTATAAAAAAGACTGTAAGTAATATAAAAATATATTTTTTAGATTGCAGAGAAAAGTGCGCTTCTGAGAGAGAGATTGTCAAAATTAGCTCGAGTGTTATCAGCTTCTTACCCTCATTATGAAAAATGGCTGGAAAGAATAGAGAAGATAGAAAGATCCCCTATATGTAAAATAGATCCGCCTCGACGTTGTTCATTAATTAAACCACATACCAATCGTTGGAAGTTTCTATGTGAGTATAAAAAAAGTTAATATCTTATAAAGCTTGATATATTGCACTTTATTTCATTTATCCCTTGAAAGCGTAACGTGCACAGCATAAACATCCACACATATACACGCATACACAAAAATTGCTTGTGCAATTAACAATAGTTATTATTTTTTTTGTATATATATTTATTCATTTATTTATTTATTTTAAATATATTTTTCTTAAATCTAAGAATTTATAGTTTATATATGATTAACATTAATAATATATTAACATCTCTATTGGAGTGTTATTATAATAAAACTTTCTGGAAGCAATAATAATAAATTTTATATATCTAATAAAGTATAGCTCTCTGCTCATTATTTTTTCAATTATGAGATTTATACTTGTATATAGTACTTTTTTTTTGCTTGTAGCTTTTTAACTTTCAAATACAATTATGGATTTTAACAGAAATTTAATATTATATGTTATATATTTGTGTCACTTAAGAAATTATATCTCCTGAAATTGTTTTACATTTTTAGAAATCTTACTTCAATCTAGTGTCAATCATACATGTTTATTAATACTTTGATACACAATCAAGCTTTTATTATCTTTAGCATAACTTATTACATTTATAACAATTTATTATATAAATATTAAGTTAGTATTTAAAAAAATATAATGAAAGAAACTTATATGAGATGTGCGATGCAATTTTGACAGACTTCTAGTCCATCAAAGGCTTAATAAAATCTTTTAATCAAAGAAATTATTGTAAAAAATGCAATATTTGATATCTTCTGTCAACATATAATAAATAATGCAAAGTGTATACAAGTTCAGGTTTTTTTTATCAAACTGTACTGGTATGTTTCATAAGTAAAAATTTAAAAAAAATGTTAAATATAGGCTTACAAGTGCTTTATTAAAAAATTATAATAAAAATGAAATTAAATGATAAGGGATTTGTTCTTATTATAATAACTGTATTCATCATATAAGCAGTAAATACATAATGGTGGTCATTTTAAAATAGAATAATAATCAAAACAAAATGTCCACTGTTGTTTTCAAAAGCTTAATATTACTGGAAAATTGAATTTATCACTGTATAAATTTCGCGTCGATTTTCTTTCTCCAATATGTTTAATTGGATTCTTCAAATGCAATATTAAATGTAATATTAAGTATTTACTGCTTATATGATGAGTACAATATTGTAATAAAAATAAGTTCCTTATCATTTTGTTTCATTTTTATTATAATTTTTTAATAAAGCATTTGTAAGCCTATATTTAACATTTTTTTTTTTTTTTTTAATTTTTACTCATTAAACATAACGGTATAGTTTGATAGAAAAAACCTAAACCTGTATATACTTTGCATTATTTATTATTTGTTTACAGAAGATAATAGTAAATCTTGTGTGAACAGATTAAGTAAATAGATTATCAATCTATTTTCACACAGTAGCATATTAATATAAGAACAAGTTTGTTATTATTGTTATCATTTTATTTTATTTTTGTTATAACTTTTTAATGAAATATTTGTAAGGATATGTTTATATAACATTTTTTCTTATTTCTACTCATTTAACATACTGGCATGGTTTGAAAAACCCAGAACAGCCTGTGTGTATATATATATATATATATATATATATGTGTGTGCGTGAATGGTATGTTCAGGTAGTAAGAAACATATACAGATCTCTATAAAGGAAGAGGACAATCCAGGTTCTAGTAAAAAATGTTTCAAAGTAGTCTGGCATCTTGAACCAATGGGAGCAGGAGGTATTAATACTGATAATTTGGCAGAATTTCCAGCTTTTGTATTAAATGCTGTCAAGGTAAATTTATTATAGAAAAAAAGTTTATTTGTTTTTTTCTTTGCATGTGTGTATGTATATATATATATATATATATATATATATATATATATATATATATATATATACATACATACATACATACATACATACATACATACATACATACATACATACATACATACATACATACATACATACATACATACATACATACATACATACATACATACATACATACACACATACATACATACATATAGCTTTTATATTGATAAGAAACAAACAAACTTTTTCATTAATTTATATTTTTAATGCATGGATGCAGTTTAGTACATACAATTTTTAGTTCTCAAGATACATATATGCATTTATAAACATTTCTTCTATTTTATAAAGTCTGGATAAGATTTGAATTTAATTGTGGACAATCACAGATATAAGCAAGTTTTTACAAAATCTAAAGTATTTATATATTTAACATATATCTAACATACAACTATAACGAAGAGAAATCTCTTGAAAAAGTAGACAAGTATCTAATTTTATATCAAGCACTTATACTAAAAAATACTACAACAAACAAATTATAACAAAATATATTTCTAAAATAATATACTGCAAGAATGATCCTCTTAATGAGAGAAGATTAATGTTGCAAATAAATATAAATAATTGTGATGCAAATAAATTACATATACTAAATTATGTATATATACTAAAGTAAGAAAGTGTCTTTAGAAGTTGCTATTGCACTTATGATTGAATGATTTCAAAGTTAAGATGTTACTAATATCGCAACGGATTAATAATATAGATATAAGAATAGAAAGAGAAGAAAAAAGTAAAAAAATGTATACAATTAATTATATATACATGTGCACATAAGACGTGCAGTAACATAAAAAAAAATTTATTTTTACATTGTGATACAATGTAACAAATAAACTTAATAGAAATTTTCATCACTGAAGATATACAATATTCTCTTCGTATGAAGAAAATTATATATAAAAATTATAAATATTTTAACACAGAAAATGTGTGTGTGTGTATTGTATTGCCATGTATGCAATATAATATATGGTATTATTATCATTACAAAGCAATGAATATTGAATACCGCATGTCCTTCTGATGCATTTTTACATCATATAGGCATGAACATATTTTTTGGAAGAAGAGAGGAAGACAAATGATGATGATAACTGACATGTATATACATGTTAATACTCAAAGATATTTGCAAATAATGTCTGATAATTGAATATTAAATTGAGTATACAAGAAAAAGAATACATAAAAGAATGTCTGTATAATGATAATATTTGTATTATTGTTCCATTTTATGAATCAACTATATGCCAGTAAGTGCTGTTCTGTGACATCTTACATTTATTACAATGCTTACATGGCTACCTTATAGTGAGAAAGCAAGTAAAGGACAGTATGCAACAATATTTATATTTTATGCATATACTATTGCAATAAAAAATGTGGAGAGACTGAAAGAAAACTTTATAAAACAAAAAAAAATGATTCAAATGAATTATGATAAAGATAATTGATTGTATGTGATTTTAAACTTATTATAGTTAGAAATATGAGATTCTATAATATGATATGAGCACTCAACAGAATTCACACACAAATGAGTTTAATTACATGAAGCAATGGAATCACTCAGAATGAATTCGTATATTTAGATTGTATACATTTAATTGTAAATTAAAATTATATAGACAAATATACAAGAATTTATAAATTTATAAAATAAACTTCTAAATTAGACACATTAAAATAATTAAAATGCAATATAATAATTTATTGCTGCGTAACATAAAAATAATAATAATAATAATAATAATAATAATAAGCGAATTTTCTTCTTTTCCTTGCGTCCGAGCCGAACCTCTACAAGAGGATCAGTGAATGTTTCCAGCATTCGTTCTGAGAAGTGCGTTGAAATCGGATAATAATAATTGATGTTCTTGCAATTTGATTATTTTAAGATATGGTTTATATATATAAATATAAACTTTAATGCATTAATAAGTATCAGGTATAATTAAATTGACATATCAATGATTATTGATATACAGATATTTGAAGATTTTCTTCAAACAACTATACCAAGTCAAGATGCAATAACTTTTAATGAGAATCCAGATGACATATCTATGGATATAAAAAAAGAGTCAGCGTATAAAAAACAACATTGGTCATGGTTATTAGTACGTTGCAATAGTAAAGATGAGCTCATGCTCTTTGCAACTGGACGGAATATTACTCGTAACACCATGGATCGTTTGAAACAGATGTATGAGTCTGGTTCAGGGAAAAATTGTAACGTCAAATCCCTTTATTGCAAATCAATAAACAAGTAAGAAATTTAACAGATGAAGAAGCTCTGCTCCTAAATCAGCGGAAATCTCACTGCATATCTCGCTGCATTCGTTTCAGATATGATGATAAAGCTGTTACAACATTCTTAGTGGGAGCAGAGGCTCTAGATGAACTTGTAGGCAGTTTAAAACTGCAGCTTGCACCAAAAACGAATTTTTGGTCTAATGCTGCTGGTGCGTGGAATATGGTTAAAACAATCGCTGATATGCTTAAGCCAACGGCAAGAACAACAGTACTTGAAGTCGGTTGTGGAATTGGTGTGATTGGACTTACAATAGCATCTGTAAGTACACGTGCAACTTGTGACAAGATAAGCACAAATGCATTATCAAGCAAATAAAAAATGACACAGTACGACGTATTATTCTAACGTCGAAGTATCATGTATCTATATAAACGCGCAACATTAAACCAAATTAACAGAACAATTAATGTATTATCATTGCATTATAACAGAAATGTCGAGAAGTGATAGGAATTGATTCACCTTCGGAGATAGAAGAAGCTGAAGTGACTTGCAGTTTGAATAAAATATATAATGTCTCCTTCATAATGGGAACTCCGTTTGAAGTCGTAAATAAGATAAATTCTGCACGTGACTTACACAATAAAAATCGCGTGACTTACAGTATAATAAACGCAAACACCAATATGGGTAGAGGTATGCAAATTCGATTTTTTTTTTTTTTTTAATTTTAATATTGGCGATTAATTAATAACAATTAAAATTTAGCGCCCGTTCCGGTCACAACATACTCTTCGATAATAAAACTAAATTTATGATATCTTTTAGCCATTGAAGTAATGACGGCTTTACGAAAAATCACGTCTCTACGACGTATTGTAATGGTCACCGCATTAACAAAACAATCAGTCCGAGCAATATTAGAACTTGCACGGCCTATAGAAGGTGATCTTGGTCATCCGTTCATGCCAATTCGTGCGTGCGTCGTCGACACATTGCCTAACGGATCCCATTTCGAGGCAGTTATTCTAATGGAACGTAGATACATGCATAGACTTACACAGCCCTGGTTCCTTAAGATGTTGGAGGAGGAAAGTAAATCATTGGCTAACACTAGGGAATTGGAGAGATCAATCAATAACGATGGAACTGAAAGTTCTGACGTACAATTAAGAAAGAATCCATTAGCAAAAGCCGAACTTGCGAAAAAATCCAACCTTTCACTCACGAAAAAGTCAGCTTTCACGAAAAGTGGTTCAAGTTCACCGGTAAAGGGTAAAATAAAATTGAAACGAGACCATTCGCCTGAGATAATAGAAATATCTAAAAAAGTGTCGAAGAAATTCGAAAAACCTGGATTTAAATCATGGCAACAGGGTAAGTTTGATAATGTAAATCTAATTAAACATTACGCGAGGTTACTAAACTCTCTCTGTAATATATATTTCTTTTTCATTAACCAGATGTTACTTCCAAGAAAAAAAATTGGCCCTATGAAAATTCGGCACTTCGCCTCAATCCTTTATTCGAGAAAAAAAATGAAAATAAAATTGATTTAAGAAAAAAATTGAGCAACCGCATTGATACAGACTTAATACAAAGGGTGAATGAAAAGGTGAATCGAGAAATTCTTGAAGTAGCGAAAGAACAATTAAGCCGCCCATCTCCTACAGTTGACGCAACGACTGCTAAAGAAATAAAAAATGTCTTGAGTTTGGTTCTCGAGCAGACCAATAAGCTTCAGAATCAATTACCACGTTCAGTGTGGGATCGCATCGCGCCACCTGAAACCGATCAAGCTCAGTTAAAGAAGGATCTTGATGACGATCCGTTATTGAAAGGTCGATTTGTACAAGAAACCCGTGCTCAAGATATCGTTATCACGGCGGCGAACAAGGAATATTTGGAGACTGGAGATTCTAAACCAAAATTCAAAAAATATCACAATTTAGCACCACTAGAGCCAGATACAGTGATGCCGATGTCGGCAAAGTCATCCGCCAACAGAGGTAGACAACAAAATCAAAATAATTCATGGAATAGGAATAAAAGTTTTGATAAAAATCGCTGGAATGACGCGGGATCTATGAGGAAGCCGACATCCCCGATGAAAAGACAGGATTTATCATTTAGACCTCGAATATCACCGAATAGATTTTCACCGAAGGGTCTATTAATGTCGCCATCGAGGCGTCCGTGCTCGCCACCTAGGAGGCATCTTCCTCCAGATAGGCCCTACGAAGCACGTGATTCTTCTTCGCATCATGAATATTCTCCTCCGAGACGGCCAGCGTCACCGTTAAGACATATGTCGTCCTCGTCCGGTGGTAGACTTCAATTAACACCACCGAGACGTTCGTTCTCGCCGCTTAACCGAGCTACATCCCCGCCGAGACGACCAATGTCACCGCCAAGACGATCAATGACCGGCCGACCGATGTCACCTATACGACGTCATATATCGCCGCCGAGACCACAGTTGTCTCCACCGAGAAGACAAATGTCACCGATAGAAATATATGATTCGCCTACAAGACAGATGTCTCCCATGAGGAGACCAATATCCCCTATGAGGCGGACAATGTCGCCTATGGGCCACCAAATGTCTACAGACAGAAGACCTGTGTCGCCGGTCGGTAGAATGATGTCTCCGCCAAGATCACGAGACATAGTACCACTACCGAGGCATCACTCACCTGGCACGAGACGTTTCTCGTCTCCAAGGCGACAGCAGTCCCCGCCGAGGCGTCAGAGCCCGCCACAGAATAGATTCGCGGACGAATGGGATATACCGAGCCGCGGCGCTATCGAACAGAGTAGCACCTGGCAACGATCCGTTAACGATAGATCCGAGAACGTTTGGCGTAACGAGAGACAATCAACTTCGAGCGGGAACTGGCAGGCTTTATCCGATAACGACAGATATTGTAAACCGACCAACCAAGAGAAGTCCTGGGACGCCAGAGATTCCTCGTTTCATGGAAATTCGTGGGGCTCTAAGCAATCGCTCGCGAAACCTGGTATGAAGGAATCTTGGCAGACTTCGGACAATCGATGGCCCGGTCCATCTAGATCGAGCGGTGATAATTGGAATCGCAGCAAGGAAAGTTTAGGTGGCCGTGGCAAAGAGCCCTGGATGAATACGGACAAGTCACGATCATCATGGGAACAATCCAACGATTCTTGGAATCAAGGAGACAAGGACGATTGGAACGATCTGCCGGAAGATGCACGCGATCCTTGGGGTGATGATGGTAATCCCGGGTTAAAAGAAAGATGGATGAATCTGGATAATCAGATTCCTTCATCATCGTCCGGTTGGTCGAGAGAGGCTGACAAAGGGGATCCGTGGACAAAGTCGAAAGACAGTTGGCAAAACAAATCGCAAGCTTTTCCGGGAAAACAACCATGTCAAAACAGTGGTAATCCGAACATAAACGAATCGCGTTGGTTACCTCTGAACGATGCGTCTAAGAAAGGAGCACCATTATCGACCAATTGGCAGGGAGGTAACAATGTTGCAGCATGGCAGTCGTCAAACTACAACTTTCCATCACAATTGCAACGGCCCTTTATGACCAATCCCTTTCATAAGGATCGGCGTTAAATACGACATTTTGTTGTTAACCAAATTAATAATTATTTAGATTTTGCTTTTAATTACCTTGAGAATACTTTGGCTTGTGACACGTAAAAATTCTTTTGGATTTACTGTTTAATTTACAATTTTTTACAGTAACTACGTGTTGATGAGTTAAGTAAACTTATGTAATCGCAAATTATATATATATATATATATATATATATATATGTTAGAATAGTTGTTTCTTTGTAATTGAATTGCGATTTTGTGACACCACATGTGATTTTTTTGTATTTACTCTTGTTCAAGTGACAAGTTAAAATTCATTAATGATACAATTTACTGTTAACTAGTTATTTCAATAAAAGTTTTTTTTTTTAACATATTCCAACAATTGATTGTTACTTTTGAAGATAAAAATAGGCTGCATGCTTATCAAGTATTGTACATACATAATTTTGCATAAACAAAGTTGATATATCTAATAACAGCCAAATGTATCTCTCACTGAATGATTTCTGAAAATAAATTACATTGGAGCTTACATGTTATGAATAAAATTCTAAAATATAGGACAATGTGTCTATTATATGTAATCTAAATATATAATAATCTAAATATGACAGTTGTAAAATTAAATTAGTTCCTATAAAATATAAATTGAGCATACAAAAACATTACTAATGTTTGTGCGTTTTCAATTGTTAATATTTTAAAATATTAAAAATTAAAAATTTATGCTCTCACATACACAATATATATATAATATTTTGATATAAAATGTGTATAAGTGTGTATTCAATATTTTTCTTTTTCACATAAAATTTCTATTTATAAACAAGCGCAGTTTATATTTTTATATGCTACATAAGTCAAATATGACAGAAATATAAATATGGAAATATATAAGAATATACATGTGTGAGCTTTGTACAGTTTTGAATGTAGCATCTACTCCTCATTTCTCGTCACGTGACCGCTTTTAGTTCACTCATATCCGAGTCCGATGATGAGTGGCGCTGAAACTGGTACCCACATTTCCAAGATGGAGGTTGTGTATCTTGGAGAAACCGGTAACGACGAGAAATGTTCCTGACAAAGGTACTTTGATGAAAATCAATGTGACATTAATTCGATTGTAGATTAAACGTAACCTGTGTTATTTAACCTTTTTTTGTTAGATACCGTTTCTCCTCAAGAATACTCTCACTGGTGTCGTTCAATGTGAATCAAAACACACTGGTGTTCTCGTGCGTGAATTTCTACGAGACAACACATCCCTCGTGAAATTTTCAACATCGATACGACAACAGAATGAACAAAATGAGCAGCAAGATACGACAAGGGAACAGTCATCTTCACTTTCAACGAACACGGTAAATTCTATGAAAAATCTGTCATTTTTCTATCGATTTGTTTGACTGCATTCGTATAACAGGGTTAACTCTTCTTTCAGGGCACACCAGATAAGTTATACAAAAAGATCGAGATTGAAGTCAGAGGAAATGACCCAGCGGTATTGAAAAGTTATGGAGAATTTGCAGTGATGGCTGCAAATTATTTAAATATTGAAGTATATAGAAAGTAAGTTCATCAATTAATTGACTTTGGTTAACATTTGGCTTATTACTTAGAAGATATATCAAAATATATCTTTATAATTACAGCACAGCACCACGTAAAGCTATTCATGAACGGTGGACACTGCTAAAATCTGCTCACGTTCATAAGAAACATCGAGTTCAGTATGAAATTAGAACTTATTATCGTTACCTGGATTTTTTGAAATTAACTGGATCAACAGCAGATACTTTTATAGAATATCTTCAAAGAAATTTACCAGAGGGAGTGGCAATGAAAGTGACCAAGGTTAAAATCTTGCAATTTAAAAAAAAGAATTATTTTTTTTATGTTTCAATCTTTCTTATGTATTATTTTTGCAACTTGTATTTATCTAAGGATTTCTGTTTACAGGTTGAACTACAAAAGTTACCAGAGAGTATAGCTGCAATGAGTAAAGTATAACTGTGAACAATTGTTTATATTATATAACTTCTGTATTGTAGATAATTTCCTGATATAAATTACAAAGAAAATACACTTGAGATGTATTTATAATACAATATTTAGTATTCGAAAATTTAATTGCGACAAAAATAATCTCTTACAAGTTATCAATATAATAATAGTAAAAAAAAAATAGTATGAAAAGATGCGGCAATTTTTTGGATAAATGGTTGCAACATAAAGGGTACCGCGGTTTTATTTAAATTATTACAAATAATTATAATAGGTTACGGCAATTTCTGTGATAAATTTAAACTTCGCGCAAGTCAAGCGTCGTTAGAAAAGTGTTAAGTTACAGATTTGATGATCACTACACGTGGTGACGGGTCGATTTTTCCGCCCGATACATCATGCGCAAGTTCCGGTAACGGATTCTTTCTCTTGAAGGCCGACGGTCTACCTTGGGATGTATCTATATTGAGGGTTCTGAGGGGTGTATCTGTCAAATGCTTGCTCGCGATTCGACGTGCATGTCCACTACCGCGTCTCCTCATATGAGTCATACGTCGGTAAATACCGCTCGAAGTTTCAGATCGAGTAGCGTCGGTTAGGGTCGTTGCTGCGAAAATCTCGGGATCTCTCTGTTGTATTTGCAACCGAGAGGACGAATCAGCCTCGGTTTTACGCGAACTGACACCTTCCCCGTTCCTGTGTTTCCTAATTAATTCCACGGTAGCTGTACATCTGTGCAGTATATATTCATTGTCTGAAATGAAATTTTCATATTAATTTTTTAAATTATCTAATTATTAAATTATACATCGACAATTTATAAATAAATCCAATACATTGATTTAATCATGTTTTTCAATTATTCAACTGCGTATATTGTGAGATGTAGAAACTGATATGACGTAGGCAACAACAATGAATTTTAAACATACTCAATGACATTTTTGCTGATTTATGTACATGATTTTATGAAAACTTGTATTCAGTAGAAGTAATATATTATCACATATGTACATACGCATATTAATTAAGTAACATATTCAGAAGATGCGTAAAAAAAGATTTTAAAACTATTTGAATTATATTTTTACCTTTTATGAAATATTTTTTTAGGTAAATGTTATAGATTTTATTTGGAAAAAGATAGTTGTAGATAGATGTAGATTTTTCTTGAGATATATATATATATATATATATATGTAAACAATATTAATTTAAAATACATTTAAAAACTTTATTCATGAGGCAATATAATCTTATTTGGTCGAATATTGAATAATTATAATATTTACTTATTTGAAACTTACTTGAGCGTTTTGAGCGATGATGACAACCTGCCAAAGAGTCACGGGCCCAAATAAAGACTATTAAAATAACAGCCACTTTTTTCAGTATCATTATTTATCACGAGATTTTGATAAGTAGATACGGTTAAATGTGATGAAGAATTAAATTAACATTCGGTAAATTTTTACTGAGAGTTAAGTACAGTTTGAATTTTATCTGCCGATTATACGAGAATAAGAAATCGTGGTAGCTACCGTGAGAGCTATCGATCGACTGTCCGCGAGGAAAAAGTCTCGTCGTCGTAGAAGAGGGAACGAAACCGGACAAGACGAAGTTGAAGCCGAAGGTGAGGTCGTTCGACTTTGTGGAGATCTTACGTGCTACGATAGTACACGTGCGTGCTGTAGTAGATGTTAAATTAATTGGCTCTCCGACAGAACACATCAAGCACGACAGTACGAAGCAGACGGAAGAAAGACCGCATGATGCTCCTTTTTTCTTGTTTCCGAGGTAAACCGGTTTGAAAGATGGACCAGGTCGAAAGTCGGCACATTGCGTTTGAATTATTCTTTTTTTCTATGTCTGGTTTCCTTATATGTTGTTTAAAAAAATATTTATGTCAACATCAAAGTATGAAACTTTATGTACGATCTTAGAATTAAGTTCTTCGTATAAGTTTGAGATAATGTTTGCCGGGAAAGCGAAACTTTCGAGTAAAATCAAGTCTGATTTTACACAGGATGACCTTGATAGCCAGTTGCCATAATGTATCAAATCTAGTACGGTATTTTTAGCTCTGTTAGATATGTACATTATTATGTTTCATGCAATAATGATGTAATGATGTAAACTTCGAATTATAACTATATATAAAATTGATTTTTTTTTAAATTCTTATATCTATATAAAATTACAACAAGAAATACAGCAAATATACTTCTTTATTTTTTTTTTTTTGTATAAGGATATAAAAATTATGTGTTAACAAAGAGATGAGAGAAATAAAATGCATTGTTAAAAAAATATTATGTAGGGAAAGTTATAATTAGCAAAAACATATCTATGAATCTAATGATATTGCTTCGGAAAATCTGTTTTGCTAAACGTGGAAAATATGTCCTTCGTAAACATCGTTCAAGAAATTTTTATCTTCATGTAGGAACATTATCAGAAGATGATCGTCTGAGCGGTTAATGGAAAGAGCATTAAAGGTAGAACCAGCTCCGGGCGACCCTGAATTCACTTTCCGTTTTCGCGGATAATATCGTTCACTCTCTTTTGCGAAGAGAAACAATGCACTACAATTACAAAATTCTTGAATTGCGTTACATGGGAAAAAGTACTTTACACATCTTGCAATGAGATTCTCAAATACTGTAATATAATATTACTAACAAAGTTGTAATCTTTCGTCATCGTTGAATCAGAAAAAATGATCAATTTGCCGACTTTTATTGATGTTTAACATAAGAGTATCATAATAGTTAATTGCGTATACAAATACATCATCAAAAAAGTCTTGGAGATCAATCATTAGAAAAATAAGAATGATAAGGGTAGGATAAAAAATGAGTTACATATGGAACGTGTTAATTTAATGAGACCATACTTTAACGTAATCTATCGCAAAAGCAGTCTTTTCGCCATTGTTTCGTCTCCAGCTTGGTAGCCATTCGTTTCGTTTGTTCCAGAATTTCAACATTGCCTATAATCGAAAATTAGTTAATGTATGTATATATATATATATATATTCTTTAAGTAATTATTTTGAAAATCAATCATATATTCTACTATTTTAAGAACAGAAATTATATGTATATAAAACATCGAATAATATATAAAATAAAGGATCTGTACCTTAGCCTCCTGATTCCTCCATGGTTTTGGCAATCCAGAACTGATCGTGTTATCCGGGAATACACGCACTCCACCCGCACCAACACCGAGAGTGATATAGAACTATTATAAGAAAAAAATTATAAACACAATTTTTTAAGAAGCATATTTCTTGAAATGTGTATATATGTATATTCAGTATATATTATCTTTAAAATTAATTCATTCTCGCGATATAAGATAAAATAAACATACAAGGTGTCCGGTAAAGATTGAACACTTGTGAGCAGGTAGAGCGCATTAAACTGAAGAGAAAAGTCCTTTACCATTTTGGGATTTTCGCAGTAATTATTGAGAAATTAATTAAAAAATATCCACCAATTCGTATGAGTATTAGCACGTGGCGAGAAAAGCCAGCCCGCTGTCACGCGGTTGCTTGTCGCACGCATAGTACAGCGTGACAGCAGGCTGTCTGTTTTCGCGGAGCGCTAATATATTGGCGCGAATTGATCGATATTTGTTAATTAATTTCTCAATAATTATTGCGAAAATCGCAAAATGGTAAAGGACTTATCTGTTATTCAACTTAATGTGCTCTATCTGTTCACGAACGTTGATTCAATCTTTACCGGACACCCTGTATATAAATATTTCCGGAAGATTACAACATATGTTTACTACAGGGTCATATTCAAAGAACCGGACTAAAATGATATTCTGATTTGGTCATGGTTAAGGTCATTCATATAATAATAACTGTTTCGGTTTCTTAATCAATGAAAAGTCGAAACTATTTGAGTTATGATTGGCATCGCGCATACATTACAGTTTCTCCAAAATTAATTTTCTCTTTTTATATTTTTCTATTAAATTAAATATAATTCTTATTTACAATTTCTACTTTTTATTTATATTTTATAATTTATAAAATTTATTAACTTTTTATTTTCTTTATATTAATAATAAATTTTATATATTTATAATAAAAAAGTATAAAAAATTCTATCTCCAAAATGATACTTTTTATTTATGATTCTGCTATCATAATATTTGTAAAATTTTACACAATTATGATTTTTTGATTTAACTAAAAAAAATTAATTATCATCGGTTCTCCTCAGTTTGATCTAATTAAAAAAAAATTGTTCCCACATATAATTATATATAGCTATATATGTTATATAGAAATGTATGTCCTTCTCTTCTCTGCCTTCCTATATACATATATTCTTTTTTTTATATATTATGTTTGTTTTTGCAGGACAAATTATAAAAAGAATAATTGAAATATAAAAAAAAGAGATCTAGAAATATTCTATATATAATTATATAAATTTATATTTGATTATATATAATTTTTTCCGGAAGCTCACTTACATCTGTTTTATAGCAAAATACTATTTGTGTACAGAAATAAAACTTGAGATGTAAACTAATGTTACCTCTTGATCGAATGGTGCATTTTTCCTGTCTGCATTGGGACCACTCATCCATCCTTCTTCATCAGGTCTTACTTGGCCAATCTCCTCGCCATCAACCAAAAACGTAAAGCCGTCGCTGGTCCAGATGGTCGTGTATACGTGGAAATCTTGCGTCCATCGCGGTCCGAATTCGTGTAACTTCGACACAAGGATTTCCTGAACGTTTGTAGGAGACATGCCTACTCTCACGCCAAAATCCAATCTTCGGGTGTCGTAAATTTTCGAAACATCCGTGGCATTCACCAGGTTCTCGTTGCCTCGCGACATACCCAGAAGAACACGGCCACTAGCATAATTCGCACCGTACGTACTATATTTTGGTTCAAGCCACATTTCTGATAAAATTACATTAAATGATGTATAGTTTTTGATTTCTTTTATTTTTTATTTAGCGTTATAAACTATATTAATTAATATCATGCGTTATAAATTAATTAATATGTATTATAACGAATTTGATTATGCAATAGATTATGATTAGATTCTTTCAAAAATTTCTTGGCAAC
This sequence comes from Anoplolepis gracilipes, assembly GCF_047496725.1. Taxonomy (NCBI): domain Eukaryota; kingdom Metazoa; phylum Arthropoda; class Insecta; order Hymenoptera; family Formicidae; genus Anoplolepis; species Anoplolepis gracilipes. The sequence goes on along the minus strand of NC_132970.1, from coordinate 18,066,347 downwards.
TTTATATGAATTTGCCTTGTAGAAAAGAACCATCTCATCGTGTTAAAAATAATAAAGATTCCAGAAAATAAAAATTTCAAACTTAAATATTTATAATTAACAAGACAGATTGAATAAAACTTTTTGACATACAAAATTGTTATATTGACAAAGGAATGGAAAATTTTCTGACATTCCATCATGGATGAAACATCCCTTTATTCTATATTGCATAATATAAATTTTTAAAAATGATCTCGTACGTAATAAATCAGATTATTTATAATTACCTGGATATAGCCAATCGCCCTGAGGAAACCTCGCACGTATTTCGATTCTTCCGTATCGCAAAACGAAACGTTCCTTCGTGGTAAGACGCGCGGATATAACAGGTGGCAAAATACTATAGGATAATGCTCGTCGCGAACATTCGTCGGGAATCGTGCTAGTACACCTGAAAAAAGAATAAATTATAAACAAAAGAAAGAATATACCGAGAATTTTTATTAAATAAAGAGAGATCGTATATATCGCTGATTAATACATATATTTACCTATTGAGTTGTATTCTTCCGAAAGCAGTCGCGTTTTCACCGTACAAATCTTCTAATATAACCGGCTTTATAAGTAACTGACCATCGTCAATTTGCACAAGCTGCTGATGGTTTTCATTGTGATATACGCAGAACTCGTAGTCCTAATTTCAAAAATATTTTTATATTTAACGAAAAATTATTTTTGTTTAATGAAAAAAAAGGAGAATATAACATGTATCAAACGTTTTGTGCTTTCATCATACGATCGCATTTTAATCTTATTTTGTATTTTTTTCTTAACAATTCTGAAATGACCTCTGACCTCAGACTTAATGACTCACCGGGGTTAAAGACATTTTTATTTCGCGTTTCCACAATGATGCGTTGAAAGAATTGAAATTATCCTCAAGCAATAGTCGACCTCTACTCGGAATTTCATATTTTGATGTAGTGCTCCATGTAGTTTCTTGACTAGCACTCCCTGAGCCATTTCTTTGATTTTCCGTAGCTGTTAATCCAAAAAAATCGTTATCACATCACCATAAGATTATCGTCTTATACTTTCATTGACTCGTATAAATCATAAATCATGTAGATAATCTTACAAGAATACGTCCACGTCTGGACGTTGTTTTTGTGATGAGTTCCATCCACTTGCGCATAAGTCCAATAATAAAGTATATCTCCATTTTTTATAGTCACTTCCGGATCCTCGAAAATCCAGCGGCCGTTTGTCGCTAAATAAACATTACCAGCGACTTTGCCGTATTCGTTAGCGCCAATTGCTTCATTTACGTTAGAGTGAAAACCAAATAATCTTAAGCCTCGTGCATCTATTAATCATAATGCATTTATAAGTATAAAAACAACTTTTATCTTTTATCGTAATTCTTATAAACATTAGCATTCGTGGTTTATAATATAATTGTATTCCTAATATTTTTAATTATCTCATTATTTATTCTTTTCTTCTTTGTTATTTTGCACAATTTTATACACACATACACATATACATATGTGTGTGTTAAAATATAAAATTTAGATGCAACATTACAATTAAAGGAATTATTTGTTATGACTTAAAACTTTTTTAAAAATTGCATATATAGTCATTACTTGATACTACATGTATGTGTGTTAAAATGAGATATGTCAGCATTCTCAGAAAAACCGCTTAACATCGTCACATATGCTTCTTACATTAACAATTCGTCTGGGTTATCCCAGGAAATCCCCCAAAGTAAAGATGATTGAAATGCGGATCCTTATACTTGTATGCGTTAAAAATTAATGATTGATAACGTTGATAATTTCAATAATTTCAATAAATGTCAATGTTACTTAAAAAAAACGCAAACAATCGTAGAATATACATATATGTTAGTTTATTCTTCTCACATGAGTTTGATACTTAAAATAAATATTCAACTTGACACGACCCTGGTGACGCTTTTTTGATAATATATACTGATAGTGATTGCGATGTATGTTGTATGCGTGCGTATTACATAAATCATCGTAATTGAGTCATGTGTAGTATTTGATATATTTTTGCGCAAAATGCATTTTTTATAAATTCTCAGCAAGTTGAGTAAATTACCAATAATAAAATAAATTAATGAGAAACAACGCAGTATAGAAACGCGTAAAAGCAAGAATTTCTAATTAAAAAAAATTTATTCTAAATTTATAATAAATGAAATATTTTTTTACTTTAATTGGAAATTCTTTCTTTATTTACGCGTTTTATCTGCGTTGGCTTTCATTAGCCTGTTTTATTATTAATAGTTGTAATATTTATAACTTTATTTGTATTCTTAAGCAAATTACTAGATATTTTTATGATTTATAGACAATTTATTGTCGATATTTTTATCATTATATTATTCCATACACTACATTAGATGTATATCAATCTTTTACATGATTACAAAATGACAATAAATGCAACAATTTTAATAATTATTTCTTTCTTGCAATTTAATTAGAGGTTTTTAATGTTATAATTTAAAATAATCATTTTTTTACAATAGTTTTTCAAGCAAGAGAAGCTAAATAATTGTAACTTGAACTTGATGAGACTTTCCGATTTAATCTTCCCAGAAAATCCTTTTGTTTTTAATGCTTAAAATTATTATATTTTTTCTCCTCTCGAAGAAAACTTTATAAATCTCTAATTAAACTTACCGGGTATAGAAACTCGAAGACCTTGCGGCTTTAGTACTTCGATGGTCGGATCTGGCAGCACGTAGGGAAACACCGGTTTCGCGAATATACATGCTAATGCGAACGTTAGCCGAAGTATCGCGAGATCAGTTCTGGAGGAAAACATGTTTATGATTACTGATTCTCGACGTTGAAGTCGCGATATTTATTAAGCGGTTCAGATTTGCGTAAAATTCAAAGAAAGATGACTGATACGCGCAAGCGTGTATCTTAATGCATTGATAGATTCGCTTATACTAATCTTCTAGTGCGTATGTATCATGTTCCTCCTTACCCGGTCTCTTCTTGCTTTCTTTTATATTCGTCGTAGTCGTGTAAATTCTGCCTCGATGTTTATCTCAGGGATTCCCCCACAGATTCAACCATTTAACGAATGTAAAATCATTTAAAATTCCTGGATAGTTTATTTAGTCATCTTTGGAGATTCATTGATATTTTCGTATAAGCACAAAACAAGGAAAATACAAAATTTTTTTAATGTACTGATAACGTATTAAAGTTGCTATCGGTAATTCAAAAAATTTTTGCATTTTCCTTGTTCTGTGCTTTAAAAAAGAACATTGTTTTGTTTCTTAAAATTTTATTGTATTTTTGACACCCTGCAACTTGATAAAAAAATTTCTCTCGAAAAATTTAAGTCAAATTCCATAAACTATAACATTTTGCCTACAAAATGCTTTTTTTTAAACTTTCCTACAATTTTTTTTTGGCCGAGATATATAATTTTGAAACTAAATCTGCATGTTGTCGATACTGGGCGAAAAATTATGGCAAACAAAAAATTAAAAAAACATTTTAAAGCTTGAAATTTCAGCTTTAAAGTGCTATCGATAGTTTTTTTAAATTTTTAATTCTTTTTAGTATTTATACATATACTATTAACAAAATAAGAAATTCAGAAAATTTAAGGGCTTAATAATTTTGTCAATGGCTGTATTCTCGAAAAAATTTATCTTCTTTCTTTCTCTTTCGGTAATTTTATTATCATGTTCGACAAAAATATGTTTACAGTCACGCGGAATTTGTTTACTGAAATTGTCACATTCTTACATAACGTGTGACAGTAGCTTTCGTCAAGTGAATTCCGTGCGACCGTAGCTCCAAATATTAAATTTTAAAAATTAGAAATTTTTTTTTATACAAAAAGTTATTTATTATATGTCTTGATAACTGCTGATCTTACTTTTTAGTAAAATTTCAATAAAATGACATTTATTAATTAATGATAACATTTTAAAAGATTTGTTACAATATTATATATTATTACTTGATTTTATACTAAATGCTTTGGAATAAAAAAATATTTATTGTTTGATTTGCTGGACCTGCGCAGTAGGTAACATCATGCACGCGGTGGTAAGCCAACACAGCGATGTAAACATGTGTCAGATGTGTCAGAAAATTTCGTTATAAGGGGAGAGTTTGTTTAATCGATAAAACTTCAAAGAGACTGTTTATCATGTTGCCTATCGTAACGAGATCTAATATAATCTCAAGGTTATCTTGTAGCTTGTTAAGCAAGACTTTGATTAAAAAGCGAATTACACAACTGAACAAGTGCAAAAGCTCTGTTCGAGGTTATGTCAACCTTGATTCGACACATTTTTCGAGGAAAAATCAAATATTACAATCATCTCTAAAAAATTTTAGTTCAAGTACTGAACACTCGACAGAACAGTGAGTATCTTTATATTAATTATGCTATTTTATAAATACTTAAATACTTAATATTTGTGTGTAAAAAATTGTTGAAAATTCTCCATTATTTATGTAATTTTATTTTATTAGCGCACTTAGCCCCGTGCAATATGAGAAGATCTGTGATGAAACTTTAGACTCATTAACTGAATATTTTGAGGAGTTAATTGAAACAGCGGCGCATTTGCGAGATGCAGATGTATCTTACGGAGTATGTGAATATTAGTTACAGAATCTATAATTGCCATTTGTATGTGCATGTAATAATATTTGTAAAATTTTTGCTGCAGGATGGTGTACTGACTGTAATATTCGGTGAGCCACATGGTACTTATGTTATAAATCGCCAGACACCAAATAAGCAGATTTGGCTCTCTTCTCCAAAATCAGGACCAAAACGTTATGATTTTATAAATGGCCAATGGATATACAAACATGATGGCAAAACATTACACGAATTATTAAATAATGAAATACCAGCAATTGTGAACACTCGAGCATGTTTTGATAAATGTTCCTTTAGTGGTAAAGAAAAACAAGATACGTAATTAATGGTTTTTCTTCTGAAAAATAATATCAACAGGGATTTAATTATGAGTGTCTCTATAATTTTATTTATTTAATTCTATGTGAAACTAAAGATTAAATTTATAAAAAATTGTACATAAAACTAATATTAAAATAAGTGAAGGAAATTTCTCTGTAATATATGTATATATATATAGACGCTACAGTGTAAACTTCATGTGAGTAATTTTAATATATCAAGTAATCAAATATTATTGCATTGAATTTTTTTACATTGGCACATATACACTATTGTTATTTATGCTTTAGATTGCAATATATATATAGAAAATGTTGAAATATGCAAGTTATTTTAAAAAAGGCTTACATCGCACATTATGCAATATATACTAGTTGTATATGAATATTTTTACATTCTTGAAAATTTAAACATATATATACATGTTTACATAACATTTAGTTATATACTTTAAATTATATTAGTTATATATAATTTTAGTTATATACATGGTGTCATTATTATTACAAACATAATCTTTCCACGCAATCATCTCTCTAACTATTTGTTGTTAAAAAAAAAATGTTTTAAATAGAACTTATTCTGTTTCGAGGACAGTCTTATTATGGACAAGTCTTGTCTGGGTAGAGGTGTCTCCGAGATTGTAAGGTGATCTTTCCCTTTATTTTTTAATGAAACTATATTTTTATTTGGGCTAGGTATGTAGCCCAGTCCGAGACGAATTCATTGACTTTTGATATATTAATCTTCCAAAGTCGTTCAAGATTGTTTACCATTTAAATTTTTTTCGTTGAATGGCTACAAGATTTTCCTCGCCGCAGAAATTTATTATAAACATACTCGTGACACTGATTCACACAAATGATGCGACCTATCAGTATTTTTACAAACATGGAGCATATCTGCTGATAGAGCATTACACCATTTTAATGGAATCAATATTATTTTGACTCCCACTAAGATTCTTGGATTTGACGTCTCTAAATTTTTTCTTCCAAAGCTATGTAAAAGATAAAGCTTACCAAGAAGAACCCACCATCCCAAATAATACGAAAAATATAATATGTTTGGTTGACAAATACTTGCCAACAAACCAAGATAACTATTATAAGGATATACAACTGTCATTCAGGGACAAAATAAAGTGTGATAGTAAAGATCATCTTTTTGTATACAGAAGATAAAGAATATTTTTAAAACATTCAGCGAAAGAAGAATTTAAAAGATGATAAATGATCTTGAAGACTTTGGAAGACCAACATATCATAGGTCAATGAATTTGTTTTGGACGCTTAGCTAACGCCTACACGTTTAACTAAACCAAAATATATAGTTCCATAAAAAAAATAAATAAAAATCACCTTGAAATCTTGGAAGCACCTCCACCCAGGCAAGATTTGTATCCTCCGTAATAAAATCCCTCTCAAAACACAATAAGTTCTATTTATTATTTTTTTATTATTTATATATTTATATAATAATAATTTTTAATCTAATTTATTATTAATATAAATATACACAAAACAAATGGAGTGCGCGTTTATAATATTCTAGTATGTAAAAAACTATATAAAAAGCTATGTAAGATAAGCGCATTTTTAATTTCAATTACGTTGCACCTACATATAAATTTGCTTATGCATATAATACAAAATTATGCATGAGACGATTAACTCAATGCTTGGAGTGTAATTATTTTTCCTACATTATTTGATAGAGAGCAAAAATGGAGATTATGGAAGATGGGAATTTGGTTGATCGCGTAAGAATTTTACTACAACGAGATATGCAATATTACCAGGTACCTATTAGCTAGTCATTAAAATAGTAAATTGTATTATATCTGTTTTTATCTGTTATATTTTATATATGTTTGTAAAAGGTATATAAAGTGTATAATGTCGAAACGCTTTGTTATAAGTTTTTGATGTATGACATTATATATTTTATTTATATTGACATATTGAATTGCAAAGTTGATTTATTGCTCACGATCTTGAAACTGAAATATAGACATGCGAATAATTCAATTATTTGTCATTATTACGTAGCGTTGTTTTGTAATAGACACGCGATCTTTAAATCGATTTAATAACGAATTTAATAGATGTTTTAGTGAAATATAAACTTGAATTGTTGGTTCGTATCCGATAATAATTATTCTAAAAATACCTAACTCCGTAATTAACACTCATCTCGTATAACATTGTAATTTGCGATGTAGGAAATGCAAACCGTTCTGAGGGAACCGCTATGTTTACGCATTAGCGGCGGAAAACTCGATTTTCCACGACACGCTTCGTTCGCTGCGATAAAGATCGTCACGTGGTGGGAAGCGGATTTTGCAACCGCTTTCAAGTGCGCTTCTGGTTTAAGCTCCGCCGAAAACGAAGGCGCGTCCAGCGTCGACAGCGAGGACGGTGTCATTAAGCGGATCCAGCCGTCCGATTTTATTCTTCTCGTTGTCGACACCGCTGAACAATTGCTAGGTACATTTTACCTCGGTAACGAGAAATGAAATGAATATTTATATATTTAAAACACTAAGTATCTGGCATAATATAAATAAAACAAAAAAAAATAGATTGTGAATAGTAATAAAGGAAAATTATTAATAAAAAGATACATAAATATAGTAAACTCTTTATAAATATAATTTAAATGCCAAATGCAGCTGTTCTGATTATCACACATGTTAAATCTTTAATTTCCAACGTTTTTATTAATATTCTGTAGTAAACAATAATTTAATATATATTTTTATTTTTGAAGATTATTTTAAATTGGGTAAGAAATATATACACGAAGTATTATATCCCGAAGAGGTTTAATTCATGTTGAAAGATTCCTTTCGAATTGGTGGAATAGTATCATAAGATCTTAAATTAGATCTTAAATTAAATTCCCTGTTGACTTCATAGCCCTCTTTTAATTTACTTTGTTTTATATCTATCTCACTCAGCCAGAAAGTTGTGTTTGACTTGGATAATTTTTTGATAGTGCACGATTTTGTAAAAGCAAACTTAAAAGAAGGAACGAGAGATAAAACGGTGCTTCTCTTATTTTTCCATTTTCAGAACATCTACATATGTTGATTCAAGAATCCTTGGATCACGCCGATCTCACTGTACTCACTGCAACTTTGGGTGCAGCAGCACTGATACGAAATTGCTTATGGTGTTACAATCAACATACAAAAGGAAAGATTTCTTCTCAATCGAGGTGCTTCTTTACATTATGAAAGTTTCAGCATTTAATTGATTGTTATTTTTTTACTTTTAAATTATATATAGAAAATTTTTTTTAAGGCAGAATATCCGCAAAATAAATTTTAAATAGGTTTTTTATCTCAATCACACAAAGTTTCCCTAATAATCTACCATCTTTTTTCAAATACAAAATAAAATTTTGCATATCGTCGATAAAAAAGGCAGAATAAATTTTATATAACACACATTTTATAATTAGATTACATAACATAATATTATTAATTATAAAAATAATAAAAATAATTAATTATATTATAAATATATACATATAATTATAAAAAATATATATATATATAGTATATAGTCATATATATATATATATATATATATATATATATATATATATATATATATATATATGTGACTGGAGAGAAAGAGAATCTTTATTTTTTTCTTAAAATTAATAATAGATTAAATTAATAATAATAAAGAACATTTCTTGAGCTCTTTTACTTATTTAAAGTCAAATAACTTTTATATAATCTTTTGAATCCTATTATTTTTTCTCTTGGTAGTGAAAAAATTAACAAATCTCACAAAGCATTTCACGAGATGGCCGAAGCCGTGGCAGAGAGATTGCTCGATCTACACTGTAGATTAATTTCCTTGTACATCCTTAACGAAGCAGACTCTCTCAGTTGGCATAATAACAAACCGTTCTTTGAAAAAGAGCGATGCTCCTACGTTATACAGATGTGGTGGTTGTATATGCAAGGTAAAAACTAACACTTGGTTTCCTAACGTTTTTTTCCGAGTACTTGAATTTCAATAGACGGTATTTTATAGAGACAGGTTTATAACACGTTCCAATATCACATTTGCAAAATACGAATATGCTAATATTTTCAGGTACTAAGGCGGATTTATGGAACACAGTCTCACCTAAGATGGCACAGCGTATATTTTCAGAAATGCTAAACGAGTCCCTATCTATCATAACGACACGATTTATTCATGTAAGGCCGCGATATATCACTAGTTTCGATTAATATTTCAATTTATTCTGTTCTTTTATCTTTTTCTGTGTAGAATGCTTTATTGTTACCATGAATCATTCAAATGAAACTCGTTTGAACGAACGCGAAATTAATTTATTGATTGATCTGTTTTCTTATAATTTGAGCATGCATTATGCATTCGTCTGCAATGTATTAAAGTGTAACGCTCGAGTGTCATTTGTGTGTGATTAAGTAAGGTAGAATAAATTTAAAAAACACAAATAATAAAATTCTACAGGGTCGACCGACAGTGGCGCGAGCAGAACAATTTTGGTCGGACGCCTTTAATGTGCTCTGCTGTACGGGATATCTAGCTTTAGGCGCATGTGTCGATGGTGATGGAATGATAGGTACACGACCGAGTAATTTACCTACAGCGATAAGAGATATACATGCGAAATGTAATGAATTATTAATCTGCTTGCTACTTAGGGGCACTCCTCTCAAAGAATTGTATCAGGTATGGTCTCTAGAATATCAGGCTCTTAAAACATTTTTCAATCAATTAAACATAATAATAAAAGCACACACATTTTTATTAAATAAATCAATTAAGTAAATGTAATTATTTAAATTAAAATGTGTTCTAATATGTTAAAATTATATAGAGCACTCAAACGATTGTATCGGGTCTCTCCACAGTATCAGGCTTTTAAAATATTCTCCAATAAGTTAAACATAGAAAAAAATACATTATTTTTATTAAACGTAATTATGTAAATTAAAATGCGTAATTTAAAATTATACAGACAACGCACAGAAAGATAAAAAAACGCTACTGATCGATTAAATTCGAAATTTGCGCGATATTGAAATGTGTAGATTTAATACGATAAAGAAATTACTTTTTTAAATGTTAAACGATAAAGTAATTACGTTATTCAGATCTTTCGGCATGGATTGGAAAATTTGGCGATACTGCGACCACGACGCTGTCCGGCTCCTTGGCTATTAATATGCGCTCCGAATTTATTAGGATTAGACGCGACTGATTCTCTAGCCGATATGACAACATTATCCGACGATAAAGCCGTCATTCTTGAATTGAATGTCATGAGACATCAGCCTCAACCTAACTGGCCTCAATTGATGAAAGTAATTACTAACAGTAATTTCTCTTAAGAGCTCTTTTTATTTTTAGATATCTCACATCTTATCATCAAATTCTTTTCTTCTCGCAGGTGATATCGATGGATGATTACGCTGTGGGAAAGATGTTACTAAAGACTTTAGTACGTCAAAATGTGGGCTTTACGTCAGTGGACGAGTGCGACGCACTTGACAAATCGAAGAAGGGCGAAAAGAGTTGCGGCGGCTTTTTATGCAGTGGATCAGCGTGCGATAAATCGCTAAAAATAACTTCGGCTTTGGCATTATATAGCTTGTCTCATGTATTAGTGGTAACCGTTAACGAACCAGAGCGTGTAATTATACCCGCATTGAAGCAGGATCCGAACTGGTCCAATTATCTAGACAGACAACAGGTCGTGTGCTTTTATAAAATCTTGTTGGAAGATTTAATCGTATAAATTTATACGAATTCTCATTAAAATATTTGAATTGATTTAATATGTTGATAATTTAAATATCTCCATATTTAACAAAGACAAGATAATATAAATATATTCAAATTTTAATAAATGTAGATAGATGTAAAAAATATAAAACAAATAATTAATATTAAAAATTGACATTTAAACGAATTAAATAATATTTATTTATTTATATAAAGAAAATTTTTTTCTCAGATTTCTCGCGTATATAATTTGATAAAGGCAATTTAGAAAAAAATTCCCAATTTTACTTTATGCAATTTGTAACGATTTAGTAATGCATCAAGTAGCTAATTATAATTCATTTATTATTTTAAAGGTGTGGAATCAATCGAGGCCACCCTGGCTCAACGCATTGATAAAGCCTCTGAAGAACATGATGCAACCGGTGGTCGCGGTGCTTCTAGAAGCTGCGAAAGTAATGACAATGCATCGCATGTAACATGCAAGACGCTGTGTCAGAACATTTTTTAAATTACCGATAGCAACTTTAATGCGTTATTAGTAAATTAAAAAATTTTTGTATTTTTCTTATTCTGTGCTTTGAAAAAGAACATTATTTTGTTTCTTAAAATTTTATTGTATTTTTGACACCCTGCAACTCGGTAAAAAAATTTCTCTCGAAAAATTTAAGTCAAATTCCATAAACTATAACATTTCGCCTACAAAATGCTTTATTTTAAATTTTCCTACAATTTTTTTTGGCCGAGAGACATAATTTCGGAACTAAATCTGTATTTTTCAGACATATTGTCGATACTGGGCGAAAAATTATCGCAAACGAAAAATTAAAAAAACATTTTAAAGCTTGAAATTTCAGCTTTAAAGTGCTATCGATAGTTTTAAAAAATTTTTAAATCTTTTTAGAATTTATATACTATTAACAAAATAAGAAATACGGAAAATTTAAGGGTGCCTAATAATTTTGTCAATGGCTGCACATCATATAAATTTTGAAAATTATCTTTAGACAGGTGCCAGCATATATCAAGCCATGTCGCTGGCGATCGGTTGCTTCGCCGAGCTCTACGTGACAGCCTCGACTCCCGTTTTGCGTACAGCATTCGCGCTCAACGATAACATTCCCGCGCATTGTCGACCGATCGGTGGTAATGTGTTGCTTCAAATACTGTGCGCCGCCCTGTACTCCGGCCTCCTGGACGTGTCCGCGAAGAGCGAAAGGAACGGTGTTCGTAGCACACCGAGTTCCGGAGACACTAGCTGCGAGCTGAGCCCCTTCAATCCTTATGACAGGTCGACCGCCGCCACGGCCCTCGCCGAGGCGATTTGCAGCATCGACGAGGACAACAAGCACACGGCACAGATAGACTCCTTCGTGCTTCTCGTAAAAGATAGGTGCGTCCTTTCTTTAAAGACTAGAAATTAATTCATCTTTATCCCTGATTATTTTTAACTTAGTGATACTTTTCGATTAGCAGTTGGAAATAGTCGATTTTTTTAATAATTTTATAAACTGCATTATTTACAAAAAAAACTATATGAAATTTGCTCTTTCTTAAGAAAGATTCATCGATCTTGAAATGATAGATTTATTCGTTATCGAAAATTTGTTACATGATTATTGCAAAGAATTATATGTTTGTTACTTTAAAAAATATTAAAGAAATTATTTGGAGAGATTTGTCACTTGTTAGAGACTATATTGTTACATCTCATGTTTTATATTAAGACGTATGTATAATACATATTATTATATATTATATTTACACTCTCTTGTGCATTTAAATTACATTAGCGTCATCAGTGCGTAAAATCTCTGAAAGATTGAAACTTGCAAAATTTGATTTAAATAATTAACAAAATGAGACTTAAGTTACTTTAGTAATTCATTTATAACTTTTTTAATTTAATATTAATTGAAAATATTATATTTACTATTTTATTTTGTTTGAGCAAAAACTTTTTGTTACAGCCTTGGAAGAGAAGATCAAACTTCGAGGAGCAAAGAATTACAGAACATGACTTGCGTCATTGAGACTTACACGGATGAATTGTTGTTTACGAATACTGGACGGTGTTCCTTAAAAGTGAGTAAAATGACGATACTGGAAATGTAAGTCATATATTTGCCACAGTAGAAAATGAATAAATCGATATTCATAAATGATTAATTTTACATGTCAGATTATATACGAATATCTAGTCCGAGCGTCTGATTGGGTGCTAAATAATCTACGTTGCAATGACAAAAACAGACAAATGGATTTGATGAATCTACCGGAAGTTTCACCCATCATAAAGCCTCTTACACATTTGATGTTTCATATCGAGGATACGTGCTTTGATCAGGTAGTAATAGAAGTTCCACCCTCTAATCTTAAATTATCGATTTTGATATCTACTAGAGCAATTTGTTTTGCTTATAATATATATATATATATATATATATATATTATAAACAAAACAAATTGCTCTAGTGGATATCAAAATTGATAATTCATATATATATATATATATATATACATTATATGTTGTAAATATTTTTTTTTATTTATGATAAAGGCATGAAAAAACCGAAATTGTAAAGACATCGTAATAATTACTCTAAATTTAATAAAATGTTCATACGATTATAAAAAAAGACGTCAAAAGAGAGAATTTATAAACGTATTGTAATGTATTTTCAAATATTGCACTTAGAGCATCATACGATAAATATACAAGTTCTCCGAAATTTGTACAATTCTATAAAATCTTTATTTCAATTTTCTTTAAAATAAATTTAAATATTGTAAATAATTATGTTGTGTATTTCAGTTTATGGTTAATTATGAGGCAACGAATTGGTCAAAGGTATTAACGATACCTTTATCGATCACCTTGGAACGTGTTCGAAGTCAAGTTCTTTTAAGACCAGAATTGAAGAATGTCGGAGATCTTAATTATGAGGATAAAGAAGTGGTGCAATCTATCAAAAGAATCTGCTCGTTTGTCAGGTCAGCACGTTTCAAATAAGTGGTTTACACAGTTATCGTTTTCTCCTATTGTATCTATCTAATAGGCTCGCATTAGTTTAATTCTATAGTCGAATTATATTATATTTGTTTAATATATATAATATTCATTTTTAATATATATAATGCATTTTTAAAATATCGTATACCAAAGCTTGTTTTTTTAGGCAAACTCTTCTTTCTAGCGTGTTTTTAACTTTTGAAAATCTCTATCGCGATTTTACTATAAAGTAGTTTGCGTTCTTCTCAATTTTGCATAATGTATTTAAAAATATACGATCGCGCAATTTTATCTTATGAAAAAACTCGCGCAAACCGTTTCCTGCCACCGCAAGTTTTTAATTCCAGCTTTAAGGGGAGTGTCTATTATAGTTCTTAAGCTTACAGACTTTTTAATCTAGAAAGGAGAAGATAATCGTTTTAATGACGCGAATTAAGTGTTTCTCTGGTCTCTTTCCTTCATTTAAATTATTATTAATGATATGTAAAAAAATCCAACTGTTATTATCTTATAAGGCAATTATCATTGAATTATAAAGATGCATCGACACGATGCATTACATCCGTGTGAAAGCATTCCGTCGTGGGATTTATGGGAAATCAAGAATCTTGTAGAACACATTTGCTGCAGAGGAATAAATGTGACACAGTGTTACATAATAATTTATTTTTAATTTTGCAAATTGACATATTCACACATTTGAGACGCGACCCTCTTTTTGCGGCGAATAATAACTAGTCCATATTTTTTTCTTTTTTTTTTATTCTTTTTACACATATATATTTCAATCGTCAGTCTCCCAATCCTACATGCACCAATGATTTTGCGATCGGCTCTCATAATACGCGTGAGATCTTTAAATTGTTATAACAGTTTTATAGTCCGCTCTGTGTATATTTGTAGACAGTGCAGAATCATTTTTTTTTATCATGATACAACGATCATATTATTTGGCACATTTATCGAAAGACTACGCCTATTATTCGATCGATGGACCAACAGGCCAGCTGTTGAAAATTATAATGTCATCTTAGAAGTACTGAATGACGTTCAGATTTTACACGCGCATAAAAAAAAAATTCTCATCTCTCTGTGAATATTTCAATGGAAGATCGATACATAATGATTTATTATGGACCAATCATCAAAGCTCTTGATGGATCTCGTCCTAAATGGGCAATAAAATTCTATGTCTTAATCGTTTTAATACAAATTTAACTTGAGAAAATTTACTAATCAAAATATATAGATGTTGATAATGGAAAGATCATGTTTATAAATGTTTACAAATTAAATATTAACATTTTTTTTTCTCGTATCGTTAAAAGATTGTATTTTAATTTTGAAACAAATCAACAATTTTGAAACGAATGAAATTTATTTAGTATACATCGTCGGTAAATCGCTTGGAAAGTCTGGGACATCCCGCGTGTCATCGCGCAGGGCGCAAATTATTTCTACGTCTCTATGCCGATGTGCGCGTAATTAAACGAAGGAATAGTTTGCTTTTGTAAACGATTCGAAGCGTTCAGATTGTTATCCCCACATCGAATGAAGGACTTAGGCCAAGTGTCCTTCTACAGCGCTGCCACTAATTAATGAAAACGGCGAGGTAAAATGCCGACGTGGAGAATCAATATCATTCGGAATGCCCGCAATTAATACGAAAACAAATATAAAGTGTCTTTAAACGCGTGGAACATGTCTCTTGAGATAAATCATCCGTCTCGTAAAATCTCGTACAAGGCGAAATGATTACGTCAGTTCCGAGAGCGCGTCGTTTAAAATTTAATTAACGCGCGCGGAAATAAAACGCAACGAATAATATATAGAAGATAGAATTTTTCTTCGCTTTTAATTAAGAAATCCTTCCGGATTGCACAATCATGATTGCGCAAAATTAGTTGTTTCTTCTTAATAAAGGATAAAAGACGCGAGAGAGGGAAGCCCGGTCAGCGAACAAAGTATATATACGCACACATATACACGCACGCACGCACGCATGCACACGCACACGCACACGCGCACGCGAGACACGAGTTATACATAATTTATACAAGAGAGGGTAGTCGCGTTTTCATCAAGAACGAATTGGAAAGATGTCCCTGGATCAGCTCCGTCGATTAATTGTTGTCTTCGTATCCCGCCGCCGCCGCCGCCGCACCCACGGGTCTCGGCAGGGCCCTCGCCTGAAACACACCGCGAGGATACGAATTACTTAATTGTCCGTGAAAATCCGGTTAATTGTGCGCTGTCGCGATTCACTTGGCCCGAGTTTAATGCCGAGCGAAGCCCAAGAGAATATTTAACCGACGAAAAGTACTTTTGGCGTCTGTCGGTTTATCAAATCTGACAGAGAGAGAGGAAGAGAGAAAGCGCTATAAAGTATAAAAATAAAATGTAAAATTACCGGCGCGTGATCTAGAAAAATACATATACAGCCATAGTCAAAAGTATTAGGCACTCTTAAATTTTCCGTATTTCTTATTTTGTTAATATATAAATATTAGAAAGATGAAAAAATTTGAAAAAAACTATCGATAGCACTTTAAAGCTGAAATTTCAAGCTTTAAAATGTTTTTTTTAATTTTTCGTTTGCGATAATTTTTCGCCCACAGTATCGACAACATGTTTGAAAAACACAAATTTAATTTCAAAATGATGTATCTCGGCCAAAAAAAATTGTAGGAAAGTTTTCAAAAAAAAGCATTTTGTAGGCAAAATGTTGTAGTTTATGGAACTTGATTTAAATTTTTTGAGACAAATTTTTTTACCAAGTTGCAGGGTGTCAAAAATACAATAAAATTTTAAGAAACAAAACAATGTTCTTTTTTAAAGCACAAAACAAGGAAAATACAAATAATTTTTAATGTACTGATAACGCATTCAAGTTGCCCAAACCATGACTGTATATACATATAAAACGAGAAAGAGAGAGCAAGGTCAAATATATATACGCGTGTGGTCAATTAACACAAGATTGACAATCGAGTATAATTTGATAAGACCTGGCAAGATTGTAACGAATATAAAAAAAATTCTCCTTCGAAAATACATAATGACACTTAATATGATCTTATTAGAGGGAAGAAGTTGTGCATGATTGAATAGGAAAATGGAACCTAATTTTCATCTCACAATCAACGAAATATCTTCCTCCTTGTTATTATAATTTATGTAATTTTACACATCTTCAATACCTTATCCGAATTATATTTTTCATATGAATAGACTATTAATTATGTCTACATGAATGAGCATCTTTATTTCAATTTTGTCATATCATTGCTAAATTATGAATTATTTATAAATTAAATCAGTAAAAATGTCAACTCATTAAAGCAGTAACAAAATTTTTACTAATGATCAGAGAGTTATTTCATTAAAAAACCAGCCACCAACTTATTCTCTCCTCTCTGTAAAATTTCTGTTTTCAGTGTTATAACTAAAACCATTACTTATCAATGATAAAATACACTAACTCTACGTTATTTTGTTAGTTTGTAGGTAAACGTTAACAATACATATTTATAAAGAAGGAAGGAAAAACGCGTCTTTTATGTGTGAAATCGTTGACAAATCGATATTGCTGGCGGTTTGCTAATACAGATAAGAATTTCAGTAATGCGTTACGTCACTCTTGAAAATTTGTACGTGTCACGCTATCATCGTCATGATTGCCGACAATATCAACAATAAGTTCGCATCCCCCGTACTTCGGTGGGGAACTTTTTGCCAAACAGGAGATAATTGTCAAATTCAGTGGAACGAGAAGAGTTCTCCCCCTTGTAACACATCCAAACTGCGTGAACTATATCCATGGAAAAAAGTTCAGTCGCTCATCTCTTTTTGTTGGAACATTTCAGCTCGTTCTATTAAATTATTACGATCGTTTGTAATTTCGACATGCTTAAACATCTCGTGATTTTTCACCGTTGGCTATCATTTTTTTTACGCGAATCCCAGGAAGGAAATATCTTATATAAGTACAGAATAAATAAAGTACCGAAAGAGAGTCTTATATAAATAAGTATAAAACATCACTTTTATAATTTATTTTAAAATTAACTGAGACAGAAAAAAGATACGCGTGATTTTAACTTCTTTATAAGTAAAAATACATTTTTAAGATAGATAGTTGAAAAATCGAAAGGAATATAAATCCTTCTACTGCGACGTAACTTTGAATATGAGAAATCGATGTTAATATTTTTATATTGATTTTTTATGGAAAAGATAAGACATCGGGTCTTTCTTCGGCTTGTCTATTGCGCGATTAAATCTAGTGCTTTCTTTTATACATATCTGTGTTGTACCGGCCACAGGAAAAGCGTTCTCTTCGACGTACAGACGTGATAATGTACCTTTGTTAGAAAAAGGTCGCGCGCTTCATCGAGCACAAGGCGACATAATGTTACTTCGTCAGGCTTTTGAAGACGAAAATTCCATATCTACTCTTTGCCCGATATATCGCTAGCTTTTCAGCAGCAAATGTACTACAAATTGTTGCAGACATACATACATACTTGCAGAATGCATATAATGTTTCATAAACGTAATAAAATAAAGTTGATATAAAAAAGATGGGAGTAAAATGATTTATTAAAACGCATTCTTCTTCGAGTTGCGCGTGAGTGAATTCAAGAAAATTAAATTGCATTCCTCTCAAATTGAGCATATGCGTATGATAAAGATATTTTTAGTAAGTTACATTTTATATAGCTAAACATATATATGGATAAAATGCATTTTATGCACATGTACGTTTATCTGTATAAAATGCAATTTGCTCATTTTTCTTATATTAAAATTCATGTATATTAAAAGGAAATGAATTACTTCGTTGAATATTTATCTTGGCATTTTATTAAACGAGAAATGTTAGATATATTAATATATGTATATATATAAAGATTTACTCAAAGCGAGAGAACTTTTTACAGTTTCTTTCATGTATTATCTTTCCGAGATTTATATTTAATAAATCTCAAGTATCGTTAAATTTACATTGCACAAGTAATGAATATTAACAAATACTAAGAGATAAATTGTTTATTAGATTGTGCTGAAATATTTTAAGCAGAACAGTCTTTTTCATGCTTTCATGTGAATGTAGAGTCAAAAGAATTTTACAAAATTTATCGTAAAAAAATGGACGGTTTGTTTGTTTTAACGACCTCTTAAGCAAAAAAGGGAAAAATGGGTGTCCAAACCCATTTGAAGTAAAACGTGCAAAATAGTTGGGACATTTTCATTTAAAAATACAAAATACAAAATGATTTTTAGACATCCATTTAAAATGGAAAATAGACATTTTTTTAAAATAAAAATAGTTTTTTAAATATTTATATTTAGATTTTGTTATATTATTTATTTATATATATTTATTTATATTTACCTATATTTATTCTTTAATTTATTTTTTAATTTATTTTTATTTTAATTAATTTTTGTTATCTACATTTCTTACTATTGATCTATTAAATTAGATCTTACTATCTATTCTTATTTTTTACGTAAAATTGCATCTGCATCCTGGCCTTACTGCATGATATACATTGCATGAATGGTAGCAATGAGTACGCACACAATGACTAAATTATTAAACATTTAATCTAGAATTAATTTTATATTGAACAAGTACAATGCAGTGTTGCATAAATATCTTGATTTATTGATGTTTAAAATTATTGTTGATATCTCGATTACTTTTTGAGTTTGTAAGAAAATGCATTTAAAATAAAAAATAGGCAATGAAAACCATTTAAATGTAAAATGGTTTTGAAAACATTTTAAATGCAACATATAAAATAGGTATTTTACATTTTGTATTTCGATATTTTAAATGCATCTATTTCAAATAATGCACATCTCTGCTCTTAAAATATCATACATGGTAAAATAATAAATAAAGTCAGAATAATATAAAAACAGAAAAAAATGGCATTGTTAAGAAATGAAATTTTTGCTGATGGACAGTCGACTTTAAATTGATTTTTAGACAGAAAGAGAGTGCGAGAAAAAGTAAGTGCGATATCAGGCCAAACTAATATTTTCTATCTATATAAAGGACAATAAGATCATGATTCTATCTGACATATTCTAGTTTTAAAACATCGAAATACTCGAGAGATATTGTTCCCATTTCCTTATTTTTCTAATTACCGAGTTATAACTTCTGTCATGTCATCCTGTGAAACAACCTGCATGCACATCGCGACTACTCTTTGGTTCGCAAGAGTTGCTTTACTCTCGCTAATTACGAGAAAATTAATTTCCCAGGGAATACATGACCACATTAAGATTAGAATGCAAAGGGGATTTGCGAAAAGCATTACGAATTAAACTACGCGCACTCTGGAGACAAAAGTAATCCCGTAATTCAGGCAAAATAAACGTATTTATTTCTAAGAGAATATATTCGCATTGTTGTCAA
This sequence comes from Anoplolepis gracilipes, assembly GCF_047496725.1. NCBI lineage: Eukaryota > Metazoa > Arthropoda > Insecta > Hymenoptera > Formicidae > Anoplolepis > Anoplolepis gracilipes. Next base: position 18,046,129 of record NC_132970.1, on the reverse strand, counting down.
CGTGCTGGACTTGCATCACTAAATTACAAAAAACTTGTCTAATTTTCATTTATATTAGACTGTCTTCGCGATCAATCATATTATTATATTTATATTATTATCATTATTAATTGTATAATTATATTTTAATTATTATAGTATTATATTATAGTTTATTATATCTTATATTATTATCAATTTATTAAATTTCATTTTATTTTATTTGAATAACCGAGTAAAATTATTAATTTTAAAATCCGCACGTAAAGTACAAACTTATTATTTTTCAAAGTAGTGAGTGTATAAAATTTAATAAATATACATATATTTAGAATTAATCTTACCTGAAACGCATATTTAATCAATTTAATGATTTGGACGGTGTATAAATTGCGTAAATCTCTTTGTAAATTTAAATAAGGTATTAAAATGCAGTGAGTTTATTCAAGTTAATATCCTTCATAAATCTACAATTATCGTACTTGATATGTAATTCTGTCATATAAAACAAGTGCAAATATAACGTATATACAAAATTTGAAGGATTTAATATCGTAATTTAATTGTAAATGAAAAATTTTTTAATTTGTTAAAGTGGAAGAGTATTTCACACATCTGATAGTTCAAGGTTACCAACTTTAGTTTAGAATCCATTAAGATTTAAATGGTTGGTATAGTCTTGCTGGTTCTTTGCATAATACAAAACCCATAATGTTTCATCAAATTCTCCTGAAGGGTATATCGTATTATAAAACATTACTAGAGACAGAAACAAACAACTCTCAGAATTTACACATTGAGATGAAACATGTGTACTTATTTTCACCATATATCAATTTCAAAATTAAACTCGTATAATTTTGAAAATAAAAAAAGACTAACATAATCCTTTAATAATAAAAAAAGCACATAGTATTTTATGTTTTTTTTTCTTTTTAGAAATATATAATGTCGGAATCCAAATGAGATAAAACTTTGCGATATTTGAGATATTTTATGTCTTATCATTTTTTTAAATAGAATCAATATAGTATCACTGAAAAATAATGAATTACTGATCTCAATTATAATTATAGCACTATAAATCAGTAAAATCTCATTGAAAGAATTAATAATAGTAATTTTATGTTTTATTAGCGTATTTAAAAAATCCATTTTATATATATTATCATATAAAATAGCAAGTTTTATTTTAGACATGCGCGTGTGAAAAAAGGCTTCTCAAAAAAAAAATCACAATTTAAAATAAATAAGAAAATCTTTAAAAACTACATCTGTCAAATATGTCTAATTATTAATGACATTTCAGTGAAATCTTACTGTCATACCAGTGAGACAAGATGGACGAGCAGGGTGTAAGTGTTTTCATTGAAGACGAGCGATATACTCGCTGATCTTTGATGAAATCTCGTGTCACTGCTTTAATCAGTGACATTTTCTGGGGAAAGTTTTATTTTTCATATATTTGTGCGAGATCGAAAATGATAAAAACTTACGGAGACGTGCGGTCCGGAACGACCGAATCGAAGACGCAGCGACGGAGATCGCTGCGACTTTCGGATCATCAGGTGCTCCAACGGGATGCCTCCGAAGCCAGCGTTATCCCACGCATTGCGTTGCAGCAGAAGCTCGTAGAGCTCGTTGATGTTTTTTACGGGCGTTTTTTCTGCCATCTCTTCTGTAATATATATATATATATATATATATATATATATATACAATCGTCAATCATCAATTATCCACGGCAGGAGAGATTAGATAGATGAATGACGCTGGAACACGCGTGTCTTTTCCACATCACACGTATACTATCGCAATATCGTGAAAGATATCAGTATAATGTATTATATTGACGTATTAGCGTAAATCCCGTTTTGTCAGAGTTTAATCTCCCGCACGTATTGACACGCATGATGTATCGGCTATCACATCATGTTACGATCATGTCTTGATTGTCATTAGCAACGAAACTTTATCGAAATTTATTTCTATTGCCGAAAAATCAATAAATACCTATCATACTTTAATCATGTCTTGGGAAATAACGGCATTACGATTTAAAAACGTTAATAAATTTTGTTTTGATTAATTTTTGCATTATGGTATCCATCTTACGATATTTTTTTGAACATACAAGAAAAAAAAATATTTATTATTGATGAAGCTTGAGCTTTGAAGTGCTACCACGCAATTTTTTATTCCCAGCATATGCAGGTGTCACGATTCTTTCAGAAAAATGTAAATCAAGTGTGCGCGCATCTATTTTTTATGCGAAAATGGAGAGAATGTATGACGCTTTTTACAAGTACGTCCGTTTTATGCGACATTAAAATGCTTTACGATAAGTAGCGTTCTCCGTATAAGAGCGTAAAGCTATACGAATTGGTGGGCGTTTATATAGCTATGCTATCATATATAACGCAACCATCGTTATAACAACTATTTACTTTTATTAGTTCGCATAGATCGTCTTATGAAAAAAAAAATGTTTCATCAACGATGTTATCCGATGTATCATTTATCATATCGTATACGCGTATATTGTTACATTGTATTCACAACTATTGACGCTTTTATTATAAGTATAATATCAATAGAGAAAGAGGGAGAAGGAGAGAGAGAGAGAGAGAGAGAGAGAGAGAGAGAGAGAGAGAGAGAGTAATATAGCTTTTGTAAGTTATTTTACGAGATTACAGAACAGAAATAATTTCTCGTAAATTTTTAAAGACAATAAGTCTGAATGGAAAACAATGGGCTTAATCATAAAATGCGTGGGAAATTATTTTTCATATAGCTTCTCTCACGCTTAACATAAAGCACATATATTGAAAATAAATAGAGAAAAGAATTTTTTTGGATTATTTGTCTTTTTATTTGTCGTTTTATTTTATTTTATGAAAATACCAAGAGAAATATAAATTTTAATACTATATACTTTTATGTTACAAAAAAATGGATATATATATTTCTCTAGTTATTTTCAGATAACGATTTGATAGAAGGTAAAAGGCGATTTTGTATTTTAACAGAGTACACCTGTCGACCTTACAAGAATACAGACGATAGAATTTTCCCATACGTTTCGATATCCCACAAAGGGAAATAGATAACTATTTTCCAATTGAATAGGCACTTTTGAACTTTATGAAAAACTTGCGTGATAAAATTCGAAAGCGCCGTGGCGCGATGTAAAATACATGTGGTTTTTCATCGAAAACCGCAATGCTCGTGCACACAATCGACGCAATAGGTTTTCGCCAAATAGTTCGCAAAAAAAAAAAAAAAAAATACGAGAGAAGGATTTATTGCAAAAAAAAATTTGTGGTTTTGCAAATTAATATAAAAAAAAAATAAAATAAAATTGATAGCACGTATTTAAATGTAGATTGAGCTATGCAACACACCTGTTGACTATCGTAAAGCTATCATTGTCTTCTCTGCATATATTATATAATGAGGATCGTGTTACGTTAAATTTTACTATTTTCGAAGCTAAATAGCATATAATAACTTCTTCTTCTGCGCTTTTGATAAATAATACATTGAACCTGTGAAATATCGTCTCGAGAAGAAAACGATCTTCTTCTTTGAATGTAAGAAAAAATATAAAAAAAATATAGAAAAATGATTAATCAAAATATACTAAACCGAGCTCTACAACCGAGCGGAACTAATATCAAAGTTTGTGCCGCTCGATCGAGCGCTTTTATTGGAAAAAAATATCACGTATTTGAATTCGTCCATGCATGAGTCGCTACACGATTGAAACGTATCGATCATAAATGCCTATGTACGACAAAAAGATCCTAACGGATAACTCGTCCGGGAACGACGATGTCGTGACGACATCATTTTGAGAGAGAGAGAGAGAGAGAGAGAGATTGTTGCGCGTCAGAAACACGACCTTCTTATGAGCGGATTTTATTGAATGAAGAGATTTGACTGATCGCGCATGGAATTTAGGGCAAAATGACACGTGGGACGATCGATGTCGGACTATAACGAAGTCTATCTTTTGTACGCGACGTGAATAATATTTAATCCCCAATTATTCTGTGGACCACAACCACGTTTCTGTCAATAAACGAAGAGATATGAATAATTTGAGGGACTACGTTCCCATGTCTGTGAACGACGTCCGATTTGTGTAGAGTATCGCATTTAATATCGCACGTGCGTATCGAAAATTAGAATTATTTTTCAATCAATTTAGGTAATATCTTATATTTGTAATAAACATTAATAATATTAAATTCTCTCTTTTCATTTGAATTTAAAGATTATTTAAGTTTTTATTTTTTCCCGAAATATGTCTCTGAGTAAAACTTTTTAGTTCTTTAAATTTTGTTGCGAAAATTATTACTTAAGCTATTCACTTATATTATTTAATATTCAATTTTGCATATTAATCTGTTAATGTGTCTCGCATATTTTTATTAAGCTTATCGATCATAAATGTCTATGTACGATAAAAAGATCCTAACAAATAATTCTGTCCGAAAATGACATTTTCCCTAAGAAATCCAATCTCGATTATTTCTTCTTGTTTTACTCTATTTATCTTCTTTTTATGGAAGAGAATTAAACTTTTTTTACTCAAAACATATGAAAGACATCGCTAAATGTCTTTCATATCTTTAATCATTTATATATCTCTTTTTTATAAACTGTCTCTATTAACATTTTAATATTTTATTTTACAACAATTTATTATATATATGGGTCGTTAAAACTACGCTCGCAAGTTGTGAGACTTTTTGCGCATTATGACACGAGAATTATGATATATGAATGTTACCGAGTAAATTATTCTGCACACGTACATGTAAAAATAAAAAAATAATAGTCTCACGTAAATATAACGTGACATGTTAGCTATTATATTAGCTAGTGCAATGTGACCGAAAATTTAATTAAACTTATGTTTTTCTATAATCATCTTTTAGAAGCTGGAAGCTTAATAAGCCATTCTTTGGAATCATTAATTATTGTAGTGGTAAACGACGATGGTTGGCGATGGTCTCGCGTTGATACACGGCATTACCGGTAATGGAATACAAAACGCGTTATCATGCCAAGTGAGAGTAAAACTTTAATGAGACTTATAATACGGTGTGGAAATAAACTCAGAAGAACACGGAGTTTTATCAGAGAAGCGAGAAATATTCTTTATAAGAATTGAGTGGTGTCACGGATTTATTAAACGCGGTGAGTTTCAAACAAAGTTTCAACAAAGATATAAGAAGCTTATTTAAAAAAATAACGTATAATCCATAAGTATATAGCGTTCACAGATCGTAGCATCACTTAGAAGTATAATGCGAATAAAATTACGCAGCTCGTCGAATCAATTTTTAACAAAATCAATTTGAAAAATGCAAATGCTTTCGTCAATAATTCGATAATTCTCTTTTTTTTTCACCGATGAATCAATTTTAAAATTAATTACAAAAAAGATGGAACGGATATACAGTAATTAAAAATAATTGATTTTATTTACAATTAATTATTGTTTACATTTAATATTAATGCTTGAAGAAGAAGGAAGAGAGAGGGAGAAGAATTTGATTGCTTGACAATTCCATTGCTTAGAAAAAATTTCAATAATTCAAATTCAATTTGAAAATTTTATTCGAGAAACGTGAGATGGTAACTTACCTCCGTAATCCATGTAATTCTCGGTGGCGTTTACGAGGCCGACTATCACAACGAGAAAAACGAGAGCGGCGCAGCGTTTAGCATACATGGCGCTCATATCCTCTGCAATCAAACAAAGTGGATTCCTATTTATTTTCCATGGTTGATTTCGCATAATCTAACAAACTTATATGTGTCGAGTGCGCGCTCATATGTGTCAATCGTGTTATCTAATCGTAACGCAATAAACGGTTTTTTGCACTGTCAAAATAAAGAAGATTGTCGAATATCTCTTCACAATTCGACTGCAAAATAACTCGGTGCGATAAAATGCAATGGATATAATTTCATTTTACTTGCTTGATTCATTTTAGAGCTCTCCTTGCATGCGTTTTGCACCCCCAAAAATTATATACGACACTTTTGACATAATGACGTCACGGACGTTTGACAAATGTGGTAAAGATAAATTCAAGATCGCCTACGGTAACATTCGTCGAATACAGACTTTACCGTTGAATAACACCACCGATGCAAGAAACGTTGCCTTTAGAAGCACAAAATTCCCAACTGTCGTTGTAATAATTTTATCGCGAATATTCCGCTAAATCATCTTTCTGTCTGTCATAAAGAGCCACCAAAATGTAATATTCATTTCAGAGTCACTTGGTAACTTCGCGTCTCTTATTATGTTATATTGTACAAGTCAACCTTATTAACTACTAACTTGAGTTATTTTATTGTATTTACTTTAGCGTGAAATAGTTTCTTTTTACGAGTAAAGTAGTTTCTTACAATTGACTTGTTTTTAAATCAGGTCAATATTTATGTAAAATTATAAGAAAATGTAAAATTATAAGAAGAAAGGTATGATTCAACTATTAATCTTGGATCTCTTTTTTTATGGATTACTGCGTTCTTTTCCTTAAAAATGCTATTCTCGATATTTTTCATTCTCAAGAGAAATGTTAAATTGCGACGAAAAAATAAGGTTAATGAATAATGTAAAATTTATAGATGCATGCTTTAATGGAACATTAATCTGTGAATCCTTTTAAGTTAAATTAAATATTTAAGGAAAAAACAATTTATACCGTAAAGATATTTTTTTATTGAAATTGATATTCACTATTCAATCAAACTAAAAGACTGAGCAATTATTTTATACTTACAGAAATACATAACTCGCGTAAGTTACATCGTTTATCGAAAGATTTTCTCAATTTTTAAAACTAATATATAGTGTGGGTATTATTTTTTTTTAATCTTTTCAACTTTTATTAAAAGGACTAGAATTTTTTATCCTAATTTTTCAGCTTATGTCTTATCATCGATGAATTCCTTGCAAAATAGTTAGACACAAATATAGTTAATTTTCTACTAACAGATAATAAATAATGTTTCAAGGGCGTAATTTTATCGAGAAAATCTTTCAACTCATTTTAAAGTATGAGTTAAAGCGCACCCACGCCCTCGATTCACAAGGGGTCACGTTATCAGTCTCATCAAAGTTAAAATATTAACGAGCAACACATATTTCTATGTACCTAGAGAGTACCTAGAGAGAGTTAGGTATCTTACTACTTATATCGTGCAATGGCTCGAGTGTGACAGAGAGTAGGAAAAAAACCCCGTCAGCCCCATCGATCCCACGCTTCCTGAATAATTCATCGAATTATAATTATGATTATTCTTAGGGGCCGATCGCGTCTACCGTGAAACGACGTGCACGGATTACGCGGTTGTAGAATTAAGTGCAAATATGTCTGTTAATTTTTCCTAGCGCAACGTTAGTCTGGATGACACATTTAACGACATCGTCGCATGAACATGTGACATTTCTACATCGAATTTATTTCCAGACAGTTCATGCACCGCTATAAAATTATATACCGTGACTCAGAAGGAAGCTATACTATATTATATAATATATATACAATATTATATATATATATATATATATATATATATATATATATATATATGTACACAGATATCGCGCACCTATTACAGTGTGCGTAATCCAGAGATATAACCCCCATTAATACGCCGCCACGGGACAATTCATATATATGTAACACCTGTGCCAATGCCATATGCAATTTGCATTTCCGACCGTTTATATACGTAAGCCGAGATATGAAATTTCAGAGATATGCACTACCTGCATATTTGCATAATAAACTATCCGAAACAATAAGTTTTCCCTTAACATTTCTTCACCGACAAATATGTATATTTGGTTCTATTTTATTTTTATTTTTATCTTTCGCGCAAATGTATGGATATTACAATTTATTTACTCAAGATAAAAATTACATTAATGCAAATGTAACTCCCATTCCCTTATCACTCTCTGAAGATTCATTACAAATTCTCAGATTATTAATGTAAAGACATATTAACATTCAAACAATATTGTAACTCATCTAAAGAAAAGATTACAAGCTTTTTTATTCAAGAATACAAATTATATTATGAATAAATTATACAATATTATTTTCTCCACAAACTGAGAAAATCGCACAGAAAAATAATGAAAATAACGTAATATTTAATATTTTATATTTTATGCATTGTATAACGCTTATTCTGAATTTTTTAATTATTTATTTACGCAAAATTAAAATTATATATTTAACTAAATAAAAGATATAACAAATTCAGAAAAATATAAAATATGTATTTAATATTTTTGAAAATTTTATACAATTTGAAATTGAATATATATATATATATATTTAATATATTCAAAATATTTTTCATTTCAAGTGTTTTTGTCAAAGAGATATTTTTTTTAAATTTTGTATGAATATGCAGAAATTCAACATAATTTACGTCGGTGCAGTTTTAATTGTTGTGATGTATGATGGATCTCATATTGTCGATCTCAATTCATTGCCAATTCTATGGGCGCGTTACAACATATGACATATTGATTACTCACACCACATTTATCGGGCCAAATCCGTTTAATCGCTTCATGATATTCGGTATTTGGGAATATATATACACATACGTATTAGACAGACATAATACGCCCTTATGCTTAATTGATTTATAACGTGTAAATAACGCGTTTCTCAGCTGCACTACAATTCGGTATATACACAAGTTATTTTATAAGATTTTAAATCTCCGCGCATATTGGTTTAAATTTCAAGACAGTTTGTCTTTATTGAAAATGTAATAGCGCGCTATTTTTTTAGTTTCAAATTTTGAATTTTCATTTAATATAATCTCAATAATCACGATTCTAAAGCTTTTATGTAAACCAATATAATTCTTAAAAAATCTCAAGTTTGTGTAGAGAGTGAAAAAGAAGATAAGATTTGTAAATTTTTTCGAAATTCTTGAATATTTTAAAGATTTTATAAGAAAATGTATATTTTAAATTAAAAAGTAATTTGACATAATTTATAAATTAAAAAATATTTGCATATTAGAAACTCTTTTTATTATTGTCAATGATGAAAATTTCACGAAAAATCAAACGTGATTAAATCGTGACCTGAAAATTCCGAAGCTTTTTAACAGATAATACTAATACATATAGACAAATATTTTATACCCTTGAATTTTGATTAACAGCAATTTGCTTGCCATGCTTGCCAGGGTAAAAATTACAATAATTGCCTATCCTTCTACTCGGAATGTGCTGCAGGCTTTTAAAGGACATAAATTATTTACCCAGGTACCGCTGAAGACGATGAAACGATATATTTTTGCTTCACCGACTATCCTTTGCTCGTGCAGATCCCTTGTGTGCGCAACACCACTTACAAGAAGGACTTTTAATATATTTACTTGCCAGCACTCGAGGAAGAGGTAATTAAATTTTTGTTGTATAATCAGAGTATCGGTAACCGAGTAAGAAAAGCATCGTGATAAAAAAATCGGTTATTTACTATCATACTCGTAAGTCCGGTCTTCGCGTGACGATCGCGATAATTGCTCTCTGCGTTAATTAATCGTTAATTAGTGAAACATCTTAATAAGCGCGCAATGGCAAGGAGCACAACTTGTTGCGCAATAACGAGATAAGTCGACTTAATCGGGTTATTGATTTGGGGTACATAATGGAATTAAATTTTAAAAGCTCTTCTCTCGAGCGCCTCAAAAAATTTTCGCTCATGCAACGAATACTTCGTATCAATATTTCAGCTTTCTACAATAAACTTACTGTCCCGTTAAATTTTCAAGCTATTCGATTTTTTTTTATCATGATGCTTTTCTTACTTGATTACCGATACTGTGATTATACAACAAAAATTTAATCAGCCCAAGTGACTTTGATTATATCAGATTCGCATGACATATACGCGTCGGAGGTAACGTATAAGTTAATTGAAATTTAGTTACACAATAGTACCGATATTTAACTCTCAAATACATGTGTTCCCTGGTCGAGAAGTTTGATAAAACATAACAGAACATAACAGAAACTACTTTTTATGCGAGAAGCGGATTTGAAAACTTGCAACTTGTTATTTGTGATGAAAATAAATGATATAAATATTCAAGAGAAAGAGAGAAAAAAAGGAAAAAACTTTAGACACATACATTTTCATTATTTAACAATTAAATATTAAAATATCTGATTCACGAGTTGCTTAATAGCATAATAGAAAAAAAAGTGATACGATGTAAAAAATTAAAATTAATATTTTGTTTGAAAAATGTACAGTCATGAAAGAAACGTGAAAATAATAATGTGCAGAATGGTAAAATTTTTTGATATGTCAAAATTTGTGATGTTTAATACGAAAGGACTGTAAAATTACATTTTCGTTCGCTCAAAGTTTATGTAATTAATTCCTTTTAGTCAAATTTGTCGTTTCATGCGTAATGTTCGTGTAAATGACCCTAAACACTTCTGTTATTGAGGCTATAAATAAAGGATCGCATCAAATAAACGAACTATTGGAAATATTGTTACGATATTGTTACATTATTATATCTACGACAATAATGTCATAATAATGCTAAACTTCAAGCGTGAAATTTAAAACAACAATAACGGTCTGTACCACATTAAACACGTGTAATGTAACGCGTGCATATATGTATTGAAAATAATTATGCAAGTTTAATCAAATCATCATATAATTTGAACATTTAACCAATTATAACCTGCATAATTCTACAGGATATCAATCTTTCTTTGTCCTTTGTTTTATACCTTTGACCTACGTTAATAATTTATCACCCATTACGTTGTGATAAAAAAGAACAATGACTATCGGGCGATCGATATATTTTCAATGGATTACGTACATCATAATCATAAAGGTAGCATGCCTCAATTTTTATAGCGAGTAAAGCTTTTTTTGTTTAAACTGCTATCGATTAAACGTAAAGCAGTAATTACACGCTACTTTGCTACTTCTGATCTAGATTTTAGTAGTTGATTTTATGAATGATAAAGAGAGAGAAAAAAAATTGGCAATAATTATGTAAAAACATAACTTTTGTTTTCAAATATTCTTAATAATTATACCATTATACGAATTATTGAAAATATTTTTATAGATGATGTTTTTTTTGTATAATTTTACTTTTATAAATTATATAAAATTGTCTAATTGCTCTTAAATTAAATGTTTATATTGTTGTTTATATCAGTAGAATGTTATAAAACTAAATATTTCAGTCTTTTCCTATGTTTCTATATTATAAGAGGATATAATTTTCTGAAACAGATTTATTTTACTAGTAAATAGTTAAATTCAGCTTAAAACTCATTAATCTTGCAATGCGATTATGTATCATCATTGAGTCGCGCAAAAGAATAATATAATTCAATGTATGTTCTCTTGTTCATTATATTTATATATTATATTAGATATTAATTATGTAAAATTTTTCAAACACTATATATGTATATATATATATATATATATATAAATATATATATGTACATATAGTATTTGAACAATTTTATATAATTAATATATAATATATAAATATAATGCATAAATTATATAGTTTATAAATACAAAGTTATAAAACTATCACCGATAAATATTGCATAAATATTAACACACACACACACACATAAGACTACTCTGTAGCTTTAAAAAAAATCAAAAACATGTATTTAAAAGGTGGACGTGCAATAATTTTTTAAAATATGAGAAAATATGTTTTTCACACATTTTATATGCAATAAATATAAAATATAAAAATTAATTAAAATGTGAAAAACTAAAGTAGTTATTTATTTATCGATTATTTATAAATGATTGTTATCGTTTCGATCCAAGGAAAAAATATGACATTAACTAGGTGAAATTAAATGATAGAACATCATATTTTATAAATTTGTAATATCCCTAAATGTTGTTAAAATAAAGATGAATTGATTAATATTTATTAGATAAAATTACACTTTTCATAAGTAAAGATTAGAATAAAAAAATCTAAAACGTGAGAAGAAAACGTATGTACCACAAGTCGATCTAAAATCAACCCTTCCAGAAACTGGTTTATGATGTGCGATTTAAATGGAAACTTTACAAATCAAACGAATCTTTTAACTAATATTAAAAAATTATAGTTGTTTCATCGTGATTGATATTATAAATATTATAACAAACAAGAATATATAACTACAATTATTTGTCATTTATTACAATGCCATTATAAAATTCATATCGAAAGAATAAACTATTCTTAATAATGACAATTTTTTTCAATACTTTAATTAGGTAAAATTAATAGATTAATAGATTAATAAATGTATACAAATAACTTTTACAATTATATACAAGTATAACGAAATTTTATTGTCGAGAAAAACAAGGATGAAAAAGTAATTTTACCTTACATAGTGTAAAGTATAATGCCATCTAATTTGTATTTTGCAATTACTTCTAATACAATTTGCATATTACACAAATCTAACTCGTTAGATACAGTGCACTATTAAATCCGATGCTAAATATGTAATAAAAAATAGTTGAAAATTTTCATTGCATTACATATAGTAAAATGAATAATTTTTTAATCGAGTTGCGACAAAATCACATTTTCCTTACACGCACAGAATGCAAACTTGGAGCAACAGGCGCGCGTATACAGATATCGAAAAAAGAGATGAAACTACAGGAGAGAATAGGGAGAAGAGGCAACAATAGGGACACAAATCGTCGAACTCACCGCGTTCGAATTGTTGAGCGTTAGTCTCAGATGACGAGCGGAGATTGAGTGGCTCGCACGTTACGGCGGTAATGATGCGAAGTGTGGCGATACCTAGGGAACCTTTATATATATGGGAAGCTGCTGGGTGCCTTCGATGGGGGATGAAAGAGAGACAGATGATAAAGAGAGAAAGAGAGAGGGTAAACGCACAGGTGGCCGCTCGAAAGCGGCCACGCGGTCATGGGGCGCAAGCGTTCTCTTCTTGCCCTGCCCCCGTTCATCCCTCTTGCTCTTTGCCACCCTCTCGTGCGTCGAAATGACGGGAGGTAGAAGGATCTTTTCGTTGTAGCGATTATGCTCCGGAATCGTTTTCATTAAGAAATCGTTCCGATACCGAGCAAAGGTTTATGAGGCAACGTCGACGTCAGGATAGCTTCATAGATTATTCAGTCGATGTTTTGCAGACGTGCGTTTGAAGAAACACGTGAAAGAGCGAAAAGATGAGAAAGAATTTAGAAATTTGTGTCGTGACAAGAAGAGGACTTATCGATTTTTTAAAGATCACGTTTCTTTAACCCGATTGTGACAGATTCATATATATATTTAAAATTGTAATGTAGTCTCATATTTTTTTATCAGAAAAAATATACATAAAAATAATTTTATGCAATTAAGATATATGCAGGATATTTTATGGTTTAGATTCCAAAATATTCTGTACATTAATATATTTTTATTGGAATATATATTCGATGATATAGAAAACATAATTATACAAAAAATTTTATATTTGCTTTTTATATTTAATTTTATTTAGAAATAAAATTCTTTTCAGTAGAGTAATAGAAAAGATAACAGAATCTTTCACATGTTCTCTAAAAAAAGTTTTAACCTGTCTTTCAGTTGCATGTTGTAGCTAAATTAAATTTATCTGTTTTTATCGATGTTGATTTTTATTATCCCTTTTATTTCTGAATTTACATTTAAATATTCTAAATCGCACGCAGAAAGACAATCGGACCACTTTTACAAAAGCTAAAAATAATAATAACAGACGACTATTTATACAAATCTCTTTTTTAATAATGTTTGTTACGTTGGCGAGCGCGTACGAGTTATTGCAAAGGATTTCAAAATATATTGCTACAATGAAAAGTGGAACGTTGAAGCCGGAAACAATATTATTATACGCAGTCTTCGCAGAAAAAAGTGCCATCTTCATCAAAGATTCTTTAAATAGACGCACGATGGATTTTATCCTAATGAGATGGTTTTTATTTTAATGTTACGTAATGTTTTTCTTTTAAATTTCGCGTTGAAACGAATCTTACTTTGCGAAGACACATTGGTGCTTTTTTTCCATCAAGAGATAAGAACATATTCTTGGCGTTTTTGGAATGTCAAACTCGTATCACGGATTGTCGGAAACGAGACAAAGCAGAAGACGTTTCCGCAAAAGATTTCATACGCGAGCTTTTAAATTTTACACGCTTCATTACTTTGTCCACTTCGTTGATGAGTCAAACAACAATGTATTAAATATTTTCATTTATAGCATTGTACGCTTAAAAGAGAGACGCTTCAATAACTTTTTTTTTTTTTTTTTTGCACAAATGTAATTACGAAAGATTATAAACATAATAAAATTATAAATAATAATCTAAAAGACTGCTTTGTCGCTCTCTTTTTAATTTTGACGTTAAATAACTTTATAATCAAGTGTTTTTTTTTTAATTAAAATTAAGCAAAAATAAAATTATAATCTTAGTCAACTGATGCTAGTTATTTATACCGTTAAGATATTTAGAAAATTTCCAGATCTTTATTCGGCAAAAGCATTTTTACATGAAAAAAAAACTGCCACAAATTAGTCGAAATGTTTATTGTTTTACGTGTACACGTGAAAAAAATTTTTCTTTCTTTCCTTTTTTTTTATTGTATTATTTTTCCTTTTTTTAAGTTCTGGCGATTTTTAGTCGCACAGAATCGAGCACGTATGACATGAAACTGGGCCAAAATTGTTATTTCTCTGCAATTCACAATTGGTGATTTTATCCTTTTTTCCGTATGCATTTCGTTTACTTTCAACAGTCATCTAAATTGAAAATCTCCAGTGAAAAACTCTATTGGATTTTCATACATTCTTTTATGCGGAAAATTTGCTTGTTAAATCACCGAGAGATGAAAATCTTTAGCCTCTCAATATCTTTACAATATACATATGCAATATATTTCGCGAAGCATTTTATATTGCTCCATTGAGATAAGTTTTCTATTTAATAAAAACTGATATCGCAATAAAAATACTCTTCATTGTTAATCAATCTATATAAACATATATAGTAAATCTATAGTAACAGTTTATATAATAACACAATTAAAATTTCTCATTTTAGATAATTGTATCATAATTTTCTATTAAAATAAAGCCCACTTTCAATTACTTGACTTTTCTGTATCTTACAGAATTGTGTTGTGTGTCTTATCTTTTCTGAGAGTAAATGTAACTCCTTAACGAAATTTTTTTGTCGTTTCAATTAAATGATTCTACAAATTCTATTACGCTTTGCTCAAGATTTCCTATAAGAAAAGGTCAATTTGAAATTCATTAGAGAATATCCTCCTACTATTAATTTGTTTTTTGAAGCTATTCTGTAACAGTGGGACAGCGCGGGAATTCGATAATTATTATTCGTTTATTAAACTGTGCAACTGAGCAACCGAGTATTTCTTATTTAGTCTTTGAACCGAGATTAATCCTTTTCATTATTCCGTCTTTGAAGATTTTACTGAGTCCGTAGAAAGCGGTAATCGACAATCTAATTTTGAAATCATATAATTAATAAATGTCGATGCGTACAACTGTGCATTTTACTAATTGTAAGTAATGAATCTTTTTCCACTATTTTATACTTATTATTAGTAAAAAAATTGATAATTGCTTTCTATTATATATGATGCAAATATTAAATTATTACTATGTTAATCTTCGTAAAAAGGTATGAAACATTAAAAATGTCTTGAAATTATTGATATAAAAAGTAAAATATCTCATTTTATTAAAAATATTTTAATAATAATTTAACGAGAGATATTGCATCACAGCGATTACAGTGCAAAGTATAAAATTGCTATTAATATAATTTAATTATTAATAGTACACAGACATTGAATTATTATTGTAATAATGTAATATTCAAAACTTATATAAGGATTCAATATTTTTTTAAGATTAAAAATATACATATAATATATGTATGAGAGAGAATAATAGTCAATACACACAAATTAAATGAAACAGCCAACATAAATGTTGAATCTCTTCAATGTATATTTGGTTTAAAAACAAATGTTTTGTATTTTTTTTCAATTACTGATTTTTAGAGCCTTAAAATATATGTAATTTTTATTAACATTTAAAAGCAGTTTTCACGACATTTTATAAAATTTTTTCTGTAATAAAATATTGAGTTCATTACTGTTGCTCTCAATTTTAAAACCTGAAAGTGCAAAGATTATCACAATAAAAAAAATACTGAGTTTTTAATAGTTTTTTATCATCATCGCTTTAATCATCATTCAATGAAGCTGCATAAAAGATGCTTATGCGTGCTTTAAATCTCGTACATTTTGCAAGACATAAATCAGTAAACAAGCATTTTATATATATCTAATCAAAATGAAAGAAAGATATGTATGTATGTGCATGTTAAATAAAAAATTAGTTTTATCGATTCCATCTTCTTTTATAAAAACGCTTAGAATGCATTAAGTGTAATTGTGTCCAAATAAAGTTTATAAACAAAATATATGTATATTGCAAGAGTGTAGACAGAGTTAAATTTTTTAAATTTATTTTTTTAAATATTCTTCACATTAACAATTTATTAACTTTTTTTTCGAAAAATATTTGCGGAGGTTGAGGAATTATCGAGAGTTAATAAAAAATTCTTTAAGAACGATCACACGAAGATAGATAGTGTTCACCTTTAGGGATGCTGATGATCAAAGTAGTAATCCGTTATAAAATAGTTAAATTACTTTCGTCGAAGGAAATAGGTAAATCGACCGACATTAATAAAAGCTTCACGCAAACTTATTAATAACTTTTAGAACAAATTTTTTGGAATTCTTGTCCTGACATCGTCAAACTATTCGCTGTTTCTTGTACACAGTTTACGTTTGCGTGATAAGTTTAGTAAAATGAGAACATGAACGGTTTGGTTTGTATTTTTGCAATAAATCAAGCATTCTCCCAGAAATTCATTAATTTCCTTTTTTTTTCTTTCCATATGTATAGAGGAATGATCATTCTGAAATTTTAATACCGATTCCATCTGTCACGTTCTCTCCGAGCAATATCTGTCCGACGTCCCGTTTTGTTCTTCTTCCTTTTCGGTTGGAAACGAAAAGGACAACAGAACTCGATTTTCTGATGCGAGAAATTCAGAAAATAATTACGACATTGTAACATAAAACGTGACAGAAATGATCATGTACGTTCTCATATTATGTGTCTCACGTTATATTAATTGCACATAAGATTTAAAGGGGCTATTTTTATTAATATTCAACTCTTTCTCCCGTCATATAATTATATATATATTTTTTATCATATATGTTATTATCGTGGAACTTAATCAATTTATTTAATTAATTACCAGCAATATTTTACGATCAATTTTAACGAGAAAATGTTCGAGGAAGCTTTATGTCGAAAGAACGCTTAAAACAGTATTTACAATTGGAATGTCTTGTGCAAAATAATAAATTATAAGGAGACACTGGAGAGTCGCTTTTCTTAATCCGGAAGTGGAAGAAGAAAAATCGATGTCGGATCATGGTACAACTCGCGCGATAAATCAATGTGTAGTAAAAGCTTTAAAATCGATCCGATGCTCTCTCTCTCTCTCTCTCTCTCTCTCTCTCTCTCTCTCTCTCTCTTTCTTTCTCTCTCTCTCTCTACGATTTAATTTTACTTCTTCGTAAACGAAGACGCATCGCGTGCATTATAATCTTATTATCTTCATCAACATATAAAACTTAACTTTCGACTTTCATTAACTTGTAATGATTTACTAGAAGACAGTTAAATAAATACATACGTGAATTATTACGTCTCTCGTTTCATATTAGAATTATTTTATAATTAAAGTGTTTCAATTTAAGTATTCTCGAGAGATAATAAACATAATTAATGTTATATGAAATTGTAATACATACAAAACTGAAATATATATATATATATATATATATATATATATATATATATATATATATAATTATTCTTATGTTGTGCTCTTAAATTAAATGCGTGGAGCAAACATGTATATGTACCTGTATATGTATTGAAATAAAAGTTTTCTCTTCGAGAAAAAAAACCAAAGATTCCTTTTTTTATTTATTTAAAAAATAAATTACACGAGAAAAGAAAGAGAGATTGTTTTCCACGCGCGCTCTTTAAAATATATATATCGATGGTAGATGGATTAAAATCGACTTTATGTATTGCGTGATGCTGTCAGATAGGACGCTGAAACATCATTCTGTGTCAAACATGTGTGTCTCTTTCCCTCTCTCTCTCTCTCTCTCTCTCTCTCTCTCTCTCTCTCTCTCTCTCTCTCTCTCGCTCGCTCTCTTCATATCTCGTAGAAATAATTTGACGTTTAAATATTGAATTACATGTCACAGGTCGCGAGTAAATGTTCAGCAACGGGACGACGTGCATCGAAAAATAACACGCGCACGATTTAGAATGCAAATGACTTGGACTTGAGTCGTAAAAGTGGCTGGTTTACTCATACGACTTTAATGTAATCCACCGTGAGGTAGGTCGCGACCGACGCGAATCACCCATAAAAAACTTCCCTTTAAGCTCAGTTCCCACCAAGCCTCCCCCTCCCTATAAAGCACACTCATGGAGCGAAGCAAAGTCAACGTTGAAGCGAACACTGTTCCACCGGATACGCGAGTGAGGTAAGAAATTAATATATCATTACATTGTGCTTAGTGTGAAAATTAACGAGAGTAATTAATATTTAACTAATTAATTTAACTATGGACAAAATTTATGTGAGTGAGCGTCACGAAATTTGTTAGTTCTTCGAAAGAGTGACTTTTTTCTAAATAGACGTTAATAGTACAAAATATACGATTAGTCAATAAGATAATTGTTTCTCGTATAAATTAGCGCAATATGTTTTAATTATCAAGAATTAATAATCGTAATTTGTTAATTTTTACCAAATAACTTTTACAACAACTTTCAGACAAATTGTTGGTGAATTCTAACGTTTAGCTTTATCTTTATGTCACCAATGAACCTGATTAAATTTATCACAAGCTGGAGAACTCAATCGTAAATTCAACTTTAATAAGTATGTAAAAGATGTAATAAGTGTGTAAAAGATGTTTGGAAGCTTATTTATGATATTATATTTTGTAAGTAATTATTATTAATTTTTCTACATATTAATGTAATCTAAAAATATGAAACAATGCGAAAGATGTTCAAAGACGATGTAAATATTATACGATGCACTTAATACACACATACACATGCACACACACGCATACGCAACACATTTAAATAATGAGAAAATTCTTTTACAAATATTCGCTTGGTAGCGATTAACTTTTTGAATAGTAGGATGCATCGTATATGAGATTCAAACAAACATAAATACTTGTATGCAGGCTTTCTTTCGCATGGCAGCCTTATAATTTTACAAAACTTTTATAATGTATATTTAATCTGAAAATATATTTTATACGTCGCTAGAGATTGTCTGCAAGCACGCATAAAGTTCATAGTTGAAACCGCTTGTTACGAAGAGAAAACGTTTGTCCATTATGATTAATGATAATAAACAATTCTAGCAATTGTATAATTAATAGAATACAATTAAACGCAGTAATATATTATTTTGGAATAATTATTCTCTCATTATCATATTGTATCGAATTAATGTTATATTAAATGTATATCATGAAAGAGAAAAAGAAAGAGAAAGATACATACATATATATATATATATATATATATATATATATATCGAGGGACGTCATCATTTTTGCAAGTTTATAAGAATATTTTGCAAGTTTAGAAAAATATAATTTTGATAATTTTTTAACTCCAAAAAATTTAGCTTGCAAAAAGCGTCTTTTTTTGAATCGCTTATAACTCGGAAATTATTGATGCCTCAACATTTTCGCTGAGGAAAAATCGTCTGCAAATGATCTCAAAAATCTGTCATTAGTAGATTTTTTACTAATTACAGGACATCCTGTATATATATATATAAAATATTTTGTCTTCTCCAATAACTTTGCACATCATTTTGTCGAAATAAGAAAATAAAAAAACCTCAAAAATAATATTAATGCAAGTTTGTTCGTGTTGCTTGACAATGTATTTCAGTTACTTAATACATCAAATGAAATCTTCTAGTTTGGCGATTCTCTCGATAACATCTATTACATTCATAACGGTGACATTAATTAATAATGCATCGTGTGGAGAAGCAAATAGCGCCCGGCAATGGTTTCTGCGGGTAGGACATTACAATGGTTTAACGAATCAATCGTGGCACGCTAATCACTGCTATGTCATCATCACCACTCGAGTATAGTGCGTTGATATTTGCATTTATACGTACACACGAAGATTTCATCAAATATTTAAAAAAATAAGTTAAAAATAGTGAAATTTTATTAAAATGAACTTTATAAAATTTTCAATTCTCCTTGAAATAAAATAAGAATTTAATAGACATTTAAAAACAAGCTCAAAAGGAACTAAAAATGATCTAAAGAAATAAAAATGATTGCAATTATCAACGTTAGAATACAAAACGGAAGTTGTGAAAGAAATTTGAAAGCGCGAGAAATATAAAATTGGTAAAAATGTCCCTCATTTTTACGTTGTCTTCCATTACTTCCTATGTATAAGTATAGCAAGTGCAGAATATCTCAGTATATATCCAAGGGCCCAAGGCTACATACATCACAACAACTCATAAGAAGTCATAGCACGACAGAATATAATGTGTCAAAATATATTAACAATATGAAAAGAACAAGAGGAATCTAAGATATAGCGCGATGGCAAACTATGATAAAATCTTTTCAAAGAACACGTGCGCGTCAGAGAGCTTTTACACAGAGAAAAAAATTTCTTTAGATTTAATGAAATTTATGCTTGAAATAGTCGAAAAAAGCTATTTATTTCAAGAAACTAATAAGATTATTGGATTTTTAAAATAATATGTATCTCATATAATGTTGTTTAATTCAACGAAATAATACTTTTTCAGTCAATAAAGGTAATGTTTCATATGACATAATGTTGTTTGTATAAAATAAATAAATCCAAAGAAATTATTCAAACAAGTTCTCTCTGTGTACAATGTGTCAAAAATTCATAGCTTGTCATAATGACAAAAAAATACACACTATAATTACTAGAGTTTCAGTTCGCCAACAACAATCTCAATATTTATTTTCGCGCATAAATTGGTTTGTCAAAAATTCAAATTTCGTATGAAACGTTCGTTTTAAGACGATCTATAGTTTACGAATAAATTTTATTTATTATTTTCTATATCGTACTAAGTATACAGAAAACATTTGTAGAAGTAAAATATACAGGTATGTACATAAGATGTATGTCACGCATTAAGATATGCGGTGCATAAAATTATAGATAGAATTCTGTTTTGTGAATTTTGTCGCGAATTTAAACCAGAAATAGAGAGAAAGAGTGCTCTTGCATTCATTGTGGCGATCGTAATATGAAAATGCAAATATTGCTCGGCCTTCTAACAATATTCAACTACATCTTAAAACTGTTTAAAGTGCATCCAAGCCGCGCCGCGAACTTTCTTCATTCCCGTCCTTTGCAACAGCATCGTGAATTTACGACAGGAGTAGTTAAATCAACTTTGACTTAATCAAAAATTCATCTGTCCAACTCGCTATAACCCTATGCAATTTAAGTAAGACACACAGAGGCGTGAATCTAAAAATTCATACATTTTTCTTCCCGTCCTGTTCGCCATAAATAGTATAAAGTTACACTTCTCGAGTTATTTTCCTCTCTCTCTTTTTCTCTCTCTCTCTCTCTCTCTCTCTCTCTCTCTCTCTCTCTCTCTCTCTCTCTCTCTCTCTCTCTCTCTCTCTCTCTCTCTCTCTCTCTCTCTCTCTCCAAAGATGCATTTCAATCGGATTTCATAGCAAACTAATCGATCAGATAAATGCAATTCTATCTGTTATATGATTTCTAGTGTTTTACAAACATTTAAACATAGTTATTAAATACGGTTTTTTGTTAAAAAAATATGACAATTTTTTTGCCCGAATTAGCCTGCTTATATCAAATGATTCAAATCTACTCTTGAAATATCTATAAAGTAAATATGAAAAACACGTTAGAGTCATCGACATATCTTTAAGCATCTCGAATTTATCACATAAACATTATATTGCATTACTTTACTAATTAATTTTACTAATTTACTAATTAAAGTCTTGGACGTATTTTACTGTTGGAATAATTTGATTGCGAGAGTGGGTAGAACTAAGAGGCGCAAATACATGGGATTGAACATTACACTACTATATGAGGATAATTATTATATATATGTATATACGGGATCAAGCGTCACTATCCACTCGAACGCTTCCGCCGCTAATGTCTAAATAAACATATCTATCGCTAATGGAGACATTAATTGATCTCACGTATGATATCAAAAGTGCCCGGAATAGATGGAGTGGCGAGCTATCATTACGTTTTTCATCTCGAATTACACGTACGCACGAGAGAGATTTATTAATATTCAAATCATCTTCTCAACGTTTTATTTTGTGAAACGTATTTCCTTTATTGCATTTTGCTTTTATGACTCTTTGATTGCAAATACAAGTTTAAGGGAGAAGTAAAATGTTAAAATCGCAAAAAACTGTAGAAATTACTTTAACCTCGTGCAGAGAAAGGTGGCGATGTACATAAGATATAATGAAATAGCTCTCTGTTTATTATGTTCCTTGTATCAAATAATGTAGTTATATTAGCTTAAAAATATTTTTAAAAAGTTATACAAAGGAGAAGAATTTTTGTTGTTGTTATTACTATTGTATGTGAAAAAATCCATGTATTTTAAAAAAATTAGTAAACTTTAATATACTTTGCCAAAAATTAATTCCAAGTTTGTGGAAAATAACGAATAAATAACGACGATAAGTTAATATTGTAAAGTTATGATATATTTGATTCGTAATAACGTTTGATTTTAATTAAATATTATTTATAATACATACACACGTAATGAAATTGCTGATTAATTTACCTCAGAATACACATGTGTGCGACTGATTGTAATTAAAAATTTTAACGCTTAAAAAATCTCCGAATTTTTAGCCAAATCTATTATTTCTCATTGATTCGCGCTGATATTATTCGCACGTGGAATTTCACGTGTATGTACAAAGGGTCATGCGGGACGAGTTTTGCTCGTTCACGAAATTGCTCGTTCACGCGTCGGTCGGAGCTAGGGGTTGTTAGAAACCGCGAGAGAAACGTCGGCGCCAGAGCAATCGAGATGCGAGAAAGCGAGGAGAGAGATAGAGAGAGAGAGAGAGCGAAATTTCGCGTCCCTCGTCGAAAGGGTCGATTCGTCGAAAGGGGTGAGACGCTGATAACGCGCGACCGATGAATCGAGGGCGAGAATCGAGATACCGGGAATCGCGTCCTTTTCACGCGTCATCGACTTTATCGTGCATTCTACAAACTTTTCCCACGTTGGCCGCTTAATCACTGAGCGACAAAACACAATCGCAACAATGGACAGAATGGTCTCTGTCTCTTCCGCCTTATGCTCTACGTCCGTGTGCGACTGTAAATGTATCCCCCCGATACGTGCGTTAACACGTTTACATTTCTTGATGAAGGACACACTCTTCCAACACATCGAACGTTCGGCTTTACTATCTATCTATCGTAAGTTTTCCGTGAAAATCTATTGGAATATAATCCAATACTCACGTAGGTGGATTGACCTTATGCCCGAAGATACTATAATCTTTGTAACAAATTTTTTTCTGAAGTTTAAAAAAAGTTTTAACAATATATTTAATTTTTTTTAATAAAACTTTGGTATTTTATCGTATACAATTATGACAAATATAACAATTACGAAATAATAAAAAATAGCTCCTTTTACAATTCAAATATTAAATTTCTTAAAATCGTAACGTGATAAAATATCTTAAATTTCAAAATCATTTTTTAATTTGAGTATCAAAAAGCTACATTGAATGATTATTTTTTTTCTCTTTTTTACTGCATTGTGTTAAATAAAAATTTAAGACACTCTCTCTCTCTCTCTCTCTCTCTCTCTCTCTCTCTCTCTCTCTCTCTCTCTCTCTCTCAACAGGCGATTTCAATTCTCATATATTGTAGATGCTAAAAGCTTCCGGGCTAATAGAGAAAAAAGTAAAAATTAAAAATAAAAGTATAGAAAATAAATGCTACTTTTTATAATAATATAAGTAATAATATAAATAAGTTAATTATATATTTTATAAAACAAACTAAATTATTTATATTTTTAGTACTATTTTATTTATCTATTTTTTATTCAACATTTATAGCCTATAAACTTTATCACATGTATCTAATAAATGAGTAGTATTCAATGTTAATTTTATATAAAACACAATAAATATAATTATATAAAGATGTAATTATATATAAAACACAAAATATATTTTCTTTCAAAATTAGTTATTATTACAACTTTTTTCAATCTTCAAAAATTTATTGAATATATACGATCATAGAGAAATGTGTTTTTATTTCATTACTAACCAAAAATATTCACGATTTTAAATAAAATTGAACTATCGAGTCATATCACTTTTTTTAAACGATAAAGTGATATTTAAAAAAATATGATATATTTTATTTGGTCTCTTTCCATGCATTTTGTTTGACATCGTAATATATGATATTATCGGCGATTTTCGAAATCTTCAAAATCTTGCCACGTGAAGGATTTCACCAGGTTAGGACGTGCGCTTTTGGAGGACAAATCGCGTTACAAAGGACAAACATACATTGCGTCGAGGACACCTCTGTGATTGTGGAGACCGCATCTTGTTACCGATTCGCATGGCGTTTCACAGCATCAACAATTTTGGCATCACATGCGAAATTCGTGATGACAAAATCATACCCGAGATTCAAAGCTAGCTTGACCTAAGTCTCATCTCGCGTTGGCATTTGTTGTGCATGATGTCCATTATAGACACACGAACCTTCGCTCAAAGCCTTTAGCCTTTGTCATTTATCCACTTCTTCATCCAAGATAGTTACATTTAAAAAATGACATACATTAAAAAATTTCATATTTACTTTTCTTTTTATGGTGTGTGTGTGGGCGTGTTAAACGAGTTTTCTTGTATATACTGCATATATATATATATATATATATATATATATATATATATACACTTTTTCATTATCAAAGTTCAAATAATATGTAAATTATAAATTTCAATCTGAGATAAAAAGATGTTTGCGTTAATTAAGCTTTTAAATATTTGAATCCTTAAGAAAAGCTTCTTAAATTCAATTGATTGATAACTTAGCTCTTTTACGTCAGTTACAAAGTTTAAAGAGAGTTTTTGCAATAACAAATGTTAATTTTAAGGAACATATAGATAGATAAGCTAAAAAAAATCAACGTGCGTTATAAAAATAAGTTATTACCACTATATATAAATAATTGAAAATAACATACGTTTTTTATGAAGTTAGATAAAATTTATCAACTGAAAAAAATACTTCCATCTTTTTCTAGTGCAATACTAATGTTTTATATTAAATAAACATATCAAAATTTGATATCTTTATTCGATATAAATTATTCAATATTCAATATAATTTGTCAAATCTATTAATCTACCCATCTATTTTAAGGCAATGAATCTATCTACAATCTACAATCTACATTTATGGTATCAACGAATCTTATTTTAGCTCAAAATAAAATAAAAGTTGTCATTCACCGACTGATACCCAACGGTGGAATTAATATTTGAAGCTACGTTGATTTATAAAATACAAATTGAAAACCCAAATTAATAATAGTGCTCAAAATAATTAATAATTACACACACATTGAATTTTATATTTAATACGTACATAATAATAAGGAAATTAATAAAATAATTTTATAAATTTTGAAAAGACTTCACTATAATAATTCTCTAATAACTCTATATAAATAATTCTATATAATTTTTTAAAAATAAAAACTTTTACAAGATCATAGCTGTTATATAAAATTTTTTCTGTAATTTTCTCTTATTTAAATCATCTAAATAAATCAAGTTACATGATAAATCATGCAATATATATAAATTCGCGTACGCAATGAATATACAATTAATGTCCAAATATTAAATTACTCACCTAAGAATTGCTTCGCCGGCGCTCGATGTCTCTTCTCTTCCTTCCAAAATGCCAAGGTCCCTTGAATCATACGCACAACAATACTCCCGCACTTGGACATGCAATACTTTGAAGGACGCTCTTAAATTTGAGTGCACGGCAAATTTCGTGATTGTGAAGCGATATTATAAAATATTATAAAATTCGTTTCGCATAAGAATAGCACTTTTAGTTGACGAGATAACTTCGAGCCAGAATTAAGCTGAAAGCAGAAAAAGACGAAACCGATAAAAGGAACGCGAATGCTGTTTGTACCATGGTTTCTCATATCATATTTGATTCTCAGAATGACTCGAGCTCGCTTAGACACAATTTATTTATGATATCATCATGATATGCCTTTAAAATGTAGGGAAAAAAGAGGTCGATAAGCTACGTATAGCGACATATGGTACGTGAGACAAGAGACAGAACAGAACTAAACGATCCCACCCTGCTCTTATCGGGTAATCGATCAAGTTTTAAACTAATTTATATAATTTTGAATATAAAATATAATTTGTAATTTATTTTATAAAAAAAAATATATTTTATAATTAAGAGATTATATTTTTATGACATTGTAACACCAGTGAATAAACGTACAAGTTAAAAATAAAGAATAAATATTCACGGGTTATAATATTTGAAAATGAAATTAAATTTATTATTTGTTTACATGATAGATTTCCTATTAAATGGAATAAATCTCGAATAAATAATCTTATTTACCTTAAGAAAATAAATACTAAGCGTTGTGAAAGGTAGATTAATTTGGTACCTATGGTAATTATTTATATGAAACGCAATATAAAATAAATGTATGCAAAAGACTCTGATTTTTTTTAAATTACTGATTAATTAAGCAATTGATATATTATTGCTTTTCTTTACTTTAATTCGTTTACTTTAATTATTATAATTAAACTTATGCATTATTATGCGATCTCACTCCAATAATATAATAATTATTATTACATATATATATAATATACGATTAATATATTACAAGGCTTTTCGTCACGTTAATCACCCAATTCCACGATTTGTGTCCACTGCTCAATCTCAATCCTGACAGCAATTAAATTTAAATTGATGAAAAATTTAAGGTATTGAAATATATTTGAGTTCAAGGATTATTAAATAAATAATTATTGACCGTAAAAATTGTAACAAAGTAATAGTTTATATTTTTTATCCTTATATAAGTAATAAACAGGATATATGTAGTAGAGAATGACAATGATCCAAACACGCTGTAGCAATCTGGCAGCGACTATCGTACTCTGTGTAAAGCATTCTCAACATTTTTTAGCCGGAAGAATTACTCTTTGTCAATATTTCTGCAAGAGTGGCTGAATCAAACTGATATCTTTCGCTTTCCAAGCAACTGCTCTAGCTACCTAATGCTATTTAGACATAATAATAAAGTCATGTTACACGAAAGCGATGTGTCTATCTCTCTCAAATGGATGCAACACTCACACTGTGCCAGAACAGAGAAATCCATACTATGGATAGCGAACTGTGCGTATATCCAACTAACGCTCATCGCATCTAAATAATAAATAAATAAATAAATAATAAATAAATCTAATAAATAATAGAATTATAGCATTCCAATCTGTTGACAAAAATTTGCAAATTATATTTATAACGATATTATAAATATGATTTGCAAATTTTTGTCAACAGATTGGAATACTATAATTCTATTATTTATTATTTATTTATTTATTTATTATTTATTTATTATTGAGATGCGATGAATGAGCGTTAGTTCGATATACGCACAGTTCGCTATCCATATAATATGGATCCATAGTATGGTTTTTGGTAAATTCATTAATAAAGTAGAATACAATAGACTTTAATAATATATTATTTAAACTTATAATTGTGTGAAAGAGCTGAGAATTGATTGATTTTATTTATTATAATTAAAAGTTTATTAGCCGTTTAAATTAACAACATTACTTAAATTTAATTAGACGTTTTATAGATTAATTATATATGTATATTCTTATATTTTATACACTTGCTTTAATACGTAATATTCCAGTTTATATTTTCATTGTTCAAGGATCCGCCGTCGTACTTTGAATGTTCTGAATCTATACATCCTATTTTTAGAGTCTCCTTATAAATATAGCATTGATTGTATGTCATTTGTGCGACATGTTTGAGCGCATATTTGCACATGTCCGTAATATCATCTGTTAGCGTAGGTAAAACAAAGAAGTCTTATTGGATTATTCTCCCTGTTTTTTCTTTACATCAGCGATAATGTTATAAAAGTCTAAACAAATAATAAAAAGTAATGCGCAATACGCAACATTATAGAAAAAAAGTTGTAATTAACATATTTTGTTATGCAACTATTTTTTTAAATATACCTAAGAACTCTATAAATTTTTTATACAGAGTGTTTATTTGAAAAGTTTCCACCCTGTTTATTTTGTGACCAATTAATTTTTGCGAGAAATATCGAAACACATCAATTTTGTTTTCGAAGGGGACGTATAAATATGATAAATGCAACGGTATTACTTCATCGCCCTCGCAAGGGTAGCTATCCCTTCAAAAATCTTAAAATGGGGTCAATGGAAACCACTCGAGCGGAGATATCAAGACCTCTGGACTTCTTTCTGTGGCAACACTTAAAATCTGTTGTTTACAAAACAGTAGAAAATATGAATGGTTTGCGTCGGAGAATTGTACAGGAATATAGAGCCAGCATCAGATACCTTTAAAAATGTTCACTTAGAGTTTGAGAATCGTCTTTATTATTGTTTAGCAAATAACGGAGAACATTTTAAATAACATGTAAAATAAATAAATTTATTCTAAATTGTATTTTTGCATCTAAAATTTTTTTTCTTATACCTCAAACCTTCTAGTACGATTTCTCGAAAAATATTCAGTCAAATTAAAAAAACAAACACGGTTGTAAAGAGAATCAAAAGACCTTTAAAATTATATATCACTTGATCCCTATTTCCATTTAAGATTTTTGAAGGAGTAGCTACCCCTGCAAAGGCAATGAAGTAATACCGTTACATTGATTTATACGTTTCTCTCCAAAACAAATTGACGTCTTTTGGTATTTTTCGCAAAAATTAATCGGTTCTGAAATAAACACAGTGGAAACTTTTCAAATAAACCCTCTGTATGTGCGTACGTATGGTCAAAGATAATGGTCGACAAATATTAACTTAATAATTTGTATTGGCACTTACTAATTTTGTTCTATACTTTTCTCACATTTGATTCCTACATATATAATTAAAAATTAATATTATTTAACCAATAATTTCTTCATATTTTGTATTTAATATTGTTACAACTGGAATACATGAAACACATAACGAACCATATTTTAAACGGTACTTTGATGAATAGTTTGTAATTGATATAATGTGCAAAAAATAATTATTAATCTGGCTAGTATAATATTATGTTAATACATGTATACAAGTACTAATTATATATACCTTATTGAAAGCTCTTGTATTTCTAACAATATTATATAACGCGAAAGAGAATTTTGCAGCTCATCCACCAGGAAATCATTTTTTATACTTTACTAGTTTATCACAGTTTGTGATAAAATATTCGATACTTGAAAAAATGGGTTTGCAACAATGGCCAGGCCAGATATTATATGAGATATCTTATAAGTCAAAAATTAAAATCATATTCAAATAATTATTCAAATGACTGATGGTTTACTTTGAAAGTTATATATATAAATATATATAAATTAATTTTGAAAAACATTTAGAAAAACTAAATACTTTTCTTATATTATTCTCAAAATAAACAATTCAAATTTTATAATAAAAAACTTATAATAAAATTCTAAAACTCTCAATCTTAATCTTAATATTTTTAAATAATTACTATCAATTTTTTTTCAATTAAATAAAATGTTTAGATAACATATATAGAAGAATTAGTGTTTACTATTCTGCCGTAAAAATGTAATCAATCTCTGTCTCTGCAACATGAATTTAATTTTCTCTGTTGTATTTCTCTTGTATTGTTGAATTTTATAAGGTCTGCTTTCTTTCTAAAGAAATGTTTTCAAAAACTATCACATGTTATTCATGCAAAATGAAAATGAAAATTTTTTTAACAATTCTTTTAAATATATTGAAAACCTGAAATCACATTTTGACTTTCCATAAAGCGGATTTTTCTGTGACAGTCGGTACCGTATCTAATAAGCAAAATTCCAACATTGTTGCTTCACGTAATTTTCTCTTTCTATAATCTACAAATATCATTTAACAGATGGAATCTCACTTATCAAAATCAAAACTTACATTAACAAAAGCGATTTCCAGGATGAATATAAATATAAAATACTAATGGCAAAATATGGAATAGGAGGAAAAGAATATTCCAACATCAATATCAGCATTGATTGTAAAATCAAAGCATAAACTCTCTTATTATCAAATCTAAAAAAGAGAATAATCATTAATTATTCTATTAATTATTCTATTAATAATAAAAGAAGTAATTTATTATTTATTCTTTTGTAATAAAAGCTTATGCTTTCTCAATTTTATAATCTATACTAATATTTTGATATTAAAATATTATTGTTTTCCTCTTTAGTCATTTTGTCATTATTACTTTTAGTATTTACATATATCCATTCTAGACATTGTTTTTATTTGAATGTCGGTTTTGGTAAGAGAGGGAGATTCCATTTATCATACACATATAATAAAAATAATTTAAATATTAAAATGTTGATATATATACTCTTAGTATAATGCATATATATAGAATATAACTGAAGAAACATATATGATATATAAAGTAAATTTTTTGGCCAATTTAGAGACGATTTTTCTTCGGTAAAAATGTTGGGCGTCAATAATTTTCGAGTTAAAAACGATTGAAAAAAAAGGGTTATTTGCAAGTTAAACTTTGAGAAGTTAAAAGATTTAACGCAATTAAATTCTTTAGTTAATTTCAGATGGAATTTACTTTAATAAAATTTTCATTTAAGGTTTAGTTTCAAAAATATATAATAGCAAAAATTGGAAGTTTGCAAAAAATAATGACCTTTCTCAATATTTTTACTAAAAAAAGATTGAAAACGTTTTTATATATACATATATAGGGTGTAACTGAAAAAACATATGGCATGTAATACTAGATTCTTTCACAATTGGAATAACTCACACAGAAAAAAAGAATATTCTTATTTTGACAATATATGTAAAATGAAAATCTTAAAATGAGATTAAATAAAGAAATTTTATATATTTTAATCAAAAAAATAAATTTTTGTTATTTAAGAAATAATAATTTTCTTGAATGAAGAGAAAAAATATTGGACATAAAAAATAAATTATTCTCTGCATTTTTCTTTCCAACGATGTATGATTTTTGTAAAATCCTAAACAAATAATAAATAAAAAATAATGCGCAACATTAGAGAAAAGAGTTTGCAATCACACACACACAATGTATATTATTATACAAATATTTTTTGAGACATAAGAACTATGAGTTTCATATATGTATACATATATACATAATCAAAGATAATGATTGAACAAGCATTCGCTCAGTAAATTGTGCTAACTCTTAGTTTTATTTCATACTTTTATTACATTTTAAATATAAAATTATAAATTAATATTATTTAAGCCATACTTTTTTCATATACATATATATATCTATTATTGTTATAACTATATTTACACTTCACAATTCTTTCCTTTCAAAAGCACTTATAAATATTTAGCGGATGATAAAGATAGTGACAAAGCTGCAAGAGATTGAAACCGTATGTTCTAAGAATTAACTCAGATTGTTAGACTCCACGAGTCTTATCAATATTAACTTTCAACTAATACCTGACAGGCGAGAAAATCCTTTAAGTTGTGAGATAACAAATGCTAGAAACTGAGCTGTGAATAAAACACTCAAACGGTTCTCTAGCATTGAAGAATTTTAAATAAATAGCATCGTCGTAAATAGACACTGTTATTGAAAATTAGAGTGACAATCTGAAGATAAATTGGAGACCGTGATGAAAACTAAGAATATTTGATATAAGTGCTCACTTGACAGGCCAACCTTAGATGACATTTGCTTGCAAGAAATTTCTAGAATATATAATAGCAACAAGGCGATAACTTCCCCCGACTATACCAAATTCATCTCCATTGGTTAAGACCAAAATTTTTATACAAAAGTCTATACCAATAAATGTAAGCCTTTGAGACTCGTTATCGAAAAGAGAATCCCTCAAAGTCTACAGGGGCGTGAATTAAAATTCTGATTTGTTAAATTATTTAAAGAAGAGGAAGTGGTAAAATCCTAAGTTTTACGTCAAGAAAAATCATGCAAATACACACTCTGTTTTCGACAGTCAAACTTAACGAACGAAATTTTCTACATACCTTTATAGTGTGTGTGAGCGCGTACCTTTCGAAAAAATTATATTACAAGTGTTTGAATATCACTAGTGGACATACATATCTGAAGTGATTGTTTCACGTTCACTATAGACGACATTTGAGCTCTACTGCCAGCCACTCGTTATAAGTAGTAAGTCCGATTATCGATTATCATTTTCTTCTTTGCGCGAATTTCTTTTCTTATTTTATTCATTTTATTTATTAATTTTTAATTATTAATTATTATATGACTATAAATATATTAATTATTTTTATTTATTAATTTTTTAATTATTTATTATTATTTCATAATGAAACAGTTTTTGGTTCATCAATTATTTTTTAATTCAAAATTATTAGCGTTTTCGATTGAAGCAAGTCTAACCGAGAGCGAATAATAATGTCATTGTATCGTTTCTGCCAATAAAAGATTTGAATGCATAGTAAAATAATGATTAATTAATCCGGATTGGATTAAAATCCGTTCAATCGAAACCGCTATATGTTATCATTGAATCTCATTATTACTCTTTTCATTTTTCATTTATTTACATTCTCTCTTTTTATCATATTCTCTCCTTTTTCCATTTTCTATTCTGCAAATCTCTGTATTTAGAGTCTAAAAAGTATTTGATATATTGGGAACCAAGTATACAAGAATAAAATTGCAATAATCTCTTCTTTTCTCCTTCTCCTTTGCGAATATCTGATGCATATTTAGTGTTAAATCAATATTTGACTGCGTACCAAATACGTTTAAAGGTAAACTTTTTTCTTCTCCTTTAGGAAAAAAAACACGGTTACAACCCACTTTGGGGTTACAACCCACGATTAGTAATCAAATTAATTTGATTGCTCGTAACCCTAAGTTTACATAAATAATCTACTTTTAACCCTGCGTAACTAAAAATTGCAATTACTTTGGGAGAAATTTTGACGACTTTTTTTTGTAGTTAAACAACTTAATATTTTGATTAGCGCCCTTTAAGTAAAAATTATCTTTGCGTAACTGAATATCAACGGAACTAATTGGAAGAATTAACTAATATAACTTAAAAATCTTTGAAATAAACAGTAATTGCAAAATTTAGTTTCGAGCAATTCAAATAGTTTAATTACTAATTGTGGGTCCCAAATGTGGGTTGTAAACCGTGTTTTTCTTTCCCAGGGTCCCTTCCAGATTCGGTAGACAAAGTCCTTCGTACCGTCTTAATTGAAAGCCATCCCATTACCATCATCCCATATCATTATTCCATAGTATTTCGGAACTCCTTTTTCCTATTGGAGTTCTCTTTTAAGCTTTATATGGAGAACATTTTCTCCTTCCACGATACAATTTAAAATTAAAGAATCTTCCTTATTCTTGTTGTTCCTTCCTTCAATATTCCATTCAACTTATATAAATTATTGTATGCGACACTAAATTTCAACCAAATATAATACCCGCAGAACGTTATCTCTTACACGCACACTCACACTTATATATTATATAATTATAAGGCACGTTTACATTTATTACCTTATATACTTTTATATTTTAATATTTTATACTCATTATATTTACTCAACATTTTATTTCTCCTATATTAATGCAATTATATTAATATTATTCTCCTATTTTAATTTTCTACATTAATGTATATTAATGTTTTCTTATAATTACAACAACTACCTACATAACGTTTTCTTACTTACCACATTATTTTATCATTTTATTTTTTCTAAATAAATAAATAAAGTTAAGTTTTGTTTTACAAGTCATGTAATAATCATTTATTAACTATGATGGTCATTCCTTCAATCGTACAAGGTCCTGTCTTGCGTAATAGAGATTTAATTCCCTTATCAAAAGGTGACCACCAGAATGGCCTACTGACCTTAAAGGTCTCTTTAGTTAAAGGGACCTTCGCGGTCGTTGACCGGTTTAACAAAAACCTTACACAGTTCATTTATTGTTATCTGACAAGTGCGTTCCGAGATTAGTAGGTTGCATCCTTCCATTGACTCATCCTTCTGGAGTCTGGAAATGTGCATGAAATATAAAAGTCACTCCAAGCGAATACTTTGAGCAGTTGTAATTAATATGACATGCACAAAATAATCCTTTACTCTAGTAGTACATTAAAATGTTATATTATTATGTATTATGCTACATAAGTACTGTCAATTATGCTTTATTAAAAGTTATTGTGTTTCTAATAATATCATGAGACGCAAAATAAAATTATATAGAACTAGAATATTGCCCATTCAGCAGAAAATCAATTTTATAATTGGATAGATAAATATTTTAAATTTTAAAAATTTTATTAAATTTTAAAGATTTTATTTGCACGGATCTTAAAGACATAATGTATGTATTATAAACTCGTATAATTGATATTATCATTTATAATTAACATTCACTATTAAACGACTTTATTTATATAAAAACATGAAGTTTTTTGTACATTCAACAAATTATTTTAATTAATAATTTGAGAGTTATTTGTATCTTCTTTATAATATAAGATATAAATTATTGTGTTGCTTACATAACATGTATCTTTATCTTATGCATTTTTTGTTTCTTACACAATAAGTTTGTATTTCTCATCGATAAAATAATACTAGGCTTAACGAGATAAGTCTTATGTAACTGTATTTACTGATATACTTTATGACAAGATGATACACAAATATGTATATATTCATGATTTTTTGCGTTACGTTTATATCTCCATAAAAATCATGCCTCCTATATGACAGTCCAGTAATACAAGTTCAGTCGACAGTCCTAAAAATAAAAGAAAAATTAATTGACATAAATAATTGGTCATTTTATCAGAAATATAATATACTTGATTCTAAATTTCGCAAAAACTAAATATATTATTTTTAAGAAGATTATATCGAGGATTTTATAATATAGGGACGTAAGCTTTAAATCGCAACTTTACAGAAATGAGAATAAAATACACAGTTGACACAGGAATACATATTTTGGTATTTATTCTGTATCCAAAATAATTAGATCAATTAGTATGCAGTTCTATTATAATATGCAAGGCAATTTTTATATGTCTTAATATTTCATTTTTTGATAAATTAGGAATACAACCTCACATTATAAAGTTTAATATGTTAAAATATAAACAATAATATATTAGAATCATTTTAATTCTTACAAAGAGATGTATATATTTATAATTCAATAAAAATCAATTATATTATATATCCATTTCTACGTAATAGAAAACATCTTATAATATATATCCTTGCATAATTATATTAAAATCCTTTAAGGCTTTTGTTCATGATTATTGTAAATATATAGATCTGCAATATTAGTATTAACATATTCTATATAATTATTCTTTAGGACAAATGAAAAGTGATAAAAAAGAAAATTAGATTAGAATCTCCCATGCAATATTCAAAAGAGATTTTTGTAATAATTGATGTTACTATAAATCGCACATGCAGAATCTTCTCTAATCAATTTCTTAATTAATTTTCATTCTATTATACATACACAACGCGAAGAGTATTTGTAAAACCCGGACCCTGCTGCCATCCTGTCACGACTATTACCGAATCACCAGTTTTTACAAAACCACGATATTTGCCGGAGTTTAATCCATATTGTACACGCATATCCACGTCTTTTAGCCAGTCGGTTAATGACGCTTCTGTATAAAAATGTATATAATATATTTACATACATAAAAATGCACTGCATTATAACAACAGTAAAATAAACCTTTTTCTCAGCATAAAATAAAATTATGCACTTTCTAACATTATGCATATATCAATATTAAAAGATATATAAGTTTTATTTTCTTCCATATAACATTATGCTAAATAAACATTTAATAATTATTATACCTTCATAGTATAATGGCAATATTCCACGATATAGATGCATTTGTCGAGCAACCTGAGAAAATCTGGTAACCGCAATAATAGGACAGCGGGGTCTATATTTGGAGATCAGATGTGCAGATCGACCGGATGTCGTGATAACGATGATAGCACTAGCCAAACATTTAGCAGACACTTCCACAGAGGCAATAGCAATAGCGTGAGCGGCGTCAATAGGGGGCAAAACTTTGCTCAATAGGTCGTGAAAGATTTGAGTTTGCCAAATCGCGGCTTCCGCTTCTTTACAAATGTTGGCCATAGTACGAACACATTCCAAGGGGTAATCTCCCTTTGCGGTTTCACCTAAAAGTACAATCATAAGAATTTATAAAGGTATATTCTTAAAGAAAGATTAGAAAAATAAAAGAATAAAATTTAATAAAACACACGATATACGATAAAAAGATATAAACAATGTTAAAAATATGTTTCCTTTAACTACTTATTATATTATATTATTTTCTCCTTTATTATATCAATATGTCAAAGTAAATTACCCGATAGCATAACACAGTCAGCACCATCGAGAATAGCATTGGCAACATCTGACGTTTCGGCTCTGGTAGCACGTGGCTTTTTCACCATGGATTCCAGCATCTGCGTCGCGCAAATCACCGGCTTCCCGACCTTGTTGCATCTGCTGATCATAGACTTTTGCGCTAGGAACACCTTTTCCGGGCGTATTTCTACCCCCAGATCACCTCGCTCCACCATAATACCGTCAGACGCTTCAATAATCTCGTCGAGATTCGCCCTACCCTGTTGGTTCTCGATCTTTGATATAATCTTAATGTTTTTGCCCCTCTCGCCGAGGATACTACGGATCTCGGATACCGTAGCGGCGTTTCGAGTAAAGGAGACAAATATCATGTCGACTTCCTGATCGACACCGAACTGTAGGTCGGATTTGTCCTTCTCTGACACTGTTGGAAGATCCACCGGTACTCCCGGCAAATTTACACCTTTGCGAGAACCTAACATACCACCGTATTCAACGGTGGTGGTGATTAGATTGGGACCTAAGGAGCAAAAGAAATTACGCGAATATTCTTCGTAATATTTTTCAAGATTGCATTTATTATATGTAAACAATAGCATATTAAAATTGTAGTTTGAAACTAAAAAAATCAATGATATTTATTCTTTAAAAATACTTGAATAAAAATCTAAAATAAATATTTCACGTTCTGTAAGTGATATAATAATTCCAGAATCTGTGGAAATTTATACTATATTAATTTTTATATATTCTGATTTATTTAATATTTTAAAATTGTGTGTGTGTGTGTGTGTATTGCTGAATATACTTGAAAATAAATGACATGCTTAAATATAAAACTATTATATACCTTTCCACAATCGAATCACGAAATATCACTTGGCACATATTGTCATCACGGAGCCATTATTATATTTTTATTTTAAATTTGAAAAATAATAATTTCCAAATGAAACAACAAAAAATTGCAATATTTTCTGAAACTTACTGACGTCGGAAACGATAAGAGAGATCAAGCCATCATCCACAAACATGCGTGTTCCTACTTTCAACACCTTGGAGATGTTCTTGTAACTAATGTAAACAACTTGTGCATTTCCTTTCTTCATATACGCCTCGTCGGTGGACAATTTAAAAGTCTGACCCTTGACTAATTCTACTTCGGCTGAGTCTCCCTATCGTGACAAAAACATTTTTTTTTTAATATTACTTTTGTTAATTAAATTCCTATTTTTTAATATATGTACATGTAAACATATTCAATTACATACACCCTCAAGCAGGCCGGTACGAATTTCGGAACCCGTTGTATCGATGGCGATTGCAACGGGGATGTAAATGCCAGCACGTGCGGTCAGATTTTTTTGCGCCTCGCGAACATTGATGATGGTCTCCGCGTGATATTCGTGGGATCCATGAGAAAAGTTTAATCGAACGATATTCATCCCCGCCTCGATCATCTTCTCCAGGATTTCCACGGATCTGGATGCTGGACCGATCGTGCAAATGATACCGGATAAACGAATGAAGGACACTTGACTGTTGATGTCCAGGTCGCACATGTGGTCCAGTTGACTTCGGGCGTGTATAACCTGAGTCATCGGTTTGCCGGCCATCTGTAAAAAGAGTTTTTAAAAATCAGGAAAAATGAATTAAAAGAAAATAATAAATTAGACAATTAATCGATTAGACTTAATTACAAGCTTTGAATCTATATAGTATAGATATATATTAAGTATGCGCTATTCACATGCAAATTGTACGCAATAAATTGTGCAACTATGTGAACTAGAATGTATAAATTAAATTTACATTCACACGTTGAAGAAACAACTAGGAAAATATATTAATAATTTTAAAATGTCAATTATAAATTTTATAATTGACATTTAAAAATAAAACGAATGCATGCGATTAGAAGATTCATATTAATCCTTTAAAATGATGTTGTGTTTAACGTTAATTATTCTTAATTCTGTTCTATAAATTAGATGTACAACAATGCACAGCGAAAATATATTTCTCATTACAAAGTGTGGCTCTTTCTGGCTGCGCAAAGATGGAATTGCAATCGACAAAAATACAAGCATTTTATAGAGAATAACTAAATAGTAAGTAGAATAATTTAATGGCGTACTATAAATCACAAAAATAAAAAATCACATATCAGTACCATTGTAATTTCACAAAATTAAATTATATTATTTTACGAAACTCTCAGTAAAAAAATAAAGATCGGTCACGACGATTGCACGATGAACTTGTATACCTGATCGTCGATGATGATCGATGGTGATCCAGATCATTTTGGCAGGCTGTGTAAAAAAAGAAAACAGAAGAAAAGATTAATTAAGATTAATTTAATTTGCTGCGAAAACTCTTGATTGTAATAATCGCGTGCGAATGTGATTATCTGGTGTAGCTGACAGGAACGTTGAGATCTACGGTATCATTAACGATAACAGGAAATGTCGGCGGAATGTGGGAAACTGATGCATCAGACAACTGCGCAAGATGTCAGAGTGCATACGAGATGTTGCACAAACGTCATTTCGTTTGAGATCCGAAAAATATAAGATTATCTGTCAAATGGAAAGAATCGCATCTTTTCAAAATAATTTCTCCCGGAAAAGAAGAAGGAAGATATCGTTTGACATAAAATGTTTTGGATTTAGATTTATATTTAGATCTCTCTGCAAAGGCATAATATAGATAAGTATCAGTTATGTCGGTACCTCAATAAAGATATGTATTATCGCAGGATTTATTGTGTAAATGCAATTATACGTAGTGGAATTATAAAGAAGTGTAATCTTAACGCGTAGTGTTATTGTGTTATTTTAAAATCGAAGAGCTTTTCTGAAAATATTTCTAACAATTTGACTCAGATTGCTTTAAGCTTTCTTTGTACACTGTTGTAAAGCAGATTTAATTTATTTAAGATAATATTTTAATTAAACCAAACAGAATTACGTATTGACGGGAAAAAAAGAGATTGTCAAAATCATATGTTTTAAGATGACAAAGTGTATTCGTTTGCACTGGCAATTGATGTCGTCATCATTATGCAAAATACATTCCAAGAAATTGTATTTTAATTGCAAAACATCTTCCGCTTGTTTTAGAAACGTTTATCACATACGCGCGTATGCTATTCTAATCAATTAGCTGACTTGTCTTTCTCTTAGGAATTACAAGATTCTTAAGAGTGTCTAAGAATTATTGTGGCACATGACACATATGCTTGAGATATAAGTATTTAGATTTCTTCTGTCAATTAGAAATTAATTATTCAAATGACTTAATAATTATTACAAATATTCAAGATAAGTGCAATTATGTTTTCTGCAAAGTTTAACATACTGTTTAAGTTTTTACAATGAAAAACACGAAAAATCTTGTCTACTACGACAATATATTCATTCGATGTTATCGGAAGTTCATAGTATTACGTAACATTAAAATTTCATAGTATTTTGTAACATTAAAAGATAACACAGATTTATCAATTAATTTTACTCTGTCATTTATAAAAAAAAATATTATTACACATTTTTAATCAATTACTAGTTACTTAAAACATTTTAAATGACTGACAATACATTTTACAATATTTATGTTTGTTGATGATATACGCTTTCCTGCTCATGCGGCATTCTGTCCACTTTGTTCCATTCAGAGCATGTGTATGAGCTCGTGTCTACGAAAGTAATCAACTGATACATGTTACAATTGTTTTACTTTAATTATTTCTATTTATATTTATCATTTATTTTAACCTGACTACCAATAAAACCAAAAAGAATTTTCAATCATTTACGTGCAACCCAGATCTTATCTTTTTTTTTAAAAGTTAAATGTGATATAGATTAATATTACATAATGACCGATAGCTATCTTTGTAGAATATTTGTATATAACATTTTAAATAATATTACATAAATATTAATAATATTATAATATTATAATATTATACTATTATTAATAATATTATATAATTATTAATGGCTATATAGAGAATTTGTATAATATAATCTGATAATATAAAAAATAAAACCTTTGATAAATGATATCCTTAAAATTGTACAGACGATAAGAAGTTTATAGAAATATATAGAGGGACATTATTTTAATCTTCAAAGTGCATCAAAATATTATAGTTCTAAATAAAAAGTATTCTAAACTTTTCATTTATTACTACTAATTTATTTTACTCCACCTACATGATATACACTATAATCTAATCTAGAACACAATCTAAAGATCAAGATAACAAAAACGTATCAATATAGTATTATATACACGAATGACGCGAAAGGACCCTGCATCTTGCAATTATCCTTTTAGATAAGGCTTAGATGCGAAAATATCGTATCCAATATGTTTCAAAGATCTTCAACTTCTGCAACTTATTTGTCAAAAATCCAGTTGCTTAAGAATAGAAAGAATTACAAGAAAATCGCAGAGAAGAAATTATAAAAATGAATGAACAATAATTACCTTTGTCTCGTTTGCCTAGTAAAGCAAGAAAATTAACAACAATTCCGTGAATAGGAAATTAATAGCATTGATAGACGACTGACAAAGCGATGTAAACCTCCTGACGATCTATGATAAACTGTTAAGGACGT
Source organism: Anoplolepis gracilipes (assembly GCF_047496725.1). Classification (NCBI taxonomy): domain Eukaryota; kingdom Metazoa; phylum Arthropoda; class Insecta; order Hymenoptera; family Formicidae; genus Anoplolepis; species Anoplolepis gracilipes. Next base: position 18,004,411 of record NC_132970.1, on the reverse strand, counting down.
GAAAAAGATCACTCCAAAGCGGTTCTGATCATGCGTGCTGCCCACAAGTTCATCACCAAGCCTTACACAACAGTAACTCGTGACTTTCAGTTTTATCACCCCGACAAATAAACAACCGTCATTACATTATCGCAAATAAGTTAATGAGTTCCATTCTCTTGCGCGATAAGTAATACTGATACATCCCTGAAATCATATTCTTTTCGACTACATTGTATTTTTTATTAATTATCGATATATAATCATAAGGAGAAAAAAATGCGAGTTCATTGAACTAACTTAAATCTTTTTTTTTTTTTTTTTTCGATTATAAGGGTGTTTCAGGTTTCCTCTACCAAACTGTGCCAGTACGTTATACGAGTAGAAATAAGAAAAAAATGCTACGTGAAAGATGTGCAAAGAGAATTACTTGCGTACGCAAATCAGCATCCTCGAAATAAGTCATCGATCGAATTTTAACAATGTCATCAATAATGCCCAGGCCATATTAGAGATATCCCAAGAATCAAAATCACATTAAAATTATTCGACATAAATGACCGGTTTATTATGAAAGTGATAAACATATGTAAATATATTTATATATTATATATAAATACATACAAATTAATTTTGGTAAAACGTTTGGAAACTGAACCACTTTTTTATATTGTTCTCAAAATAACGATCCATATTGAGAATAATTAAAATTTAATTAAAAATTCTTTTATTCTTTAAAGTTCATTATTCTGTCATTAAAATGTAATCATTGCGGCATGAATTATATATTTCATTTTTTTTTTTTGTATTTCTCTTGTATTGATGATTTTTATAAGATTTGCTTTCTTTCTAAAGAACCGTTCTCGAAAATTGTCACATCTTGTTCATGCAAGATATAAGCACTAAAATTTTTGTGGAAATTCTTTTAAACAGACTGTAAACCTAAAGTCACATTGTAGCTATCTGTAGAGGAGATTTTTCTGTGGCAATCGATATTCATTAAGCGAAATTTCCTAAAAATTGTTCTAAATTAATTAATTATTAATAAATATCGTATTACTGTGTTGCAGAAATAAAATAAAGTAAGATATAAATAGTTTGTAATTGCTTGAAAAGTAAAAAAAGTCGGATTCGATTTTCGACTCAACCACTCGTACTTTATATATAATTTTCTAATCTGCAAATTAATGCGTTTGCTCGTAAAAAGTACTAAAATCCTTGCAATTGCAAAAGGAATGATAGTCATAATCAACATAGAAATGCCTCTTACTCGCGTTTCTGCGCAACGATTACGTTTTTTTTTATTATTGCGAGGATTTTAGTCCTTCTTTTTGATTGTGAAAGGATCGACAATGTTATTGTTCGAGCCGAATATTTTCGAAAGAAAAATTCAGACAAATTTTATTTTTTAACTCTTTAAACTCGCAAATTGAGTGCAATTTAAATTTAATAATACGTATTATTTAAATTTATAATTATGAAAATTGAGACTCAATCGATTTTATTTATTACAATCGAAAATTCACTAGTAGTTAAATAATATTACTTGATTTAAACAAATTATAAAAATTATTTATATATATGTCTGTTAGTTTTAATGCATTACGGAATATTATATTTCAGCTTACATCTTTCTTACTCGACGATTCATCCTCGTGCTGAGAATCTCGAATTTTGACTGTAGACTCCCTATTTTCAGTCTATTTATAAATAAATCAGTGATTGTACGTCTTCCTAGTGCATCATGTCTAAGTACAATGTTTACCTGTCATAATAATGTCAGTGATATACTAACAAACTTTAACGTGTAGCGTAGATATGACAAAGCAAATATCTTATATTATAATTTATTATTTTCCCTCTACTTTTCTTTACTAGCGATAATATTGTATTAAAACCTAAACGAGTAATAAATAAAAAGTAATGTGTAACAGAGAAAAGATACATACATACACACACGCACACATATATGTATGTATCATGTAACATTAATATTGCAAGTATAAATTTAAATTCAACAGTCTACGATTGTTAGCATCAGTACTCACTAATTAAAACACATATGTTACACCTCATCAACTAGGAAATCATTTTTTTTATATATGGATAAATGGGTATTTTAATTTTTAAAGGTTTTATTTACTAATTTTAAATAAAGACACAATGTATGTTCAAATGTTAACTCGTATGATATTATGATTTAACATCCGTACTGTAAAATAAATGTCTTTATTTATTTCTATACAGGAACACGAAGATTTAACATTGGACAAGTTTTTTTAATTTAATAATCCAAGAGTTATTTGTCTATTTTTTTATATTAATGACATAGGTCATTATTTCGCTTACATAATAGCATCTGTATATAATTTATGCATTAATTTGTATCCATATTTTGTTTCTATGTGCTTTGTGTATTCATCAATGATAAATAATACTGGATTCATACTAATGAAAGTCTCACATAACTGTATATTTACTTGAACTTATGACAGGATGATATATAATTACGTATATGTTGGCGGTAATTTTTAGTATTACATCTACATTTCCATAAAGATCGTGCTTCCTATGCCAGTCCAATAGTGATTTAGTCAACATTCCTAAAAATAAAAGAAAGTTGATTAACATCAATAATTGGTCAATTTATCGCCGAAAATATGTTCAATGTCAAGAGGAAATATTAAGCGGGAATAACTATACTTGAATGGTTCTTGATTTTTCAAACTAAGTATTAAAAACACAATATGCTGAAACATAGACAACATTAAAATCTTCTCGATTCTTATAAATAAGTATATATATACATATATATATATATATATATATATATATATATATATATAAATCAAGTGTATACTATATGTATATTTTTACTGCGTACAAAAATATATTTAACTAAATAGGAACTTTGCATATATTACATTAATGCACTTCTACATAATCTAATAATAATGTTAGTGTTTGACAAATATATTCTATATACTATTTAGAACAAATCAAAGATAACAAAAAGGGGGGGCTAAGATAAGAGTCTCTCGTGCAACATTTAAAAAAAATCATCGTAAGAATCAGTGTCGCTATAAATATCACATGCAGGATCTTCTCTAATCAATTCTCGTTCTACGTACACAACACGAAGTGTATTCGTGAAGCCCGAGCCCTGCCGCCATCCTGTCACGACTATCACCGAATCGCCAGTTTTTACGAACCCACGACTTTTGCCAAAGTTCAATCCGTATTGTACACGTACATCTACGTCTTTCACCCAATCAGCCAATGGCGATCCTGTAGAACACAAAATTATATTTATATCATGTATTCACATAAAATGTACATCTCTTAATAACAATAAAAAATCAATAAAATCTTCTTTTTCTCACAAATAATATATGATTGATACTATACCTTCATAGTACAATGGTAATATTCCGCGGTACAAATGCGCTTGTCGAGCAACTTGATGGAACCTAGTAACTGCAATGATGGGGCAGCGGGGCCTGTACTTTGCGATCAGATGTGCAGATCGACCGGATGTTGTGATAACAATGATGGCACTAGCCAAACATTTAACAGATGCTTCCACGGAGGCAATCGCAACAGCGTGCGTGGCGTCAATAGGTGGCAGAGCTTTACTTGTCAAATCGTGAAAGATTTGAGTTTGCCAAATAGCGGCTTCCGCTTCTTTACAAATGTTGGCCATAGTACGAACACATTCCAAGGGATAATCTCCCTTTGCGGTTTCACCTAAAAATCCAATCACAAGATTTATAAACGTATATATTCAGAAAAAGATTAAAAAATAAAATAATAAAGTGTAATAAAACGCGAGAAAAAGATGCGACTATCAAGAATATATTTCTTTTTGTTCTTTATATTATTTGTCCTCGATTTTATATCAATATATCAAAATAAATTACCCGACAGCATAACACAGTCAGCACCGTCGAGAATAGCATTAGCAACATCAGACGTTTCCGCTCTTGTGGCACGTGGTTTTTTCACCATGGATTCCAACATTTGCGTCGCGCAAATTACCGGTTTCCCGACTTTATTGCATCTGCTGATCATAGACTTCTGCGCTAGAAATACTTTTTGCGGAGGTATTTCTATTCCTAGATCACCGCGTGCTACCATTATACCGTCAGACGCGTCGATAATCTCATCAAGATTCGTCATACCCTGTTGATTCTCGATCTTCGATATGATCTTGATGTTTTTACCCTTTTCACCAAGAATGCCACGAATCTCGGCTAAAGCGGCGGCATTTCGAATAAAGGAAGCAAATATCATATCGACTCCTTGTTCGACACCGAACTGAAGATCGGATTTGTCCTTCTCCGACACTGCCGGAAGATCCACTGGTACTCCCGGTAAATTCACACCTTTGCGAGAACCCAACATACCGCCGTTTTCGACAGAGGTTGAGATTAAACTGGGACCTAAGGAACAAAAGAAATTATACAAACATTCTTCTTAATGACTTTCAAGATTGCATTAATATATATAATTAGTAATTTTATATAATATATAATAATTCTTTTTTAGAGTTTTAAGCTATAATTTTGATATACTATTTTTATATGTTACCAAATATTAATTTTAAAAAAATTAATATTTAGTAATGTACTCATTTATCAATTATACATTAAAAATATATAAACAACACTCGAAGTATCAAGAATCATAATTTCAAAATTTTGTTGAAATTTATACATTGTTTCAATTTTTATATCCGCATTTCAAATTCGTAATAATCTTATTCAAATGTAGACTTTTCAAAATAAATGGCCCACATGATTAAATATACAATATTAATACTTAAATGTGTAAGCGAAATAAGAGAAAGAAGGTTCTTAGAAGGAGAGTCATATAACAAGCGAGACACTGACGCGAGCTGGCTGACAGTAGGGAGGAAAGGTGAGGTGAGGTGCGAGTCTGCGGGACGACAGCGATACGACCGTTGCCGAAACAGAGAGCATTATTCCTCGATCAGCTGTTTAGAAAGAAGGTCGCGAAAGAGTCTCGATATTTACGAATCGACTGAGCTTGTACTTTCGAGTTAACTATTAAATATATATACTCATTATTTGATTAAGTGTGGTGACTGTTTCGTTTAATTGCTTTATTGATATTGATAAACACTAGAGTTTAATCTTATCCGTTATTGGTTATCCTGATAATAAAACAAACCTACCATCCTTACAAGTGCGAAATATAATTTGTCGCTTCAATTTAAAGCTACAATTTTTAGATATTTTAAACTAAATATTGATCTAATTATTAAATTAAATTATATATTTAAAAAATATGACAATATTCAGAAAAAAAGAGATTGCAATAATTTTTGAAACTTACTAACGGCCGTGACGATGAGAGAAATCAAGCCATCATCCACGAATACGCGATTTCCAACTTTCAATACCTTCGAAATATTCTCGTAATCGACGTAAATAACCTGTGCATTTCCCTTCTCCATGTACGCCTTATCAGTGGACAATTTAAAAGTCTGATCCTTGACTAATTCCACTTCAGCCGAACCACCCTATTGAAACAGTGTGTTAAAAATATTACTTTTGTTGCTTAATTAAATTTACCTTATTTAATTAAGTTTTTAAATATATGTGTATATATATATATATATATATATATATATATATATATATATAAATATAATCAATCACATACGCCTTCAAGGAGACCAGTACGGATTTCTGGACCCTTCGTATCGAGAGCGATTGCGACGGGGATGTTGATCCCAGCACGAGCAGTCAGATTTTTCTGCGCCTCGCGAACATTGGTGATAGTCTCCGCGTGATATTCGTGGGATCCGTGAGAGAAATTCAACCGAGCGATATTCATTCCCGTCTCGATCATCTTCTCTAAGGTCTCCACGGATCGGGACGCAGGACCGATCGTGCAGATAATACCGGATAAACGGACGAAGGACACTCGACTGTCGATGTCCAGGGCGCACATGTGGTCCAATTGACTTTGGGCGTATAACGCCTGAGTATTCGGCTTGCCGGCCATCTGTGAAAATTAAAAAAAAATCAGAAGAAGCTCTCAAATTGAAAAAGATAGATTAGACAATTAATCAGTTAGGCTTTATAATTACAAAGCTTGAATCTACACACATAAACAACATAAGTGTCCACATACAAATTGTACGTAGATCGTGAATAGGTGTGCAACTAAACTAGAGGATATAAATTAAATTTACATTCACACGTTTAACAAGAACAATATATATTAACAATTTTATTGTATCAATTAATGTATAAATTTCACATGCATATAAAAGAATTCACTGTCGACAAAACAAAACCAACGTTTGAAAATGTTAAATCTTTAAAGTATTCTTGTGATCATCGTGTTAACATTATTCTTGATTATTCCATTTTATGAATCAAATATAAATAGCGAAAATTATTTCTCATTATAAAGTGCCTGCTGTTTCTAGGTGGAATTGCATCGATAAAAATAGAAGCATTTAGATATGGAATAATTGAATGTAGTGTAAGATACTTTACGCAAGAGTTATAATATCTGCATTTTATTGACATTTTTTATTTTGCGTTAAACATTTAATATTCTTGATTTTCTCGTATCTTATAATTGCAAATTTAATTATAAATCCATAAATTTTAAAATTCTTTAAACTCAAAAAATTTGCATGTAACAAAAAGCTTAATAAACATTTGTGCCTTATCGATTTTTTTTTTTTATTATTTCATGATTGCGCTTTTGACACGGATCTTGATTTTTTATCCATTGTAATATTAATCAATTTGTTCTTTACATATTTAATACCGGTATTTATTAGCCATATTTATTAGCCAAGTGCTAAAGAAATTGTTTTAAAAGCAGGGAAAAATAATGAGAAAACATTACGCCTAACGGAGGGTTAAATTAGAAAAAAATTCAGATTCAAAGAATGAAATTTGACGCTAAAAACGCAAATTGTAACTGCCCGTTATCATCAAGATTGAACGTATGATAACTGTCACATCAAGATTCAATCTCCGTGATGTTTAACAATGTAGAAAGTAAGCTTTCGCTATCGCTATATCATGAGACAAAAGGCGGATGAATTAGATTTGTTGATTGATGTCACGAAGAAAGTATCGTTTAATTGTATTATCATAAATGTCATCTCTATGAAGACAATGCAAACGATGCATTCTCGTGTAAAGCCTTATTTCAAAAACCGATGAACAAGGTTAAAAAAAAAACATGTTAAAGACAGCAAATTTATATCATGCATATAAACATACATACATACACTTCTATTACATATTTCTTTATTACACCTACACCGAACAAACGCTTATTGTTAGCAAGGTGACACGAGTCTACGTCGCATTTGCTGTGCTCAAATAATTTCTAATATCACGCAAATTTATATACTGAAATGTGCTAAGTCTTGCATTGTAAATGACGTTAATTATGATTGCAACACAAAACTCTGACTCATATAATGTCGTCATATAACGTCACATCTAGCAAACCATATATGTTATAAAAAATATCATCAAGTAAATATTTCAATTATTTAATACACCACGAGATCACAATATCAGTGTCACTATAATGTATTTAACAAAATGATAAGAGAAATGCAAATAATATTGCGAAAATAATAATATCATAATCATCAAGAAGCATTATAAAAAATATAATAAAATGCTAAATTAATAATAAAAATAATAAAATAAAATAATCAAATATATATAATAAAAATATTATAAAATAATATCGTATGATTAGAGCCGCAATAGATGATAAGATGTATTATTTATGTAACATTATCAGTATTTATATCAATAAAATTTATATTAATAAAAGCAAATTCTATGTGTCTATTTTTGCACCAACATAGAAACAAAACTATACCTTTTACTGAATATAACTATTAGACAAGCAAAAAATTCTTTGAAAGAAGAAGTCAGTAAATCTCTCGAGATAAATCTTTGTCAGCAGAAATAAAGCGACGTGTGTCTTACAAACCAAGTGCGACTAATCTTACCGTCTCCATATAAAGTCACGGATATTTTAGGAAGTTCTTCGCATAGTTAAAAAATCTTTTAAGCAATATTAAAAAATTGACAATATTATGGCAAAAAAAAAAAAAGAAAAAAAGAAGAGATGTTTTTAATATGAAACTCGAAGTTATCGCAGACAATAATAATGCAGACAAGTTAGAAAATTCATAATAACACGTCCGCACTTCAAATGTTATTACATATTCATTTCATATCTCGTATTAAAATGAAAAAAAATTAATTTAGAGATCAATGTCGCCGATTAATTTCCGCGCATCAAAGTATTATGTTTAGTACGCATATTTACGTCAAAGATCTTTAGATCACAACACTAATGAATAAACATAATGTATAGGTCTCGCTACTCGTACATTTTTTTATATTATCCAAAACGCGAGCAAATTTGTAATCCATACATATAGTATGAGTATGTGTATGCGCAAATAAAAAATAAAACTTCAAACAATGGATAAAAACAAAAAAAAACACTACACATATCAAAACCATTGTAATTTCGGTGAATTAAATACATCGCAGAAAATCTATGTACGATTGTCACCAAATCGTTTTCAAGATTACAGATACATATTAGAAAATATTGGCGTGTTCACCGAGATTACATTAGTCTTTCGATTAAAAATCATTGGGAATCACACTTTTCGGCGAAAGAAGAAAGATCAGTCGCGATTGACGAGACGGTATACCTGATCGTCGACGGTGATCCAGACCATTTTGACGGGCTGCGCAAAGAGAAAACGGGAGAACGAGATTAGTGACAATACGTTTGTAACGACAGTGTCGCGAAAACTCCATCCGACTGTGACGTTCGCGCGCGAATGTGGCTGCCCGGCGTCGCCGACGAGGCGCGATGAGGTGCACGGCGTCGTCGACGACAACCGGAGATGCCAACGGAGTGGGAAACCATGGATGCGACGCATCTGTCTATCGGCGACGATGCCAGTGCACACGAGAAGCTCGCGTGAATCCCTATCGAGGCCCTATCCGGCATCCGAAAATAGGATCATCCGCAATCCGCATCGGATGAAGAGGAATGCGTCTTTTCGAAATAATCCCTCGTGGACCGGGAAGGAGGAGATCGATCAGGGAAATGACGTGAAAAGTTTCGGACTTATATTCAGATCGGATGGATCTCTCTGAAAAGGTGCGTAATGTAAATAAGTATCAAATGCAGGCTTGATTGCAAAAAATTCCAGTGACTAAATGGTAAATTCTGGTGTTTATATTGTCCCGAGCTTTATCCTTTAATAGACTAAATTAGCAAAAACTATAATATAACACTAAAATATATTTGTATAACTTTATGTAAAAAGGTATGTTTACTTTAATAAATTACACTAATCATTATAGGTTAAAAAAATAAAATTAATATAATAATAGTCTTTTTAGTTTAAATAAATATGTGATTTTTTACTACAAAAATTTTGGAGATATAAATGTTACTAAATTAATTTTTAGTTTAATAAGAAAAATGTGATAGCAATTAAAATTTTTTTATGTAATTTTAGATTTATTTGCTACGTCGATTCCTAATTTGTTAGGAATTTTTGATAAAGCTTATAAGTCAGAAAAAAACGTTCTCAATTAATGTGTGTAACTATACGTAAAAAAATTTTTTTATTTTAACATTTTTAATAGAAAAGATCAATGTTTGCCATTTTTTCCGAAAAATATCATTTTTTATCACTTGTATAAATTTTATGTACAAAATGTGAAATTTTGACAACCTTGAAACTATATATCTCAATATCGTGTGTTATAAAAGAATTTAAATATAAATAAAACACATGGGAATAAAATTTCAAATTTTCTCTTAAAACGTGCTGCTATTGTATCAAATTGAATTTGAAGAGATTTACCGCAAACATTTCTAAGAATTTGTTCCAGATCGTTCTAAAAGCTTGCCCTACATATTGTTGTAAAGCTGATTTAATTTATTCGAGATAATATTTCAATTGAACGAAAAAAAATTATGTGCTGACGAGAAAACATGATTGTCAAAGTCATGTGTTTCAAAGTGGTCGAAAGTATTCGTTTGCACTAGCAATCGCCGTTGTTCATAAAAATATATTCGACGGAACTGTAGGTACTGCAAATTGTAAAGCATCTTCTGTTTGTTTTACAAACGGTTATCACATTCGTATGTCTACTATTGCATACAACGATTTTTTATCACAAGATACCTGAGCGTTTCTAAGAATTATTCCGGATGCATGACACATAGATATTTAGATGCATATGTTCTTACGTCATTCAGAAATTAATTATTCAAATGACTTAATGATTATTGCAAAATATTGAAATAAGTCTACAATTATATTCTTGGATTACACAAATATTTAAAAAAAGGGGGGGAACGATTTTGCAGTAAAAAAATTGAAAAAATCTGGAGTGTCTACAATTACAATACATTTATTCAATATCGCCGGAATTTTATAGTATAACATTAGAGGATATCAGATTAACTAATTATTTTTTGTCCTCCGTGAGAAAAATAATATTGGAAAAGTCTTTAATCAAAGGTGTATTGCTAGTTAATTAAAATATTTTGAATGAACTGGCAATACATTTTACAACATTTAACGATTGATAGCCGACGAACGCTCACGCGGCATTCTGTTCACCTTGATTTCGTTCAGAGCATGCGTGAGCACGTGCCCACGCAAGTAATCAGCTGATAGTAGCAGCGCAGTTCCGACCGCTTGACCTTCTACGGTTGATTTCATTCATTGTGATAAAACCAAAATATATATCTATTTATAAATACATATCTATATTACACTATCAATCGTCACGACGCGTGACATAATATACGTAAAAAAAGAGCTTATATTTTTGTATAAAATAATTATCACAAATAATGAAAAATTAATTTCTAAAAATCCTTGAGACCTATCAAAATCAATTTATTTCGAAATCGTATAGACTTATTTCTCTTGCGTATATAATATCTATTTGCATTTGACCTGAATATTTTCGCGTCTATTATTCCTTGACAAATGAATCGATTTCAATTGAAGTATGTAATATACTATTGACTTGGAAAACAATAAAACGCTAAATAAATGGAAGAACAATTTGAGAGGAAAGCCGAAATTTATTAAAAGCGAATAGAAATAAACGCTATTATCGAACATTTTTTTTCGAACCGATAGTACATTTTTTTTCATTCTCTCTTTATCCTTTCTTCCAATCTAAATCGCGTTACCGCGCGATAAAATAATAATCTCGTATCAAAACGGGAATTAGAGCATCGTGCACCGAGTTCTCAATGTGCAAATGCTCACTGCGAGACCCTAGATTCTATAGAGTGAATTACACGCAACGCGATATTTACCAAGGAACAATAATCTTTTTCGAAAAAAACACTATGCAATCGAAAAAATTTATTTGCTTTTTTTTAGAAGAGAAATATTAGCCGGTATCATACACATATTTGATTTACTGGCTTCGTATACGTGAATTAAAATTTTTTTGTAAGCAAAGTTAAGAGATCAGTTTAATCAACTTTTGGGCTCGACTATTTCAATTCACGATTATCTATCAGCCTATTGACTACAAATAAAACATCAAAGAAAATTCAGCAGTCATTGATATGCAATCCAATTCTTATCTTTCCTAAAAGTTACATATGTGTCATACAAATTAATATTACATAATTACTAATGGCTATATCTTTTGTAGAGTATTTGTATAACGTAATCCGATAAAGTGTAGACGAAAATAAAAACTTTGATAAATCAATATTCTTAAAGAATTATATGTGCAACGAGAAAATTATTGGAATATACAGAGTGTCCCACAAATACCGACAAATTTCTACAATATGTTCTAGAAGTCACTTTAAGCAAAAATTACACACATATATA